>NW_024962334.1:13639433-13990875 GCF_019238085.1 Lagopus leucura
TTTTTTTTTTTTTTTTTTTTTTTTTTAAGATTTCCAGCCCTAAGCTGAGAAGTGGTTCATTTTCATAGCATGCGAGTGCGCTCAGCATCTCTGAGTGAGAAATCAGATATCTAACACCTTGTCTGACAAAGCATTCATAGAGGCACTGTGGTGTTCTACTATAGCTTCGTATGGAAAACTGAATACACAGAAAGTAGCTGTTCCTGTATGTAGACTAACATAGCTGGCAGTAACTTGTTTCAAAGCACTTACCCAGGCAGTCATAGAAAGGACTGAAAGAAAGCCAACTCATATTGGTGAAACAGGATAGAAAGCACATATGTATTTATCATGCCAGTAGAGATACGCATCTCCTCAACTTACTGCCTCTCAATTGCATGCTTATAAAATGAGAATGTTGTACTAATCACTAGTGTAATTAATAGTGAGACACTGCAAATTACCCATTATCAAAATGAGTGACAGTCTGTAATGTTCCGAAGTGTTTACACCTGGCAACATGCAGCAGCACAATAAGTATAGCTTCATGTAATGCTCACTGTCACAAGACTGTGGATACCTTTTTCAGCTGGAGCACGAGAGGCAAGGATGCTTTATTAGCCTCAATTCATAAGAATATTCTTCTTGGTTTAGATTTATCACAGGTTCCTCCAAAACTACAGATGTATTTAAGAAATGGGCTCGTCTTCTTGACTGTATGTGCAGACTATGAATGAGGTTTCCCAAACAAATCCTCTGTTGCATAATTCTGCCTGTCATTTTTAATAGGTAGATGGAAAAAAATAGCATTAAGAATCATTGGTTACGATGGGACATACAAGGAGCAACCAGCAGTATCTCATAATCTATTTGTATGACATCTGGGCAGCAAATGGGAAACTTTGGTGGATTTATCATGTTACTGAAACAGAAGAAAAAGAGATGTAAGGAAAAGGTAATCCAGAAACAACTAGCAGCAGCATGTAAGGTTTTCATCCTAGGCTTAAACATCTGAGACATTGTTCAAAAGATAGTGCAGATATTTCTTAATTTATGTACAACATGATTTAGAAAAATGTCACTGCTCTGGAAAACAGTCATGGTACCCAGGATATGTTATGCTGAGTCTTAAAATAATCAACTTGATGTTTTGGGCTGAGTGTTTAAATTATATCTATTATTTTTAATTATGTTTATTGTTTTTATGTAGAAAACTGTTAGCTGAACTCCTTGAGATATTTTATGTATTTTCAGAACATACATATTTCATCTGACATTTATAAAATATTTTACCTTACTAAAATGAGAAATATGGTATTCCCCAGAGAAACTGCCAACATAAGATCCTGATCTTGCAGATATTTCTACATCTGCTCTATATTATGCACTAAAAATAATGCTATTGACTTCAAGTAAGCTTTTTAAAGGACTTAAGTTAACAGTGTGTCTTTCATTGACTAACATTTTTAACAACATAAATGCACACACAGGTTGAACAAAGTATGTAAATTAAACAATCCCTCATGCTTAATCACTCCATCATCTAGATAAAATGGGAAGGTATATGCAATTTCAAATTAATTCTTGCTCATAAGATGAAAACTGCTTAAGAAAAGTTGCTATTAGTATCAGATCACTTTCTTTTTTTCCAACCAGTTTGTTAAAAATGCTTTTGTCTTCCATGAAATTATTTTCATTTATTCAAAATTAAGTAATAATAGAATGGGGGGTATGTTATGGTGCAATAACAGGCATGACAGAGGAGATGACCTGGCAATACCATGTACATATCCCACATGTGAAGATTTCCTTCACTTCACATATGTCAGATATCAGCTGTCAGCTATTCCTTAGTACTACTGTTCTTCAGCCCTGGATATCAGGAAAGATGACTGAAACACTAAGACGTGCATTTTTCCCCACTTGTAAGCTAAACTCTGAGGAAAAGCTGTCAGAGATTTAACATAGTATTGTAAATGTTCTTCAACATCCTCCAACTTAGGAGCATACTACCAAAGTATGGGGGTTGGACTCGATGATCTCTGGAGGTCCCTTCCAACCCCTACAATTCTGTGATTCTGTGAAAGAAAGTCTAATGGGAACCTCCCATTGAGTTAAGCTTTGCCAGTGCAACCTGGGTGGAGCAGCACCATGAACACACCAGAGGTCCTGGGAAAATGAGAAGCATGATCACCATCACTATGCCTTTAGAAAGGGAGACAAGCATGACTTTATCCCTAAGGATGCTCAGAAAGTGATTTTTTGTTAGCAGGCACTGACCTCAGGCTAATTGCCAATGCTGACGTTACTGGTTCTCAGTAGTGATCTACAAGACAACCATAAAAGAAAACAAAAGAAGAAAGAGGATCAAGTAAATATAAACATCTTAAATGTAATTGCCTCCTTTTTTCCTGTCAATAAAATCAGACTTTTTGCTCTTGTTTAACTACTTGAGTGCACAAATTATGGCTAGATGTCTCATTAACCGTTGTGCTGAATGGCACTAACAGCTGCCATCCAAAGAGTGTTTAATCTGAATCCACGTTAGACCCACTTAAAATCAGTGGTCTGCCAAGAACTCTTTCAGGCTCAGTGGAGTATCCAAACCTGTTAGTTAGAACTGGCCACTGATCACAGGAGAGTAATTGCCTCAGATGCCCAACAGGCCAAAGCAAATACACCACGGATGCATGATTTTTCCGGTTGAGGGGTTTGTTACTAGAGGTACCAATGATCTGCCATCTCCCTCCCTGAAAAAACAGCTGGAGCTTAGAACTTCTCTGTTTCAATATATATTATGAAAATCAATTATCCTGTGATATATTCATTTAAATTAATTTAAATTATAAATAACTAACAGGATTTGGCCTGACTATTGCTAGCTTGGAGGAACCAATGAGACAAGGTCTCAAAATAACACTGCCTCCAGTACTGGTTCACCAAGAGGATAGTCTTGTAATAATAGTCATATCAGAAATGCCTAAAATCATCTGAATTAATTTTAAAATGATCTCTGGGAAGCAGCTGAGCAGGGACTTAGAGGAAGAGAATGAGAGAGAGAGAAGTGAGGACATTAAAATGGACTGATTAATAAAATACAAATACAGAAAAAGCTGTGCAGCTGGGGTTTTATACCAGCATTTAAAAATAGCAACACATTATTCTGCTTCTGGACCTATATCACTTTAAATCTTTTAGAAACATATTAAAATTACTCAAAGAGAATTTTGTTGAAAAGCTCCCTAGAGTTACACATGATAATTAAAAAGAGGCTCATTGTAAATCCTTCTGTCTAGTTCAACAGTATTATCTGCTTACAGACAGCCCTCAGAGGGCAAAGTCACAGCCTTGGTCTGGCAAAATTATTGCCCAGTGATGATACATTCTTTGTGCTTACAGTAACTCAGCCTGAGCACAGTAACAAAGGATTTTATATATGGCTGCTACAGCATCAGGAGAAAAAAACATCAAGAACATCACTGTTTATATTAATGAGACATTTCTGAAATAGCATTATTTGTCTAAAACAGAGGACAGATCAGCTTTAGAAGTCAAGGAGAGCCGGCAAGAAGCTTGGAGAATCAGTAATTCAATCCTCCATCTGAGCAAAATACTACCATTCTCTAGATCACATAGAGACATTATGAAATTAATCTTAAAAATGAACTTGAGAGAGCTGAGTGATTGAAATCCAGTTATCTGAATGGTAAGATCATAGTGTCCATGTGTTGAGCAGATCATCGTCTTAGGAATATGATTCAGTAAAAAACAGCAGAAAGAAATATTGTAATTAATCTGGAACTTTGTACTGAAGGAAAAGGAGAACTGAATTTCAAGCTCTTGTTAGTCATCACTGAGGCAAGACAGATATCTAAATCTGATCTACAAAGCAGATTTTTGAAGCAGTGTACCACCATTCCCCATTGGGCATGCAAAATTGCACTGCATTTTGGAATAGCATCTACTCTAAAGCAGAAGACTAGCACAGACCTGTGCAACTGTCTTTCATTTAAGTCTTCAAGACAGAACTGATGTCTTGACCTCTTCTTCACCCTAATGTCAAGGAGTGATTTTCATCCTATTCCTATTTTCCTGGTTCTTTATATTCACAAATAAGAAGGGCTTGAGCAGCACTTCTTAAATGTGCTGAGAATTCCCATAGTGGGTCTTTGCGTGCAAATCTTGTGCATGCTTTCGAGGGTGAGTATTAATGTGGCCTCTTATGATGGAACTATAATGGAACAACTTATTTGCTTCCATGAGAGCTACACAGGCACCTCCTTGTTTCTTACAGTTTAGCTTGAATTGTTGCTTTCATTATGAACCTATTAGTTCAGGGCTTTAACAGAGCCAAGCAGCTCTGCTTCAGGCTACTATTTGGCTCACACCACCACCAGTACAAGAGTAATGGTTTGTTTGGACAATTTAATAAAATTAAATATCTCAGCAGTCTCCAAGCTCAAAGACAAGCAAAAACGCATATGCATGATTTCAGATTTTGCAAACTGTATTCAGATTTCAGAAGACATCTTAAAGGAAAAATAAAAAAAAAAAAAGTTCCTTAATTGAAGGTAATTGCCTTGTCAAATTAAGTAAAAACTCTGCTAAAATATTGGCTGGCATCCTAATGGGTAAAAATAATGTTCAAAGACAGCACAGTAACCAATAGAAATTCCATGGAATTTATCCTTAAAAATCTAGTGATGATTAAATTACCACAATGTGAGTCATCTGACATGGCAAGGTGTGACAATGAACTGCACTCTTCTATCCTTTGTAAAGTTCTGAGCTGCGTTAAAGAGCACTTCGCACCTGATCGTTTGTGCAATTGTCACTGATTGAGAAAGATGTAATTCAGTAACAAGCTAAGCAACTTTTGTCATTAGGGATCAACATAGAACTCATTTTCCGAAGCATTTATTAAAGCTAAAATCATTACAGAAGAGAGGAGTTTGAAAGCTGCTGCAATATATGTACAAGAAATACCATACGCAGTATACAGTTTATTAGAAATATTTTTTTTCCCGTGCCAGTTATTCCCTACATTTTCACATTTCCAAAACTGAGAATGAAGTGTAGTGGGAGTCAGTGTTAAAAGCCTTCAAGTGACAGTTTCAGTTTAGAGCCTTTCAGACAAATGAGTGGACAACCCAGGAAACTGGTCTAGTCTATACAGTCCTAAACAGGGCCACTCATTAAGAGCCAGTCAGAAGTGTGGTTGATCACCCAACTCCTGTAGAGGACTGATGAGCAGCCCTAAGGAACAAGTGTTCTGGGCTATGTGGTCCCTTTTCCACATCGCAAATGAGCAGGCAGGCTGTTGGACAGAAGATGCTAAGACAGGGGAGGTATTTGTGCTCTCTTTTGCTAGGAAGTGGTGTTGAATTGTCTAGAACAGCATATGTTGGAACAAAAGGTGGCACATCTTCGTGATTTTTTCCCCCTCTTCTTTGTAATGAAGAATGAACTTTAGAGGATAAAAGTTGTCTTAGTTCCACTGACTTCAGTCAAGCTCTGAGAGTCTATGCCAGTATCTGCAACTGGAAGCTTTGGAATCACAGAATCATACAATCACCAAGGTTGGAAAAGATCTCCAAGAACTGGTCCAGCTGACCACCCACCACAAATACTCCTCCCCTAACCATGTTCCTTAGTATCACATCTACATGTTTCTTGAACACCTGCAGGGTCGGTAACAACCACCTCCCTGTGCAGCCCATTCCAGTGCCAAATCACTCAAAAAATTTTTCCTAATAACCTGAATCTCCCTTGAAGCAACTTGAGACCATTCCTTCTAGTCCTATCACTAGTTAAGTGGGAGAAGAGGCTGATCCCCACCTCATCAAAATTTCATTTCAGGCAGTTGTAGAGAGCAATAATGTCTCCATTGAACCTCCTCTTCTCCAGACTAAGTAATCCCAGTTCCTCAGCTACTTCTCAAAAGGCTTGTTCTCCAGAACCCTCAAGCTTCACTGTCCTTCTTCAGACATGCTCCAGGTCCTCAATATCTTTCTTGTAGTGAGGGGCCTAATACTGAAGGCAGTACTTCCATAATCATTGAAATACATGCATACAAATACCACATTTGTGTTTTAGAGGAACATTCTGCATTGAAAAAGGCTGCAAACATTTCATAAAACAGCACCATTTTTGTTGACTGTGTATTCTGCAGTCACCTTTGCTGCAAATTGCTGGCATGGCTGTATTGCAGAATGCATAGACAAATGCTCTGCCCTCACATCCCCCTAGACTACACGTGGGATGAAGGAAAAGAAATTCCTCCTGCTCAATTTCCTCAAAATATTGAGGTTCATATCTCTTTGGTATACAGGTTCCTTTACAAATGCCTGGCAGTTACACTCATTTTTGGAGTTACCTAACACACTTGAAGAAGCTGCAAGGAATGCACAAAAAAGCCTGCAGGAATAACATGCGTAACTCTTCAAAATAAAATACTGTAGTTGCCATATCTTACTGCTTTACTGCTTGTAATATGGATGATGGTATTCATGAGATTTTTTTTTTCCCCAGGCATCATTTTGAGCGATGTTTAGTCCCCCAAATGATGTTCATTTCAGTTTCTTGAAATAAGAAACCATGTTCAAAAGTCTCTAATCAGGCAAAGATCTCTGTGAAGAGCAATTTATTCATTAGTGCAATAATAAGAACACACCCCTTTCTGACAAGGGAGAAATTGTGCAACTAGTCGGTGAAATCCATTCCATTATATACCCTGAGTCTGAGGCAGGTAATGCCTCTGCATGGTTGAGCACTCCACTCAGTGGTTGAGCATCTCTGGCTCATAGTCTTCCCAACACCGTTGCTACATTTCCATACAATGCCTGTTACCAACCCGTTGTTTTTAGGTATGTTCTGTACTTTTTATGGCAACAGGAGGACAATATTTTCAAAAATTTCAACTGTTTCTCCTAAAAGGATGGAGATTCCCCATCTCTCCTATCTGTATACATTTTGTTGATTAAAACATGGTTTCATAAATATCTCCAAAAGTGCTTGTAGTCTCATCATGTTTTTTTTTTTTTTTGTATATACCTTATTTTCAAAACCTACATTTCAGTATAATCAACACAAGTGTATTAACACTTGTAATTACCTACTGAAGCCTCTGTCTTTTTTGACCCCATTAGAATGTCTGTTGGAATAATCCAGATAGAGTCGTGCCCTGTAAGTAAGTATAGTAAGGGGAATAGGTGCCCTTACCTATGGAGATTTGTGGAGTTTCAGTCAGATGAAGGAAAAGGACTAAGTAGAAGCTGAAAGTCTATAATGCAGAAGAAGTACTTGGAAGAGATCCTTAATTTTCGTGCTATCCAGGATAATAACTGAGATCAGCCATCATTTGCAGCTGTTCTGGGATATATCACAATGAACAGAGATTAGCCATTATTGTTCAGCATCTGTTTCAGTGTCCTCAATATCCTATAAAATTCTATGCTTTACCTGATTGGGCTAGGAGGAGAAACAAACCAATAAATCTGGTTTTATTATGATTACGTTACCAGTCTGGGACTAAATGAACTTCAAATATAATGCCTGGGAATACTAGATAATCATCTTCCAATCATAAGAGTAGCAATTAAGAAGTGGACTGAGGTATAGAAATATTGTTCAAAGTTTTTTTTTAATCTTCTAGCAATTAGAATAGCCATTTATTATTAATCATTAGTGCCATCCATCACTATCAGGACCAGCGGATGTCAGTGCAGTTGGAGAAATGCTTATCCCCCCCTTACACAAGGAGCAGCAATCGGAAATGAATTGTCAACTCTGCAAGTCAGCTCTAACTTAGTATACCCTAAATGGTTTGGAATCTTAGAAATGCCCCTCACTTCCATGTCCCAGAGCCCCCATGGAGACCAGCAGAGTGTCAGCAAACTAAGTGCATTTGTAACAGCAACCAAAAAAGTGGGGGGTGTACAATCAACAAGTGTACAAAGGTTAGGCTTAGTAAGATTATCATGATTGAAAGATAATCAAAATAAATGCTCACCAGTGCCACAGGCTCACAGCAAACTCCACAAGAAGCAATCTCCAGAGAGAAATCCTTCCCCAGCAGCAGTCAGCACTTAAATGGGGTCTAGGAGAGGTGCAGCGAGGCTCCACCCCTTCCATCATACAGCTGAATCACCTTCACCTGGGCTCCATGGCTGACTCAGTGCTCACCTCAGGTGATCAATCAGAGGTTCAGACCATGATCAACAGTTCCCATACAGGGGGAAAATGCAGAGCTTCTAATACTGAACTTTCATGACCAACATTTTTTACTAGTGAGATTGTGAAAAACACTGGAGAGGCTTGGTAGTATTCCAGAAGGGAGGTATATCCATCACTAACACGGGTGGCTAATAGCTCAGTTCTGTAGGTTCAGTAACTTCTTGCATGAAATGTTTCATCTTAAAAGACACGGGTGGAGGACAATGAATTATTTGAGCAATGTATTTTATAATATATACTCAAACCTCAAAATTATACATTTTATCTTAACTGTGTATGACTGACTTGCAAGGATTACTTTCAGGACCACCCTAATTGTCATGTGTTCTATTCTTCCACATAGCTATGACAGAAATCACAGCTGATGAGTAAAAGCCCCTAACACCAACCCTTTGAGGACTTTGAGATTTTATGAGCTAATGCTAAGACCGTACTCCTTTTGTAAAACACTAAGTTTTCAGACACTAAAAAAAACCCGCAGAGATGAAGTAAAATATGTTAATAACCTGAAACAGTGAGTATATCAAATGGACTTTATATAACATATGTAAAATGTAAAAATTCAGTAGCAGATCAAGCATTAAGCCTTTTTTTGTCAGCTGCAAGAATAAAGAGATAAAATACAGTTTGAACACCCCCCCCCCCCCAAAAAAAAAACACCAAAAACCTCTTCTTTGTAATATAAATGAGTTCTCTAAGTGAGAATCTTTGCAGAGAATGAACATTAGCAACAATCAGTCATCAAAATGGGGTCAAGAAACACAAACCTTTGCAGAAGGAATCAGTATGCTTCACTCTTACAACAGCCTCCCAGGCAACCAGGCTGCTCCAAGTATTTATATCTGAAATGATCTCTGTTTGCAGGCTTCAGATCAGCAAGGAGGAACTACAGTGCCTTCTCTTTTTTTCCAGCCCTATCTGGCTGCCACCGTGCCAGAACTGTCAAGGAACAAATGCTGTGATTTCAGGCGGTGTGCTCACTTCAGTTTCTGACAATGCCTCTCAGGTGTGTAGGCTTGTCAACTTGATTGTAATGATTGTCACTAAAACTGATGCACTGAGGAACTAAAGGTTGAAACGTATGTTAAAATTGCCTTCCCTATTCATGAGAGGTGCCAGGCCTTGGAAAGAAATTTCAAAGGAATGAGAGCATCTGTAAGGGGGTATTTTTGGCAACTACAGATAATATTTTGTATAAAGCAAGCACTTCCCATTCTGATTTTCTTATCAGAGGAGAGCAGGAAACAACCTGAACTTGAAAACTGGCAGAATCTTATCATTAAGACTGTCACAATCAGAAATCTAATAGCTTTGCAAAGGAGCAGTGAGATTGCATAAAACAGAATTGCTCCAATTTTAGTTCAGCATCCTATGCAAATATATTCTGCATTCTTGAATTATTTTCAAGGTGTTTCACCAACTTACATTAATAAAGATGATGATGCAATAGTCAGCATGCAAAAAAACAAAACAAAAAAAAAAAACAACGCCTTCAGGAGAAATGGTTTCTTCTGAATGGAATATGTTTTATACATAAACATCCCAGGGGTCCATCACCTTCTCTCAGGAAGAGCTCGTAATTGGTTTCATTTAGGAAAGCCTTTGGGATCTCTATTAAATGAGTTTTAGTAGGTAGCTTCTATCTATTTGAGTTTCACTGAAGTACTGTTTTCAATACCTCTGATGCTTTCAAAGTGTTTTGGTTATTAAAAAAAAATATAAAATAGGAGGAAGGTGGGAGAGGGAAAGAATAGAAAATAATGCAAATCGAACAAATGTCAGCTCCAGTTGACTTGATCTACATCAAGGGATGATTCTTTTCAGGAAGATATTTTTGATATATGCAAATTGAGCCCAATTTTGTGAGATCAACTTTGGAAATATTTTCCTAAAACTCTGTAATCGATATCTCCCCATCCATACTCCAACCATGGTCACATCCCTCCTCAGTGACTCCTGCCTAAATGTCCATTTGATCTCTAGCTTGTCCAGAAGTGTAAATACTGCTATGAAGTGTCATGACATAGGGCCGAGCTCTTAAGTCATTACTGCTTTTGGAGGATAGTTTATCTGAGCTATGTTCTAAGCTCAGGACTTTGTTTTTCCTACAGTTCAGTAGTTGTCTGTCACGGTCTCCAAAGCCTGGCTCTTGTCCACAGCAGTCTGTGCCTGAGCTGAAGGCTGCCCTCGTGAAGTATACACAGTTTAAATTCCCTCTGAAATAGCTCAGCCCAGCCCCAGTGCTCTAGAGAAGAGCCTCTGTGTGTCATACAGCCTGGCCAACACTGACCTAAGCTGGCAAGAGCATGCTGCAGCCCAGTCTCCCAGCAAATAACCCGAGTTCAGCCCTGAAACAGAGCACAGCACAGCTGCTCCGAGCCAAGGCTGAACTACAGCCAGCAGCAAGGAAGGGAAGAGAGAAGCTAAGAGGACTCAGTGGGTTTATGCCTACTCTCAGATTGTGACCTCCCTTGGGATTACGTAGCTATCTTTGTTGGAACAAGAATTTTCTGTTAACACTGAAAAGGTTCAAGTGGTTTTTACACAGTAACAGTACTGCAGTGAGTCTTGCTTCACTGCCATACTTGGGAATCTTCCATCAACTGGAGTCCAAAACAACACTGATCACTATTGTACCCAGCCACAGCAGACAACTTCAGGTAAATCTATTAAAGTTTTAAAACACATGCAGTACTTCACATTCTTGCATTTAGTCCAACCACCTTAACTTCCAACTTAATGGAAGTTAAATTAACTCCTGCAATTTAAAACATCCATCATTCATGTTTTTACTTCATTAAGTGTGTCTTCTGCTAATCTGTTCCACGAAGGCCCACAGCAACAAGGGTAGAACCCAGAAAAGGCAGATGTCCAAACTTTCCTTTTATCACCACCAAATGTATGGGGCAGATCCTAACTCATATAAGTTAGTGCAATGCCACTGATTTCAGCTCATCTATGTTTAGTTACCCAAGGCTAAGATATATGGGACATCAGGGTAAATGAGCAATTGTCTACATGAAATTTTTAATTGAAATTTAATGTAATTTTCTGTGCAGCAGGCAACATTTAAATCAGATTTTCTTCAAATTTGCTGTTGCTGGAAACATTTCCAAAAAAAAAAAAAAAAAAAAAAAAAAAACCACCCAAACCAACCAACAAAAAACAAAAGCCAAAAAAGATTTTGAATTTTAACTCAGATGGGAAAATTCTCAGATAGATCTCTTTAATTAATTTAAAGATCAGTACTCTAAATCTCTAAGCTCTCCTGAGTAATTCTGGTAACAACACTTAAAAATAATGCTCCTGTGAAGAGCTCTACTAATTAGGAAAATGATCAAATTTTCCTAATTAACGTTATTCACTTCACAAAGAAAAAGAAGATTGTCTCCACTGTGGCACAAGAAGTCAACTAGCAAAAGAAAGATAAAATATGAAGTCATTAATACTGGCCAAAACAAACAAGATTTTTATAGTTAAATATGGAATAGTGGAAGGGAAAGCAAAAAAATGTATTCACAATGAATACACAATTGAAAGCACATCTTTCAAGAGAAGTCCCTACTCTTTTACTTTTACAGGAGTTCAGCATATGCAGTGCAACTGAGGTAATGATGCTTTGGATTCTCTTATCAAAGGTTTGTTGTTCTTCCCAGACTTTAATTCAGTTTCACTGGTGCATCAGGGAGAACCATTCATGCAAGGAGCCAGCCTGTAGGCATGTGTGATTAAGTGTTCTTGGCTGACTGTCAAGGCTATTTGTTTGTGAAATTAAATATATAGATTTACATCTGTAAGACAGATCATCTTTGAGTGGACTTAATAAATGAAACCAGCTAGTTACATGACATTTCAGTTGCACACACTCAAAAAACAAAGTATTTAAATATTCATAGTAAAAGAGAGGTAAATTGTTTCACAGGTTAGTTTGATAGGAAACAAGACGTATAAATATAACTTGTGCAGCATTGTAACTGTTTCCTACTACGACCGTGTAAACTCAGCCAACGCACATCCTGCCTTCTTGGATAATGCTCATTTTTTGTCTCTGGTTGTTTAGGGATGGTAACATAGGTATATTTATGGGTTTTACTCACAAGTCATCACCACCATGGCCATGATCAGACCTGTTCATTCCTTTCCTATTTCTGTTGCCTAGGCTGCACAGTGGAGAAAGTATCACAGAGGAAGAAAGTAGGTGGGGTTCTGAAGTCAAGAGCAAGACAGCTAATTTCAGATATTTCTGTCATTAAGTGTGTAAATATTGCATATAGGCAATACCTGTCTGACAAAATTCCAATCTTCATTTTTATTGTAGAAATCAGCAAGATATCATAAAGGCATATATGTGTGTGAGCATGCATGTGTGCAGTGCTTTCTTTTTTTTAAGCTTATTTACATTCACATGTACTACTGAAAATACAACACTTGGAAAAACAAGGTTTGTTACTGCTGTATGATATTGCAGTATGCTTCTCATTTTTTTCAAATACTCTTGGAATTGACATTAGTTTTGCTTTTCCTTCTGTTATCAATTGGAAAAGAAGATACTATAGGAAAGAAAGATGAACAGGAAGACCTCTGATCTTCCTCACTTAGATGACAGAGATTACATTTCCATCAGTTCGCGTTTGAAATGTTCTGACTTTTAAGTGCTTCTTAGAGCAAAGAAATAGTCAAACAAAAAAATGAATACCCTTCCAAAGTACTTGCAAATTGGATGACAAAATATTCCTACAGTCAACTTAGATTCAAAATCTCACAGAGATGTTTCTCTTTTAATTATGTTTATATTTAGATCTCACCAAGAGCTTGTGCCCTACTAAACAAATTCTGACATTAAATTCTCAGTTGACTTAGATAGACATGGATCTACTGTCCTTTATTTAAAGCAAAACCAGCTGAGATTCTGGAAAGGAGAATAATATATGTTGGTCTTGTTGTACAATGAGAGCATTTGAGACTAAGCACTCACGGAACATATTTAGATATTCATTTTTGAAAGGACTGTATAGAACCATCTTTTCCTGATTTGAGCTTTCTTAACTCCAAGGCTAACACTGCAATACTTTCTTCAGCAAAATTCTCATAAATTTTTCCAGAAAATTCTGAGAAAGAATTTCATAGATTGAATCCATATTTGCAAAGGCATACGTGTAGGTAGCTCTGAAAGAGATGTCTCCTATTTATTTCCATGGAAACCACAACAGATACAAGGAGCACAAAAAGCACTATTTGATAGAGTATTCCCAACTACAAAACAGTATTTTTCAATAGCCACCACTGTGTTGTCACCGCTACAACACTATTCCTTTTTGCTAATAGTATAATCAATGAATTTTAAGATGCTATAATTACAAAATAAACAAGAGAGTTTGGCAAAGCAGATTACGATAACAAAAAGAGAATAGATAAAAAGCTTACCTGCATCCTGGGCTCACTTACAAAACTCCAGCAGAGGAGATCTCCAGAAGAGAACCTTCCCTGCTGGTAGCCAGCTCTTAAATAGGTCTAGGAGGGATGCAGCCTGGCTCCACCCCTTCTGGCAGCACAGGTGAATTGCCTTCACCTGTGCTCCTCTGGCTGACTCATGGCTCACCTCAGGTGATCAATCAGAGGTTCAGGCCGTGATTCAGCGGTTTCCATACACCAATGGTGAACAAGAGCCTGCATGCCACACTCATTAAAATTTACACGAGCAGCAGAGATGAACCACTGCTGCTGTCACCACCGCTGAAACACACTGTCCACCAGCTCACTGTGCTCCTATCTGCTGTTTGGTCTTCATAAACATTTACAAGTGTCAGTGACTATCAGTAAGTGCTATTTTTTTCACATGGAGGAATTTGATTCCACACCTTTGCTTCACTGGCACTTCATGTCAGACATTATTCTGTCAGACTGCACCTCTGCTGCCATCTGTCTAATGGCAACAAAATGTACCAAATATTAGTGGTGTTCAACCCCTACTCCCCTACCACCAACACCTCCCTCTGACATTATGGGCCAACGTAGGAAATAGAAGGCATTACTTTCAGAGCAGTCCCCATAGGTTATTAAAAATGCTAGCAAGCAGCAAGTATGATTTCCATAAATGGGCTGTGGGGCTAATTCTCATTGCAAAGAAATGGAATTTTAGCATCAAACAGACCTAGTGCTTTGAGAATTCCATTGGGAACTTCCATACAACATTAGATGCCTAACAGCTTTCAGATTTTTTTCTGTTGTCCTTCCATTTGGAATTTAAAATCTGGCTCTTGGGCTAATAGAGAAGAAAGAAAGAGCGAGTTGCAATTTTATATTAACAGAACAAAAAACTGAAAATATTAAATAAATAAATAGATTAGATGTGCCAAGCTTTAAATATTTGCTACGTCACTTCTGGGTATTCACATTTTAAACTATTATCCTAAGCTTAACTTCATGAATTGTGAGGCCAGGAGTGTGTAATATACAACTAACAGAATACATTACTTACCTCTACAAGATTGTTTATAAGAACACATCTACTTTGTCTTGGCATTTGAAATATATTTATAGCACAAGAGCTCCTTTTTCATGGCAAGTTGAGTACAACTATGTGAACTACATTTTTCTTCTACTGAAATTCAGAGAAAATGAGATTGCTGCCTTGAGCCATGCTTTGAACTACAAACCACTGTCACTTGTATCAAGCAAGCTTTAAGACTCACACCTCAAGACTTTGTCAGAAGTCACAGTATTCACCTCCAAACCCCTACCAAGGCTCTGAGTCATCTGCTGGTGGAAATAGACGTTTTCAGACTGCCTCAGAAGGTGTTTGCCTTTCAAGTCAGAACATCACTAAGTTCATAGTGCCTTGACCTTACATAAAGTAAATACCTATTAAGTATTTACAATAAGCACCAACGTGCCTAAAGTGCTCATGTACCACAACTATACATATATGTGAAATAATATGAGTGCAAAGATCTGCTGTGTCCCTATGCAATGTGATAAACAAGTCTTATCCTTTCACGTTTTTTAATCAAAGAAGTAAAACCAAGAGAAATATCTTTTGTTCTGTAATTCTATGTGTGTCAGTGCCGTGCCTTCCCCAGTTCATTTGTTATGATTTATGATTTTAGAAAGCGTATGGTTTTACTGCATGGGAAATGTCTCTGTTGAATTCAGTTCCCTGAATGCAGTAATTCTGTACAAGCTCAGCCTTAATCTGCCCATGATGTCTTGTTTCTGTAAAACCAGTTTACAGTCACTGCATTATTTATAATAATTAATTTTGGTCTCACCCTGTAAGTTCTTCACTGTGTGAGATTTGCCAGTAAACACTTTTTTGTGCATGTAATAAGACAAAACAATATACCAAAGTCAAGTTTCTATTTAAAGATTCTGCCACAGTTCAAACTCTGCTTTAGTTGTGTAAGTTCAGATAAAATATCAAGAACCCCAGAGGGAACAGAAAGAATTTCTAAAACTTCAGCAAGTCTTCTGTAACCACTGTCATTAATATATCAAAATGACCGAACATTCAAGGTGAGTAGAAGTTCACTGTTTTTATCTCTGATATCTCTGGTGCAGGTGAGGGAAGGACATCAAAGGAGGAGGTAAGAAAAGCAGAGTACAAGGACTGCAGGAGCAGAGGTGGCCTGAGTTAATTGGATGGGAAACCATCAAAGCTGGTCTCTGGGAAATTATACTATAACTGCAGTGTTAATACTGTATGCTGGCAGCAAATGGCCTACAGCCAGTATTTGTGTAGCAGACCAGTGAAAAACAACTGAACTCATGTGTGGCCAGATTGTAGCTGGAAACGTGTCAGCAGCACAGTACATATCGTACCAGGGCACCTATCACCATTCCAAATCAAATTAGTTTTCTCCAAAGAACTAAACTGGGATTAAGGCCATCAGGATTAAGGCAAGTACAGGCAATGTTTTAGAAGAAAAATCTATCCTAAGACCACAGCATATGTTATATATGAATTTTCTTTGTGGACTTCAAAAATCAGGAGATGCAGGACAGTAAGGAGATCAGACAGTGTGCTTCCATCTGAAGTGCTGCTCCTCACTCCTCCTTCCCAGTGTTAGGTACTGAGCAGTCGGCCTTATTTTAAGCACATCAAGCAATGACATGTAGTTTTTCCATCACAGGACTCCATTCTTTGCTTTACAGCCCTCAGCAAAAGGAAACTTTTTAATATACGCACCAACCTAATGCTGCATATGATTTTGGAAATCCTTGCTTAAAATACAGTTTGAAGGCAAGACATTTTCTTATGGGAAAGATCAGCTTACAAGTCAGTATGGCAAAAATATCTGCCTGCACCGAGTATTGGGCTGGAATTGGAATCACTGTTTTCCCCTGCCTTTGAATTTTCAAAGGTGACGGCAGCAAAATGACCCTGTTTATATGTTCAGTTTTGGCATCCTCATGTTGCTAAAAGTAAAGAAATGACAACTTTGCAAGCAGGAGGCATAACCCACTCTGTTAGGTAAACTGTCAGTAGATTTTTGTTTGATCTGTTGAGAACTTATGTTCATCTTAATGTCTTCTTCATGATGTGTGAGGTAGTGGTTCAGGACTTCTTGATTGTGAGGAAGAGGAAACAGGACACAACAGGTGCCTCAGGGAGACCACTGTCCCGAAATACTGAAAGAGAGGAAGAGTTTACATGTTTATGATGAAAAAGAGTGACTGATCCTGACACAGGGAAGTCAGGGATACCTGCAGGCTTGCATCATGAGGATCTGCTGTTGTAAAATGTCCTGAAAATGGGGTCAGAGAAGCATGTCTTATCAGCCTGAGGGGCTAGGAAGGAGTCTGATGGCTGCAGGGGGAACAAGATTCTCTGAGATCTGTTTGTGTAAGGTGCTTGCTTATTTCCTAGCAGTTCAGCTCTCTGTGCACAATTCTGCATAGTCACCACTGGCCACATTAGCAAGGGACCACGTGTTGTATACACGAGCACAGGCATGCAGCAGTGCAAGCCAGGCAGTCTTGCCATTTTTCCATACAGCTACTGTTACAGGCTCCCAAAACACATTAGTTATTTGCTCATTATTGGCTGCCCAGTCCCAGGCATGGTGCTTTCCAAATAACAAATTCAAAAACAAATCCCTCCCTGTAGAACATACAATCCAAAACAGGAAAGATCTAGTTGGAACAGTGCTAAAGGATACCAAATATAAGCAAAGGCATCAAGGCAGTTAGCAATGATCACTCCCTTAAAACATTTTTGCTACTCTTGTCATGACACATCAAGTTTCCATTCTTCCATAGCTTTCATATCACATAACCATTTAGTTCATCTATTCTAACCTCCATCTACTGGAAATCCTAACTACAGTTTTCCAAACAGCTCAGACAGTGCTTTTATTTTTTATTCATTTAAACAGAAAAATCCTACTCTAATGACAAGGTTGGTTCCTTTTTCCAGCTCATGTGTAATATCAACTGGATGAGAATTCAGGAATTCTGTACAAGGCAGTCATCTTAATTGTTTATGTGGCAAGGGACTATCTAAAAGAACAGAAAATACTTCATGTTTGGTTGAACCTCTTTTTATGAATTAGCCTCTTCTTTCTACCCATCAGGAGTTGCTACATAGCTGTAGCACTAGCAGGTGCCATCTCTCACTGGGCAATGAGTGAGCTGACTGGCCATAGTTAACGTGTCCAGCAGAGAATTGCCTCTGTTTGAAAAAAGTTAATTGGCCTCCCTGTCTGAAATACGATCACTTTCTCAGCTCTGGTGGAAAAATGTGCTGAAAAAAAATATCTCAGTAAGCAGAATGACCTATTCTCCTGGGCAAGATGCTGAGAAAGTAGGTTAAACTGTGGCTTGTCAGATGTGTTAATAGATGAGCTGTGCTCTCAGTGCTGATCCTAAGAAGAATATGCAGAGCAGATGTCACTTTTACAGCCACTAATTGAACATGACTATAGCTGATAGCATTTTCCTACCTCCTCTGCCTACCCTCAATGACTCTGTTCTGATTGTTTATTGGAAATAATTGTGCTTCCGCAAAGATTCAGCAGGGACTGCATCTCTCTGTCAACAGGACCTATTATGTGGAGCTATTACTCTGCATTTGTCTCTCATACTTGCCTGATCCAGCCAAAGAGAGTCATCATCTCCACGCAGAATCGCTCTTAGCAGAGGATGGAGTGCAAATCATGCCATACTCTGCATTTGGGTATGCAACTCCCCAGGGTCATCAAAGCAGCAAGAGGGAGGTCTACATTTATCTCAGAATATCTGACCCTATGTAACTTTTACTGTGTATATAGGTCACTCCAAAAGTAATGCCTCCTATTTATTTCCATGGAAATTATGACATATACAAAGAGCACAATAACACTATTTGATAGAGAAAATTATCACCTACAAAACATTATTTTGCAACACAGTCACCACCATTGGCTATACATTTTTGCAAGCAATGAACAAAAGCCTGCATGCTGTGCTCATCAAAATTTACACCAGTGCAGGCGACCCACTGTTTCATAGAGTTTCACCACTGTCAACAGTTTACAGGCTGGTTTGGCCCAGTTCCATGTGTAGCGGGGTGGAGGGATTTCGCAAAATCCACACCTCCGGAAAAAGGGAACAGGGGACCCCAAAATAATTAAAAACAGTGGCAACAATCTGAGGAGAAATGAACTAATTTACTCAGTATGGTATCGGAATGCAAGATAACACACCATAATACAATCTAATTAGAATTGAAGCTAATAAATTAAATATAATGAGAGAGAGAGAATCTCAGAAAGGCAGATATCTCACCATAACACTGAGGTGAGATGTGCAGTCCAGTTGAGCAGCAGGGAGATGGGAGGAGAGCCGATGAAGAAGAGCGGATGATCAGGTGACTTAGCCAGGAGTTCTGTCTCCTCTCTGTGACAGCAAAGTCCCCTGGGGAATGTAGTTCTTCTCTTCCGGGCAGGTACCCAGAACTTGAGCATTAATCAGCTAAACTCTCAGTGCCCCACATGATGTTATAATGTGGAATACCGATAACCAAAAATCACAAAACCATGACAACCACCCACCTTTTCACTGTGCTTACATCCATTCTTTGATGTCCATAAACATACCTCAGCATCCACCTCTGATGTCACAGGCCTACATAATAAAATAGGAGGCATTACTTTCAGTGCAACCCTTACATGTGCTTTCAGAGTA
This sequence comes from Lagopus leucura, assembly GCF_019238085.1. Classification (NCBI taxonomy): domain Eukaryota; kingdom Metazoa; phylum Chordata; class Aves; order Galliformes; family Phasianidae; genus Lagopus; species Lagopus leucura. Next base: position 13,658,811 of record NW_024962334.1, read on the forward strand.
ACGAACAAATTGCTGAGCAATTAGTGTTCATAAGAAGATGGACAGTGAGAAAAAGACATCAAGAAAAGTAGCATGGGTTGAAGTGAGACATGCTGGGAAAACATCCCTTCACAAGGCATCATGCCCTGCCCTGAGATGATGACCTGTGACAACCACATGGATTACAACCACTGTGTCCAGGCAGGTGCATATTTTTATACATGGACCTGCCTAGACCCAGTTCATGTTCCAAAACACCACTTGGCTCTCACCCATCAGTGATAGCCACCAGCATAACAGAAGTTCATCCCAACAGAAGTCTTGATGAAATTTAACAATCCAGTTTGTCTGTAACTCCAGAAGCAAAAGATAAAGTTTGCTTCTAACTGCAGACTGCACTTTTCTACCCTGCTGGAAAATGACTGACAATTCTTCCCATGAGATTTCCATTCTGTGGGTAGTCCCAGAAATACCACATTTCAGCAAGATGGCTGCCACCAGCAATATGTCTATAATGCCAACAGCAATTAAAACCTTGAAAAATAGCATGCAGTAGCTTGCCTTTTATGAATAATGATGAGTACCTTGTTTCTCATAGACTCCTGAGTTGAACATGAACCTCAGGTAATTTTTCATCACCTTCCTATCCTCTGCATCCTCAAATCAATCACATCTCTGTTATGGACTTCTAAAAAGGCAAAGCAAGATATCTCAGGACATTGAAAGGCGCTCATGCTCTGCATACACAACAAGGAAAGAACAGCTCACATTGGAGCTGAAGCACTAGCATAAAGCAACATAACCTATTTCAGCCCAGCTAAAATGCACCCATTGTGGAATGATTTATTACAAAGTATTCTCAGCAGTACTGTTGAAAGACATTAATTCTGGAAAGTAAGACAAATTAAAGAAGCAGTTTTCCTGTTAAAAAAATAACTGAAAACTATACTTCTTTCCTCTTTCTTTAAAAAATAAAAGAAGAGGAAGTCAGCTGGGAAGGACTGGTTTCCTTGCAATCAAACTTTCCTTTACACACAATCAAAGTCAGCCATGGCCTTGCATGAATTCAGGAGCTATGAAGCGGCCAGGGAAAAATGGACATTGTACATTATCATGGTTTTGGCTGGGATAAAGTTCATTTTCATCAAAGAGGCTCACTTGATGCCATGTTTTGGATTTTTGATGAAAACAGTCATGGTAACAGAGGGATGTTTAGTTGGGAGGAGACACAGCCAGGACTAAAGAAACAGGAAGAAGGGACATTCAGAGTGGTGGTGTCTGTCTTCCCAAGTAACCATTACATGTGAGGAGCCCTGCTTTCCTGGAAGCAGCTGAACTCCTGTCTGCCAATGGTCTGTAGCAAATTTATTTCGTTGTTTTGTTTTGCTTGTGTGTATGGTTTTTTCTTTACCTAGTAAACAGCCCACGACCTCTTGTACTTTCCAGTTCTCTCCCACTTACCACCTGGGGAGAGTGAGCAAATGGTTGCATGGTGCTAAGCTGCTGCTGGGGCTAAACCACAACATACATGTCCAGATCCTTTTCCCAGCTGGTAGCTGAGACACCTGTGGCTTCTATACGGAACAATACAAGGCTTCAAGTCCAGTGCTCCTGGCGTCTGACTTGGATCCATACAAATGAACAATTAATCACTTCTCAAGAACAAACAAATGTGAACTATAAATACGTTTTAGCTCTATTTCTTTTTTTTTTTTTTAAAAAAAAAAAAGGAGTAGGAAGGAGAAAGGAAGTTTTAATACTTGCATCCGTATCACAAACATCTGCCTCCAACTTTGTGGACCAACATAATATAGGAGATATTTCTTTTGGAGCAGCCCTCGCATACATCAGGTAGAACAAGCGGGTCTCCAAGTCTCCTCTTTCTGAGACCACCACTGGGACCAGTAACAGTTACAGAGAGTAGAACTGAAATGCAGAATATATTTGTGTTCTAAAAAGCCATTAGATTAGTGGCTTTTGAGGTACAGTTTAACAGAAATCTCAATTTAAGGGACAGTTTTGAGGTTTATAAATAGAACAAAGGTCTGGGATCAGTTCTTTAAAGAAATAACATCCCTCAGGGCATCTCCTGCTTCAGAAACCCATTGGAGACAACAGGATGAACAACAGGTATAACTTCTGCTTTGGGTCTCTGGCTAGAACAAGGAGATGTACCTGCATATTCTTTGGGAAAGACCAAAGAAAAATGGAAGAGATGGAAAAATAAAATGGAACTAGAAAGCAAACATCTGAATGAAAGAACTCCAAGTGGCATTTATGGATTATATATTTTTTTGCTAGACAAGTGCCACTAGTACAAGATACTCTCAAATACGTGATACACTTTACTCCCCCAAGAATACTGATGTATTCCTCTGTGTGTTTACCTTGTTAAAACCACCCAGTGGTGTGTCATATTATGGAAAATTTATGCCTATGTGAAGCATTCAGCTCTGACTCATTATCTGCACCTAAGTGCAGGATCATGAGCTTAGAAGCAAAGAACAACTCTCACATCAGCTCAAGTAGCATATGGCATTCTTTCCCTTACTTATTTTATCATGGGGCATATTATTTTATTTAATTTTTCATCACAAACATGGTTACTGTAAACACTCTGAAGTAACAGTTCTACTACACACTTCTGTACAGAATTCATGAATGACTGAGAGTGCACGGATGACAGACGAAAGCTTTCTGGCAACAGCCCAGTTAAACAGCTGCCAAGTTGCTTTGCTTAGGGTGAGGAACAGCAGCACAAAACCATCTAATGCTGTCTCCACCACAATGCATCAGGAGGCATGTGCAGCACTGTTGCTAGGAGCCCTGCTTGCAAAGTGCAAAATGGATGAATAAAGTAGGTCAAGAAAATTACCATTACAAGCCTTCTTGCTTTTTCCTAGCTTACCCCTCACCTGGCCCTGTGTTGCCATGGGATCTTCCTCACAGCTTGGTCTTGCTGTGACTCCCAGGCACGTTATGTACCTTCCTGCACATTGGCCCACCTGCACAGAATAAGGAAAAATCTTTGTTTCAACACAACTAGGGCTGTTTGGTCTTTTTTTCTAAAAAAAAAGGAGCTGCTGGGTAGAAGCCTATAGGACAAGGAGCAGCCAAACTTCCCAAGTGACTCCTGCAGTCACTGCTGTCTCTTCCCCTTCTATCAGATGTGCTCTCTGGTAAAGATTCAAAAGTAAAAGGATGGATTTATTTCACGTGAAACCCTGATGTAGAAGCCCATTCAGACATACATTTGTTGCACTGTTTTTCTTTGGCTGACCAAAAATCTTCATTTCTTGGGAGCATTCAGTATTCTCTGTGAAAGAGTCAGATCTCGTTGCACGAGAAAGGCAGACCCATATTTCTGTGAGAAAATATACTTCTAATGAGTTAACATCCAGTATTTAATCTAGGAGGCCCCAGGTGTCCCCTTCTGCACTAAACATCCCTTTGCTGCAAAATTTATAACATCAGTCAATTCACTTAGGGATAGCCTCATGAACCAGGCAGGGTTCAGGACCATGACAGCATATCCAAACAACACTAACATAGAAAAGCTTCTGAAAGGCCCTGTTAAGTAGGAATATGGCAGTTTCTTTTCCACTCATTCCTATCCTACATAAATCATCACTGTGCTGTGCTTCATTAATCCAGAGCAAAACAGGTACTTGAAGAACAAAGGATAGAAAGTGGCACTAAGGTTTAACTCATTTCTGCTCTTCCCACTTTGAGAACAAAGACATGGGTTTTTTTCTCCTCCAGTATCACTATTTAAGAAGACTGAGATGGAGTTGTTCTGCCTATTTCATAACCTAGCCTTTGACCAGCCAAACCTGAACTTTGCTGAGCAGCTGGCCTAGTCCATGACAGTAAGATAGAAACTGTTCCCATCTCTATGCAGTCACTAAAATGAAAACACTAATTGCTATTTATTTAATTATTATGATTTCGATTATATTTGTACAGCACCTACTAAATAAGAAGAGCTAAAGGTTTGAAAAATGTTAAATTGGAAAATAGTATGTAAATTAACTCCTATGAAAACAATAAGCCTTTTATGATTATACAAGGATGTTTTATTCTTTAGCAGTGTTGCTGTTGTTGAGCTTTTCCATTCCTGTCATAAATGCCAAGAATCTGACGAGAAGGCTATTTAATATGGGTGTTTTGGTACACAGCCTTTATCTTCATCTCTGAAAGGTCTTGGCAGGAGGGAAAAATAGTCATACTCTCTCTGGTAATAGCAAAGCACGAAGTGAAGAATATAATTACACATGTATTTTGCCATCATTTGCCCTATGAAGGCATAGACAGTATTTTGGATCTAGCTCTCCTGTTCTTATGACAAAGAGGAACAGACAAGTCAAGTACTTTCTTTGGTGCCCTCCTAGCTTTACAAAGTCTGCACAGGCAGTCTTATTGCCACAAAAGCAGCAGAATCAAAGTAGCATCAGTCTCTGGCTCAGAGATCCCTAAGTCTGCCTTCCCAAAGGGGTTTGTGCTAAATATTGCTACTTCCATTTCCTCTGGCAGATTCTTGCTGTTTTGTTTTCTACATCTTTTCTGTCATTCTCCTCATATAACCATTCTGGAGAACAATTCCCAAACAGCCACCTTCACTACCAGTCTCAGGGAACTCCCCTCAGATCTGCAGCTCAGTAGCTGTCAAGAGGGCAGAGGAGCAGTCATTTCATGACACCTCCTAACATGGTATAGAAGTCTACTTAACTGCTCCATCTGATTAACTCAAAACCCCATGTGTACAGCTGTTCCCTATAAGCAGGTATGCAAGTGTAACCAAAGGCTTGGGGACCGCATTATGAGATTTCAGTGTAAAACTGAGAACTCCAGGAAATAAGAAAAAGGCTGAGAGTTTCAAAGTACAAAGTTTATACCTATAACAAGACTCAGCCTATGTCTGTTGTGCCCTGTGACTTTGTCATCTTGTTTTATCTCACTGTGGTAGTTATGGTGCTTTGATTCTGACAGGCTATTGCACTTTTTTTCCTCAGGAATTCTATTTGAATTCACTGGACCAGATTTATTTATGTAAAAGTGTTCCTTTGGTCCTGCTGTTATGTATTTCTTGCCTAGATTTTTAAGTACCTGGCAAGAGAACTCCAGGTGCTGCTAGCAGCCCTTTAGATTTCTCTTTGACAGAAATGCCAGTTCCAATCAGACCAAATAACCCGACAGAAATCAGTCCCCATTTCAACCTGTCCTGTCCTTCACTCCTTGTGAAGTATGCCTTGTGGCCATCTCCTGAGGATGATTCTAATTTCTTTAAGACCTGCAGGAAAGCAGCACTGGACTCGCACTTTTCTGTTTCAAAACACTCCACCACAGGCAGTGCTGCTGCTGTGATGGTAGGACAGCAGGAGAATATAAAGGGTGCAGTTGTAATGTATAATTTATTTTGGCACCCCATGCTTTCCTGCTATTCTTTTCAAAGCCGGGGCATTTAACAGAACTCATCGACTTTGTGCAATGCTGGTAAGAAATGTCTGTTTTCAGCAGTCATTTCTAGTTATCATTTCTGATCCACCTGCTGGCAGAAGCTTTTGGGTGCAGAGGAGTGAGGTCCTGTTTTAATAAGGGATTTTAGGAAAGAAATCAAACTACAAAAACTGCATACTGTACTAACGGTAGGAAGTAGCACTCCATCACAACTGCCACTGCAAATAATCTTCAGAAATGTTAGAAGATGTGGGGATTTAAGGAGACACAATACCTAAAGCCCCATGGCTGAAAAATCCAGACACAGACAGGACATGGCGTAGACCTTTGCTGACGTATTTCCAGAGAAACAAGATGAAAATAATGAATGAAGTTCAAACCAGCCTTGAATGGCGTTTACGTAAAAACCTTCCTAGTGTTAGCTAGGGCATGAATAAGACCAATATCCATAAAAGAGTAGAACCTCTGCTGGGTCCAAACCCTACTGATTGCTTCTGGTGTTTCTTCTGAGAAACACATCTAACCTACTAACTCTAAACTCACAACATATAAGGGTTGCCATAGGGATATGCTGAGATTGTACCATTCTAGTGTTTTTCTTCCAGATTCCTCAGTATAGTGACAACGTAGGCTTCTAGGCAATAAATACGCATGTAAAAGTATTAACTTACAATCCAACCCATCAAGCAACTTCAAAGCTGTGATATACTCCACCCTGGCAAACTTCAATATTGGGTGTTATTTGCACAGTCGTTGTGGGAGCATTCACTGTCCCCAAATCCTCTCTGCTATAAATGCAAAAAGAAAAAAAAATATTTTGGTGAGTAGCTTAGAAACTTAGGTCCCTTTCACAATGGGTTAGGACAGGGAGGGAGGGAGCTGTGAAATGTTTAGGAAAAGGTTCTGATCATCTGTAAATCTCTACCTATTCTTTACTTGTAATTTTGTCTGTAATGAGATGACAGAACTGATACAAAGAACAATAACCTAAGCACTCTGCTGGGCAGGTGGGAAGAAAGGAAGGCAAAATTACCTAGAACTGCTGCAGTTTCTCAGCATTCAGCCTTTTTCTCACCAAGACTTAACTGGAAGTGAACCTACTGGGAAACAACAACAAAGCAACAGGAGAGCAATGTGTGGAAAGAGAAAGGGAAGGGGAGAAAGGTGGCAAGGAGGCAGAGAAAAGGGAGAAGCATGCTGCAGCTATCAGTAGCTGATGCAGCCTGGGATCCATGTCCTGTGACAGAGATGTGAGTGTGGCAGCCTTCCCCAGGCACCATTCTGCTGCTAAATCTGACTGCCGGAACTTAAGCTGTAAAGAATAGAGGAATCTCTTGGGAAAAGCTAATAGCATTGCTGAGTTAGTGACATTTCTCTAGGGATTTTCTAAGGGAAAATTGTGCCTAACAAGGATGTTACAGCTTGGCGAAAAAGGGCCTGTGTTGATCCTCGAGCCCAGAAATTGAGGGTATGTCTGCACAGCATAACATAGAGTTACTATAAGCTCAAATCCTCACTGTTGCTTTCAGTGTCCTGCAAGTGCCCTTCAGCACAAAATCTTGTAATCTCTGTGCTATCTTTGCCATGAAGTATGGATGGCAGCACCTTGAGAACATCTCTGAATTGAAACCTCCTCCCACTGTGGTCCAGTGCCCTCTGACCTGCAGAGACTCTGGAGATGCACACTGGGGCACTTCTACTGGTAGCAGAAGTGATGGTTGGATGGTATTAGAATACAAAGTGTTCTTATTAAATTGAAGGTTTCTGGGAAAGATATGATGGTTGTCCACAGGGATGTATTCCCTGTGTTCAGATATTCCAGTATTCAGATAGACCCAGTCAGTTAGGAAAAAAATTATACACCAAGATGGACAGCAAGCTCTGAGTCGGTGCTATTGGGAAGGGAAAACATCACCCTGTGCTACCAAAAAAGAAAAAGGGAGTAAATACTGAAAGACATTCTACTGGTAAAACCTCTCAGCTGGAGTAGTGTGTCCACCTTAGGACAGAACAGTTCAAGAATGATCTAGAACAGCTGGAGAGTATGGAAATGCACACCAGAATATCAGAAACTAGGGAAGATCACCAGTGAACTGTGACTGAGCTAATCTGTAGTTAGTCCAAAGGAAGCCTTAAAATATACATAAGGAAATTGCAAAGGGGAAAGGAGCAACTTGTTATTGTCTGTGTAGATAAGACATATAAGCACTAAATTGTGACAGAGATTCAGAGGCAAAATTAGGAAATATTTTATGTCACTAAGAATAATGAGGCATAGCAATAGATATGACAGATCTCCATCACTGGAGCCTTTCACTGGGAATAATGTAGTCTTTCAGAAGGGGAGAAGGGAGAACGCGTAAATAGATCTGATATGCTTCTTAAGCCTAGATAACACTCACCAGTGTATTTTATTGAGCCACAACTCTCTCTGCAAGGTTGTTCATTTTGTTTTTATGTGGGAACATGACAAATAAAAATGAAGAAATCAGGAAATCAAGAAGTTTTCAGATCAAGTGTAGGTCTGTGCCTATAGGTGTTGTATATGAGTATATGATGACAAGTATATGATGACAAAAAAAGAGCAATTACTGCAAGCTGAGACTTGGCACTCTCTAGGGAAACAATGTAAGAGTGCAATTACAGCAAGAAGTGAAATACCAGCATGATCTGAACAGGCTCACTATCAATGAAATCTCAAAATGGCAACATTCATTAATAAAATGCACTGTGCATTCTGAAATTCTAGCATGAATTTGCGCTAGGTAGGGGGTGAAAGAGTAAGTGACTAGACTTCTTTGTTTCAATTTATCCAAGAAGCCGTATAATCTTTTGACATATGATAAAGGCAGAGCACTATTTTTTTACGTCTTCCATGTGTGGTGTGTTTCTTAAGAGACTGGGTGGTTCAGGTAATAAGTGAATAAACAGGTGAAGTTATTTGAAAGCAAATCTCATATCAATCTGAATTAAACACCTATGTATGACATCCGTGATTAAGTTGGATGAGAAGGTAGCCTGGGAAGACCCTGAGAATATACAATGGCATTGGCTGGATCTGAAACTACCATAACCCACCCTTGAAAGCCAGCTCTGAGATAAACCAAACTGCTGTAAATCAATTCTTATTCCTTCTTTTTGACACAATATGCTATTTAATACTCAGAGGAAGAGATTTATTAAAAAAAAATAAATCCAAAATCAACTCTGGTCAGTGAAAACAAAATTTCAGTTTGCAGTTCTAAGCCACCTATTAATGAGTAGTGCTCAGAGAAGGAAAAGCAAGTAGCTTTCTGCAGTGACTCCAGAATTCAAACTTCAGGTAAGCTAGCCAAATGTATCCTAATTGGGTGACCAGATCAAAGCCAGTAATTTGGGAACAGCATCCTACAAATATTATTTGTGCAATCAGATGAACACTGTAGGCAGAGAACAAGAGATTTGCTTTTCAGTTTGTGCAATATAGAAACACAAACAAATAAATAAATTTTGTGATACATTTGTAAAACATTGTGGCTTTTTTAAAAATAGAAAATATATATTTTTTTCTATCAGAGAGATGATTTCACTGAAATTGCCATGCAGAAGCTTTGTAATTCACAGCAGCAATGCTCTTTTATATGAGTCCTTTAAGAAAAAATTCTTATGTGTCCTAGATGTATACAATATATTTTTTGAAGCCATTTATACCCTTGGGAATTGGCTGCCTAAAAGCCTGTAAGGATTTGGGATTTAAAACCAGATTTTCAAAGCTGCAGAGCTTAAGTCACATTTTTAAAGGAAAAACTCCAATGCTGTTCATTGAAATAATGTTTAAATTCTGCACTTGATTTTCTAAACCATTCTTTCCCCCTTCTGCACAGTACTGATGCTCACGTTATGAGTAGGGACATTACTTCCAGGTAATCATTAAAGGAGTAGTTTTGCCCTGCAGACAGTGTGCCCTCATCACAGGAGCTGGCACCATGGACAGTTGGCCATTGCCTCTTGTCCCAGTACCTAGCAGGGAGAACAGAGGGGCCCCAGAGCCATATCAGAGCCCTGGGAAGCTGTGTTGTGGCTCTCCTGAATTGTAATTCAGTTCCATCCACTGACCATGAGTGCATTTTTTCAAGTGGCATATACAGACTTTCAATCAGATACTTAAATCAAAAACTTGATCGTGTCTCTCTACCAATCTTTGATAAGTCCTATCTAACCAGAGAGAAATATCCTTTGCTTCACAATCATGTCTTAACCACATCATCACTTTCTGGCAGTACATACATTTGTGAACAAGTGTTTTCAAGGATGAAGCAAAGGAAGAGTAACATTTCTTCAAAAATCTCTTACAAACTCCTTGAGAGCTCACTGAGAATTGCAGCCACTGCCATTGAATCAGACTGATGTATTAGTTTCACAGAAATAAGGTCAAATATTTCGATAGTTTTATGCTTTTCTTCTCTCTTTTTTTTTGTTTTAATTAAAAAATGTATCAGACAACAAAATAGGTTTTGTTGCTTATACACATGAACTATATTATATATTTTACGTGTGGCCCAAGACAATTCTTTTCATTCAATGGAGACCAGGCATACAAAAAGTGGACACCTATGGACTAGAAGGAAGTGTTAGATGACAGAACCAAGAGCCCATCCTTACAGCAAGTCCCTTTGGCACAAAGAACAATCTTGAGATGTGTCATTTTGTGTTAAAAAAAAAAAAAAACAAAAAAAACAAACAACAAACAAATCAAGTCTACAGTCTCTGTTGAAAATGAAATTATATCTGAAAAAGTAATAAAATGTGGACTGCCCTGTTGGACAGGGGGTATTTGTTTTATCTGGATTGTCCATTTTTGCAAGGAAGGACATTTATGTTTTGTCATTTAGTTTCACAGAATTTGTCCTTTTCAATTTTGTTATGAATATTAAGAGAACCAGCAACCAAAGTCCTGAGGCTGAGGCAGACAGAGATTCATTTGTTCATCAGCTTTTGATGGACGCTGAGCAGCCCTGTTTTCACACTGCAGTGACAGCACTACAGCCAGCATTCTCACCAGGAGAGCAGATTGGCAGGCATTTGAAATGAAGGATTATCTTGTGGTTGAGCAGAGGAGTAGGGCTCCGGAGACCTTGATTTCTGTTCTTTGATCAGTCACACAAACCCTGCAGGACACCAGGCAAGCCAATTAATAGCGGTGTCACAGATCTTCAGCAAAAATTGTAGGGAGGGCTGTTTCCTTCCTTTTACTTCTGCTTTCTTTTCTTCTCACAGATAGCCAGCTCTGCAAATTGTTTCTTATTGATTGGAACTGTAAGGACCTGGTTTGCACTATGCCTCACAACGTTGTCACACTCTTAGGATCTGTTTTTACATGAATACTGAACAGTGACCAAGTACCATTTTTATAAATTTCACTTAGGGATTTCATCATTATTTTTTCACTATTATAATTTTCTTATGCATATCTAACAATGACAGTAAGCCCTGGGGGAAAAAAAAGGGAGGGAAAAATGATTTTACAAACACGATCTATACAAACTACACCTATGGATGAGAGACAGATTAAAAAATAGCATTATCTTTACTGCACTCAAAGGAGTCCAAGGCTATACACAAAGCAAGTGTTCTAGAGAGGCATATCATTCCTAGACCATCCATGTGAACTAGACAGCACAGGGAGGGTACCAAATAAACAAACCCGCATTCAAGTAACTTCAGGCACACACAGTTCTCAGGATGGGAATCTAGAAGTATCTATCGAAAATTGAGAAGTCAAGCCATCTGCCCTCCTGCTCTCATCTCCCACCATAAAAAGCACCAGTACCTGTGCTGAAGTACCAGCAAGCGGGTAGATACCAACCTCCTACAAACACTGCATCTGTGCACATGACATTAATATATGAGTAGCTATTACAGCAGCAGGGGAGAAGAGTTCATTCTCATTTTCTCATCCCCACACCAGAGCTGACAGCTCCTCACTTGAGCTGCAGTGATGGACGGTGATTGTGCCATGCTTTCCTTTCAACTTTGCTTACACAAGATGCTGATTATTTGGACAGTTCAGCATCAGAGAGGAGTAATGTACTGCTTTGCTCCTCAATCCTACTGTATCAACCCTCATTTCACTGCAGCTTACCCTACTGAAAAGAAAACATATTCTAGTTTTCTACATGTTTACAGGAGAGAATCATTGTTGCAGTTATGATTTAATAAACACTGCCTTGGGCTTGGGCCAGGATAATAGATGGGTGCCAGGCTTAGCCACAGGAGAAGCATAAGAACTTCTATTTTTCAGGTTTAGAAAAAGCTTAATGCAGCAGGACATCAAACAACGTGTTCCTTTGTTCCTCATTTGCTTCTAATGAGACAACCTCAGAACAGATTTTCATCTGGAATCATACAGGTGCTCAGCTTATCCTACCTGCCATTGTGCTCCTGGCCCCTGCCAGAAGGAGACATCACAGCCTGTTTGCTGTTCTTTCCAACAGTATTTCAGAGGACAAAGCCATCTGCAGAGAGTTGTACTAATGGAAAAGAAACCAAGGTATTTCTAATTGGTGGGGAGACATAGCCACTGTTCATGTCTAGATTTGAGGCTAACTTGACAATGACCTTTTGTTTAATGTTGTTAATTTTGCTTCTGGCAGTTTTTCATTAAAGGAGGATAATGAAGATACAAGCCCGTAGATGTAAATCATTAAGGGCTCTAACTAGCAGTGCAATCGCAAAAGGTAGATCCTTCCCTGCCTATTTTTTTCTTGTTCATATTTATGTGCACAGTTTTGATAGTGGAAGACTCTGTGTCTTAAGAAAATAAACACATCACAAGACACCACACAATAGTTCGTAAGAAGCCACTGTTCTATTGTATTCTATTGCCAGTGGTGAAATTCAGATTAGTCTGCAGCTGAAGTACTTTTGAATGAAGACCTCATGCACAAGCAGAACGGCACTGTCCGGAAAGCCAATGCTGTCATTCAGGACTGAACCATATCAGCAGTGTTGGACACATACAAGAGCTTTTATCACTACAATGCTCTAAGATGATTGTTACTATCAACTTCCTGACATACTACTGCTGAAGCAGAGCACATACAAGGTATTGCTTGCTAAGGAATCATTTGTGTGCACCCTTTAATGCACTGCAGCCCAACCTGCTGTCAAGAAAATGCATTTCACAGGTGCCTTATAAGCAATCTGTATACACATTAGATGAGAAAATTGCAATGATTTTGAATCAGGAGGAGCTTCATGCTGCATTATCACCATCAGATATACTTTGAAGACCACATATTCCTTCACCAATGTTAGAAAACGTTTTCTCACTCAGTCTTCACTGAGAGGCCCAATACTGAACACAGTATCAGAGGGATGATCACTTCCTTGCTCCTGGCTGGCAACACTATTTCTGATACAAGCCAGGATGCTGTTGGCCGTCTTAGCCACTTGTGCACACTGCTGGCTCATGTTCAGCTGAGCACTGACCAACACCCCCAGGTTTGTTTCTTCCACACAGTCTTCCAGCTGCTCTGTCCCAAGCCTGTAGTATTACCTGGAGTTGTTGTAGCCAAAGTGCGGGACCCAACACTTGGACTTGTTGAACTTCATCCCATCTATCCAGCCCGTCCAGATTGCTCTGTAAGGCCTTCCTACTCCCAGGCAGATCAGCACTTCCTGCCAACTTGGTGTATTCCGCAGACTTACTGAGGGTGAACTCAAGCCCTCATCCAGATGACCCAAAGAGACACTGAACAGGACAGGCCCCAGTAATGACCCCTGAGGAGCACCACTTGTTACCAGCTCACCACCAAGCTCTGAGCCTGGCCACCCAGCCAGTTTTTCATTCAGTAAAGAGTGTAACTGTCCAAACCATGGGCTGTCCAAGCTTTTCCAGGAAAACATCAAACTTGGTTTCACTATTTTGTTATTTCAGGATTCTCGTTGGCTGTAGCAATGGAACTGCTACCTCAGATATTCTTCTGTGGGTGAAGTAGGGTAACCTAAGTGTACCTGTGAGAAACAAATAAATAGAACAGGAACTGTAACCTTAAGCTGTCCTTTTGTGACATTGTAAAGTTTCCATCGGGAAGGAATTTGTCAATCTCTAATATCTGTAAGCCAATTCTAATAAATAATTACAAAATACCAAAATGTTTTCAGGAAAAAAACAAATCTACAGACAACTGACACTTCCAGTTTGTTCAATAATCTGGATATTGCCCTGAAATTTATTAAAAATACAGCAGGTTAGAAGTGGCTGAAGATGTGCAAATTGAGCCCAAAGGAGAGCTGTGTCCTTCAAGAATCATTTTAAATGACAAAGGTGAGTTAGCATTCAAACACACAGCACAAAACCATTCAGGGTGCAGAGTGCAGAAGCATTTTGCATGATCTAACTATTCCTATTGCAACTAGCAATAAAACTGGCAAACTTAGAGCAAAGTTTCAGCAGTTGCTAATCTTGATCTTGCCTACGATCTTCCTATGGTCTACTATTGATTTTGTGTTTTGTTGGTTGATTTTTTTTCCCTGTATGAAGGCCTTAAGATTTTGGTATGATGTTGTGGAGTGGTTTGTAGCTTCTGTGGTCTTCAGTGTCACCCTAAGGTATGTCTGTTCCATGGTTTTCAGTAAAGTAAGAGAGAAGACCCTATGACACAGCACATATTTCCAGCTTAGTGCTCCTAGATACACAGGGAAATGCCAATAAAATTCTCTCCCCAGATGTTATGAACAGAAAGCAATAAGCAACACTGTTGGATGTCTGTGAATTCTTAAATATCATATATGGGCAAAAGGCTGGACTAAATTTCCTGATGTTCACACCCTACTTAGGCAATGCTTTTGCTGAAACCCATGGCAGCTTTGACTGAATAAGAGCAGCAAGATTTGGTCCCATGACAATAAAAATCTAAATTTAAAATGAGGTGTGTGCTAACAAAGCTCACAAAAATCACTTGTAGGAGAAGTTTGTCATCTTTTTTTTATAAAGAAAGAACAACATGGCAGAGAAACAGACTGTCAGACACTTTCAGAGCCAGTATTTCTAGTACAACAAATACTTGTTTTATACAGTCGAGTACAAAGCTATGAATCATCTTGCATATGAAGTGCAAAATCAAGAAAAAGTCATGAATATAGATAGTTACTTGCTTTAATCTCAAGTAATTCCAGTCTTACTGGTAATAACTCCTGGGTTAGTTTCATATTCAATGGGATAACAATTTTAAAAGGGATTTTTAGATGAATAATATTGTCGGTTTTTTAGCTCAGATTTCATTATTTCTATCTGACTTGAAGTGTTACAGAAGTTACTAGCCACACAAAGCAAGAATAAAGACATTGCTATAACAGATCAACTTGCAGTGCTTTATCTGCACCTTATTACCAGCAAATAGCAGTTTCTGTAATGGTGGAAGGCACAGGAAGGCTTAATTATGGAACAACTATAGAAAGATCATTTCAGTTTTTACTTGGACAAAGCAACAAAGCTATTCTGTAGGCTGCACTGGCTATAATGTGGGGGAAAGTGGCAGAGGCCACAATCAAGACAGTTCAAGATGAGGAACTAAAAAGTCACAAAGACATCAGTCCAAAGAGTGAAATTGTTAGGAACTTGAACTATAACAATATTGAACTGCCCAGAGGCAGCTACTTGGGTGTTACTCTGCAACACCAGCAATGATGGATAGTAACCAATAAAAAGCACAGAGCTTCCAGCTGTTCTGCAAACTGCCAGAAAGACTTTGCATACACTGCCAGTTACTGGTATCTAACTTCAAGGTCCAGACCTGTGCAGAGTAACACCCAAGCAGCTGCCTCTGGGCAGTTCAATTTCTTCATGTCTTAGAGTTTTCCCTGGTATTTCCTACAGCACCATGCTGAGAGTCCCTAAGTCCCTAAGTCCCTAAGGCAGCCACATCAGAAACAGTAATGCTCGTAAGGGCAGCATGTGCACATCCAGAGATGTAAGAAAACAGACTCCGAAGGCTCCTAGACAGCTAATACACATCAAGATCTCTAGCCTGTAACTGAGGCAGTGTTTTTTTAAATTAATCATAGAATCAAGCCTTTGTAACACCCTTCCTTCCTACAGCATCACTACAAGCACTGCACTGACAAGCCTCTGGCACCCGAGCCACAGCTGCACAAGTCAGATGGTGCCATGTGGCAACAGGGACCATTAATCTGGAGCACAGGTAGGGCCAAGAGCATCTTCTCTGACTTAAGTGGCAAGCTAGTAGCTAAGTAGCTAGTAGCTAAGATTATAATCCAAATGTAATTTTTAGGATGAACTTGTTTTTCTGTTGATTGCAGTGTTTAACAATCAGCTGAGCATTAGATGTGCCCAGTATGTGTTCCTGAGACTGGTAAAATCTTTGGGCTGGATAGACAGGTGCCAAATCAGGATCCGAATTTTAATCTTTAATTAGTAGGGAAATACAAATAAAATAACAATTTTCTCTTCTCTCAGAACGGGTGTGCACACATATGCGTTCCCCTTCTGGTGAGTAAATATCACACCCTGACTTTGGGCCATCATCTGCCATATGATGTGTGAGAACATTTTGTTGCTCTCTTTTAGGATTTATTCCTATTTGGAAGAAAATGGAGGTGCAGCACTGCTGACAAATCTGTTAAGCCAAGTGTTTTGTTCCTCATGAGCAAGTAAGATGAAGTAAAATGTGCAGAGTGGGAGCGGCAGGCTGAGACCCTGAATAGACGGCTATTAAGAAAACTACTTGAATTTTTGGAGGCATTTTGAATGGGCACTGCTCTGTGATTCATTACTTCTCTTTTAGTCTCTCTCACCTGTAAGTCACCAATCTGTCTGGCTGACAGCAAACTGAACTGTAAATCTCATAGTAGCACAGCTCTTGCATTCCCTGTTTTGCCTTGAAGTTGCTTTAAAACATACATTTAGAGTTTTTTGGAAAGCATTAAAGACAACATACTAAATCATAAGTGGAAAAATTAAAAAAAAAAAAAAAAGTGGGAGGGGGGTAGACCACTCAATTTTGATAAATTTGACAATTATATGCAGGTTTTCTTACTTCCTGTTATATCATACTGGTGGTGCTCAAAGCCCAGTGAAGAAACCACTGTGGTAATGGATTTCAAGGATTTCTCCAGGCTCTGTGAGGACTCTGCATTGCCCTGGAAGCCTGAGCAGAAGCAATGTTTTTGCTTTAGGAAAGCTTCGTAGTTCTCTTGTGCTTCTGCTGAGGGTGAGCACTACATACTTCCTACTGATACTCATCTCATTCCACTCAGATTCCTCCAGGGGAAAATACCTCATTGGGTAGTTGATGTTTGAGCATTTCCACAGCATATCTGCGTTTCCCACAGCCAGGTCAAACAGTGTACTCTGCCTTCTCTGCTATTCAGGTAAATCTATCATATTTAATAGGGAGCCTATTGCTGGTCATTCAGAAACAAAAGTTAATAAAGCATCTTTTTTATTCCTGCAGCCAGAATATGCTACTTCACTACAGATCAGAGTCAGCAACAGAAGAGAAGAAACATTTCTGGTGAATAATAGCATCATTTCAGTTTGTGAAATGTTATGCAACAAAGTAATAATCACGGCCTTCCTTGAAGGACAGTTAGGTAACACATTCATTAGAGCTTAGTTGAAGAAGCCTCTCAAAGATCAAAGACTTCATCTGCAGCATTCAGTAATTCCTGCAAAAGTGACATTCAGAACTTCTAGATATTTTTATATATTGTACTTAGTAATTTTCCTTGCAGAAAAAGGAGACATACACAGCAAAACCCAGTCATGTTTCCCTACATTTCATCTTCAAATGATCTCAAATTAAGCATGCAAATATTCATACAAAAACACATAAAGCTACATACACAAACTGAACAAGTAAAAAACAAATGATAAACAATACTGAAGCATACGTCTGACACCTCTCACCATGGCAAGTATTTCCTGTACAGTTCAAAGATCTGTGAGTCTGCACACCTAAGCTCTTTTCAAAGGAACCTAATGTCATTACATGCCAGAATTCACTGATCCTCTTTTTAAGGATTTATTCCTGCCCGAATAAGAAGCAAAAAAAAAAAAAAAAGAAAAATCATTTTTTTTTTTTCTTCCAGAACAGCCATTTTCTGTTGTAACTTAAAAGACAGAAAATGGTATGGGGTTGATTCATTCAGTAGTGAATATGTCTTCCAATCTTCCTCCTGACAATGGTATGGGAATACTTCAGATACAGGACAAATGTGATTTATCACTAAGTGCATCCACTTGTCATAGGACAAGGGTATGAGTACACACATGATGGAGACCACTGTTATCTCTTCCACTGTCTCACTATTCTCTTTGTTTCACACAGACAGGGCAGCAGGAAGGAATGTGCAAAGAAAGGCTCCTACCCCACTGCTCCTCACACCATCACCAGGCAGCTGGTGAGAACACACAGCTCTCATTAACATACAATCATTAAGGTTGGAAGAGACGACTAAGATTGTCTAGTCCAACTATCAATCCATCATCACCACGTCCACAAACCTATGTCACTCAGTGCCATATCTACATGTTTCTTGTAAACAACATCTTTCCATATTCTCATATCCAGGGTGAAAAAGGGGATCAAAAGTTGTAAGGATGGCCTCTTTCCAGCTTGCCAAAGATTATGGATGCATGAACTACCCCAGATTATCATTCATCTGCTTTTTCTGCCTGCTAAGAGTAGAATTTATGAATGAAACCCCTGGAGGAGGAACTTTGCCTGTTATTCAACTGTATTTTTCTGAGGAAAAAAAAAAAAATTATTTAAGCTAAACCAATTAGTATATGCCACAGCACCAAACACAGATGGCACAAGGGGACTTTTGACAGATAGCCACTAATGAGCTCCCTGATGGATATCATGCTAGTTAGGTTATCAGGGACTAGAGTGTCTTGGTAGTTCTGTCAGCATCACTCACACAGGGAAAGGAAGAAAAAGGGGAGAAAAGCTGAATGGGAGTAAGAGAATGAGAACATAACCAGGTGGTTGGAATTGAACATTTAATAATACGGTCATTGCATTAGATGTTGCTCCAGGAAGCACTTCAACAAAAGGAAAAGGGGAAAGGGGAAAGGGGAAAGGGAAAAGAGAAAAGGGAAAAGGGAAAAGGGAAAAGGGAAAAGGAGGGGAGAGAAGAAGAGAAGTAATGCAAAAGAATGACAGAGCCTTGTGAACAACAAAAATCTTTCTTTTTCCATTACTTGAATGAGCAAAATAAAGTCTATCTGGCAGCTTTACTGCTATCTGGAAACACATCCTTTTCTTGCAACACACAATACAGTACTACAGTAGTTCAGTTTTTCCCAGAAATTATAAGACAGATCAGTATTTCATTATTCTAGTGCAGTAAAAGCACAGAGAAATACTGTTGCAACACAGTGTTAATGGTATGAGGAAGATAAAGGGTGAAAGAAAAGAATCACCACTTATAAGAGAGAGAAATGAGGGAGCGGTATACTGTAATCATGATTGCAAGTGGTAAGTGTATGTACTGTTCTGTCTGCTACTTGGGGAGAAAAAGAGCACTAACCCCATACCTTTGATCAGCCAAACCTAATGGAGAGACAAAAATGCTGAAAGAAAATAAAATCTTCCTGAAATCACTGACACAATTCTAAAATTTATCTTTCAAAGAAATACTAAAGGTAAAATGAAATGCCTCTGAGAACACTGCATCAGTATGGCAAAAAGAAACAAAAAAATCACACAGATAAAATCTGAGAGTTAATCTAGAAATGACTTTTCAGCGCAGAATTGTTTTCCAGTGGAAGACACATCAGCAGTTTCTAAAAATCTGCTTTACCTGCACATTCAAAAGAGCAGAAGAGAAGTATTTAATCTCCTGACCTGAGGGCACTTACCTCAAAAACCAACACTTGCAACCAGTTTATCTTCACAGCAGCTTGAAAACATAACATGCCTCAGCACTTCAGTACCTGCTGGGCATTCCAGGGATGAATGCTATATGCCGAAATAATGCCCTGAGGATGGTCGCGGCACTGTTAGTTAATTTTCTCTAAGGTAATGCTAGCACTTCCTCTCTGGTACAATCATTCACAGAATAGCTTGAGAAACCTACACTGCAGGAAACGTATCTGTTACCTTCTGACAATAAGAGAAAGCTATAACCACTTTGTTTCTCTTGTCATATTTCAAAATGTTACACAGTAGTAATCAGGCTGGAGTGTCATAGGAACTGCCATCCTGGTATTGTAATACTGAGGAGTTGTCTCTCCAAAGGCATCCCTTCAGGACATTTCAGTACCGGCGCTGTTTTAAAGTGGCTGAATGAAAAACATCTGGCATATGCTCTTCAGGGCCTTCAGGTTTTTTGATTTTTTTATAGCATAAAACAAACTGTTAGAAGGATCCCTGCCATAGAATAGAATCATAGAATTGTTTGAGTTTTAAGGAACCCTTAAAGGTCATCTAGTCCAACTCCCCTGTAATGAACAGGGTCACCTACAGCTACATCACGTTGCTCAGAGCCCCATTCAGCCTGACCTTGAATGTCTCCAGGAATGAGGCATCCATCACCTTTGTGGGCAACTTCTTCCACTGCCTCACCATCCTCACTGTAAAAAAACTTTTTTTTTAATATCCAGTCTAAATCTCCCCTGTTTTAGTTTGAAATCATTTCCCTTTATCCTATCACCACAGACCCTGCTAAAGAGTCTGTCTCCTTTCTTGTAGCTCTTCTTTCAATACTGAAAGATCATTTTCAGGTCTCACTGGAGCCTTCTCTTCTCCAGGCTGAACAGCTCCAGCTTTCTCAGCCTGTCCTTGTAGAGGAGGTGTTCCACCCCTGGGATCATTTTTGTGGCCTTCCTCTGGATGTGCTTCAACAGGTCCATGTCTCTCCTGTATTGAGGACTCCACATCTGGACATAGTACTACAGGTGAGTCCTCACCAGCACAGAGTAGAGGGGCAGGATCACCTCCCTCAACCTGCTGGACATGATTCTTTTGATGCAGCCCAGGATACAGTTGGCTTTCTGGGCTGAGGACACACTGCTGGCTCATGTCCAGCTTGCCATCCACTAGCATCCCCAAGTCCGTTTCATCAGGGCTGCACTCAATCCTTTCATCCTCCAGCTTGCATTGATAGTGGGGTTTGCTGCATCTCAGTTGGAAAACCTTGCACTTGTCTTTGTTGAATCTCATGAGGTTCTCCTTGGCTTACTGTATGCAAATACTCTTATTAGGATAAACCAGTATTTCCCAGTGCAGCACACACAGAACATGCATATATGCCTGTGTATCTGGTGAAAAAATGTAGGAAGAGTCTAAAATTAGATAAAAGTACAGAGCAATAAAAACTGTTGATGAAGGTGGGAAAAGAAATCCTCACTGAGAAGATACAGAATATATCAATAAACTAAAGAAACATAGTTCTGATTGTTGTCACTTATACAGTAAAAACAGGACCAAGAAATATCCCAGCATATCTGAGATGTTTCTGAGTGCATCTTTCTTATGATAAGCACTCATTCGATGTTAGTGGAACTCAGTCGCAGGCTGCACATTAGGAATTAAGCTCTAGGAGAGGTATGAGGTGTGAATCATTCTCCACGCACATATTCTCTTTCAAAAGATAGAGCTTTTCAATAGGTTTTTTTTTTTCCCCCACCTAACATTACAAGTTTGCTTGAACAGTCTACTTCAGTACTATATATATATAGTTCATGCTCCTTTAATAGTCCAGAGAAAGGCGTAGGTTTCCCAAACATGTAACTAAATTCTGCAGACACCGAGGAGGATTTACAACAAAACTTATGGCAAATATGGTTGCATCTCAAAGGCAAACACTGAGCATGGCACAACATGCCTGGTCATCCTGACTACCTAGATGAAAAGAACTGTTTGGTAGCTTAGATTGGTTTCCCACTTAGGTATCGCTGTACCATAACATAAGAGAAGTGCATGTGCAGGTGTTACCTGAGTAAAAAGGGATGCAGCCTGACTTCTTCAGACTTGCTGTGCAGAGGCATACTATGCACTTTACCTAGTGTAAAAACCAAAATTTAGCCAGCCAAAAATGAGCCTTTGAGTATAATCTGTATCTAGAGCAGCTCTAGCACTGCACTGCTCCCACCAACATCCATTTTGCCTGCCTTACGTAAAGATGTCTACCTACATATGCATACAGAGACAGAAACTGAAGTGATTAAATGCATACACAGTGGAAAAGCAAAAGCAAAATACATAAATAAAGTACATTGCCTTTCAAAACCTGTTTTAAAATCCTTGTGGGTTTCCTCTGATCTTCTCTCTGCCTCACCTTTTTCCCCTGTTAGTACAATTGAATGAAGAATGAAAAACAACACCAAATTTCAAATGTGTCATTTTAACTGCCTGAAGCACTTTTAACTTTGTGTGTAGATGGTACAGCTAAAACAGAATCTGATAATGCCAAGCAGTCTATCATCATAGGTTGCACCAAAGGATTAACTGAAGATTTATGCTGTAGATCGCTATGCTATTCTTATAAACAAAACTTGTTACCTCAGTTACTGAGGCTGTAAGTTTTGAGTTCAGGGATTTGCATTTTTCATACAGTCTTAATGAGTAAGGAGGGTAGAACGAGCTTCAGGGCACTGCTGTGCTGGAAACACTTTACATTTCATTACAGGTTGTTTTTCCTTCTTAAAAAAAAAATACAGGTAAGACTGAAGGGAAAAACCCAAATCAGTATCAGTGCCGTGTTCATTTTCTTCTCTGTTTCCTCTTCCCACAGACCTCTTGGCAACCAGTCTTATCTTAATTCACAAAATATATTCCCTCTAATCCCTTCTAAATTTTTCTAGAAGTCTTGTTTCACTTTTCTTCAAGCAGATTTTTCTCCTTCTGTCAAGAAGCCTCAAGATCTCAAGGACAGGATTCTCTTAGTTTCAGGCTACTATGCTCCCAAAATATCGCCATCAGTGAACACAGACTGATTATGCAGGTTAATAGTGAGTATAATGCAGAAAATTGCTGAAATCATGTTGAAATGTAATTCTATGTTTACACTTATCTGGCAACAACTTCGGAAAAGTCTGAACCATTTTGTTGTTTTTGCTGTGGTTGCTTGCTTCCTTTTTTGATTGCAGACATGACTCAAAGAAGGGAAAACATGGCTTGAAGAGAAAAGCGCTACAGAATATTTGTTCTTTTGTCTAATCAGACCCAGACTACAGAAAGGCAAATAAAAATGACTTTGTATGAGGAGCTACAAATTACTGCTGTTGCATGCACTTGAAAGTATACAGTTCTGCATCAAAACTTCTGCTCTAGGAAAAGTTTGTTAATGTTTGAGTGAGCGATCATAGAATGGTTTGAGTTGGAAGGGACATCTAAAGGTCAGTCTCGTCCAACTCTCCTGAAACAAACAGGGACTTAATGTACACATGATGCACACTTCAGGGGAGGGAGGGAAAAATACACAAAGCTGTCTGCATTTTGTGGTGTTTTAGCTTCAGCCCTTGCACCATTCTGTACTTGTGTCTGGTGTAGGACTGTGACCGTGAAATTTACATCTTGGGCTTCACTGCATGACATTGAGATTGCTTGAAATAAGGACTCAGACAATATTTATCTTCATAAAACTAAATGGGAGAGAGCAAGCTCTTCACTTTGTGGTTTGGCAAAGTGCTAGTGAGTATTAGAGAGGGTGTTGAACATCATCACATCTCTGACCTCTCTTCACACCACTCTGGCAGTCTAATCAAAACTTGTCTCTTCTTTGTCAAATGTCTCAGTGGGTACAAATCCTGTGACAAGACTGACATAATCTTTTTTAAACACATTAGATCATAGGATAGGAGAGCACAGTCTGCTGCAAGTCATGCTGTATATGAGCCAGCTCAGGCCAAGCTCAACCAAAAGCAAGCTTCTTCCTTCCTCCAGGGCCAAGTTTTCTTGCAAAGGGGCACAGTTAACTTTAAAGAGTTCAGCAGCAGATCACCAGATTAACTCTGGAGGACTCAGCAAGAGAGATGTCAAGCCACTGCAGCAATGCTTGGCTCACAGGAAGATGCAGTTGTAAAGTATTTGTTTATGCCTTAACATCTAAAGAATTTCATGCTTTGCCTCTATTCCTGCCACGCAGCAGAAGAAAGTGGTGTGACCAATCTTTGATGACAAAAATTAGCATCCTCCCACATCACAGTAGTACTAAGCCACAGAATATAGCCCTGTTCCTGCCAGTCTGTCACTAGCAATCATTGTGCTAAGGAAAACATAATTTTGTATTGTTCAGAGCGTTCCAAACAAAACATATGCCATTCTTCCAAAAGAAATTTCATCAATGATGCAATAAACCCTGAACTGCTTAGTTTCAATTATGTCACTGTTGTACAGAAGAATGGGGTACAAGTACCTGCCGGCAGGTTATTGTATAACTGAAGTACAGTGGGGATTTCCCAACCATTTAGCATTCCACCAATGCACCTTCCTTGCTATGTTACAATAGGTCAAACAAAAGGCCTGTCTTGAACACTGCCAACTTGCAGATATATAATTGAGGATTTTCTTATAAAACCTATGTGTAGGACTGTCATTCACACAGTAAATTGTGTAAGTGATGATACATCTGTCAACAGGGATAACCATTCTGTGTGGAGGTTCTCCTACAGAACCAGTACTCAATGGTAGCTGAAGAAGAACAAAAGGTTTGGGGGCTTTGAGAAGCACTTCCAAATCAATCACCACAAAACTTATGAAAGCCACTTCCTTTAACATCCATGGCTACTCTGCCATTGGCTCGTTTCATTTCAAGGGAGATCATCAAACCTAACATAGTTGTTGCCTTGTAGGACAAAAACTAGTTACAAATTCCCCCTCTGGGGATTTTTTTTTTTTTTTTTTTTTTTTAATCAGTGAAGGGTTGTGAGCACACCTTGATTACTATATCCTTAAGGAAACTGCTCCTACACAGTGGATGAAAATTAATTTATTTTAGCCACTGTCCATTTTTCTAGTTCCTTATATTATAAAAAGAAACTGTTTTGTTAAAGGAAAGGAAAATTGAGGGATTTAAAATTATCAGTTACTTAAAGAACAGTCATACTAAGGAGAACAGCAATGGATGCATGAGATCCATGGCAAATGCATGCAGTGCTGTTCTTGTACTTCCAAAAATCTTCTTAAAGTAATATGATCAACAATGCTAACACAAGATATTCCTGATACTGTGTAATCAAGGGAAAAGATGACATTAAACACATGGGTTCTGGGGAGGAGAAGGAAAAGAGAAGAGGGGAAGTTGTAAGGAGATAAGACAGTTATGCCGGAGCCAAAATCCTTCTGATATCTATATAGCTAAAAAAAAAGTTGGGACTGTCATTACATAGAGAACAGGTTGTAGAAAACCATTACATAGAGAACAGGCTGTAGCACTCTGCATGAGGACAAAATTGGATGGGTTAACTCAAATTGAAAAGGGGGAGCAACCCGTTTTAACACCATTCCTAGGAGAAGAGAAAGTGCAAACCTAAGCCAATGTTGTCATAATGCCTTCTGCCAGCTATTTCACTCTAAAATATGATGAAAAAGCTTTTCAATGTTTTCTTTTATTGTGTTATTCAGACTGATGGCAACGTAAAGAAGTATGAGTTGGTATGAAATTCGGTTGCTGTTGTTAATTTACCATGTGATGCATTTTTTCTCAGTTTCAGATAATAACACAAGCAAAGGAGATAATAAATAATTGAAATACCAAATATCCATGAAAGTAATATTTTCAACTTTATGATCACCTAGTACAAAAATATTCTTTAATGTATTCTGCAATTGTATTTTAAAAGGTTGAAGACTAATGAGGTGAACTGAGCAATTCTTTGATGTTTAAAGTTCAAGACTCCTTCTAGAATCCCATTATTATTGTCAGGGCAAAATGAAATGTCAATCAATGTATTCAAAAGAAGACTGAAGTCATCTGGCAAGCTAACTAATTCAAGTATAATGCCATAGTTTACATTCAGAGCATTATTACGGAATATACAATAGCTACTGTAAAGTTATCTGAGCTTTACTGAGCTAATTCACAAAATCCTTGCTGAATCACAGGATCATAGAATGGCTTGGGTTGGAAGGGACATCAGACATCATCTAGTTCCAAAACCTATGCATGAATGCATATAGAAACCTTTTTTTCGTAAATGTCTTGTAAGATTAAATCACAGTGACATTTTCCCAAGTACAAATTCAAAAACAAACAACTAAAATCATCATTTTAGGATGTAAGAGAGAAAAATAAAGCTATAAACATGAAAACCAGTCAGTCTCCCAAATGTTGAAAGTGTTGGCTCATGCTACAGAGTCAGATCGAGAATTGGTAGGATGGAAGAAACCAAATATCACTGTGTCTGGGAAGACCTATGAGTTGATATACCAGCTACTCAGATCTGTTTAATTGATGGACTTGTATGGTGTCAAATGAAAAAACATCTCTATCCTTGAATGTCACACCTTTGCAAAAGCAAGCTCCATTCAGGCACCTTGTAGTTCTCCAAGTGCTTTAAATGTCCAGGGTGTTATTCGCAAAAGTTTAGAAGCAGGTCAATAGTTATCTTTAACTTCCATTCAAACCTAATATGAATTGTATGTATGTATGCATGTAACACTAGTTCTATGCTCTATTTACAACATACTAAATGTTACTCTGAGAGAGATATTTCCCTTATTGTGTTGTTTCTTACTCTTACATAACCTCAAAAAGGCACCAACTTTTTCATATTTAGAACTCTAAATACCTTTATAAACCTAATTTTATCAATTTATTTTATAAAAAAGACTATCTTGTCACCTTTTGTGATTTGAAAGGCTATGAAAAATTATTATTCAAAAAATATTGAAGGTGTAAGACCTGCCATAAGATAGCTCATTACCATACATGATCTGTGTTTAAATCCCTGTCTTCTGTTCTCAAAATGACATGTAATTCTCAACAGTAGAGTCACTTTCTTCTAAGGAGATCTGCAGTTAGCCAAGCACGATCCTTTTTTCTGCAGGTGAGTCCTTGTCTCAAAGGAGTTTGCAGGTCAAGGCAAATAGAAATGGAAAACATATTCCTTATATGCAGAATGAATAATCCAGTAGTGCCAAATCCCATTTTCTTCCCCACTGTTTTTTTCTTTTTGCTTGTGTTTATTTGTACAATAATACAGAGGTGAGCTTGTTCAGCAAGAGAGCAGGAGCTCAGGCATGAAGGTTTGCGAAAAGTTGGGGCAAAAAGTGCATGAGAACTCAAAGGAGATGAGATTTCCTTCTTAGTGACACTGCAGAAGTAATTTCTCTCTTTGTAGCACAGCATGGGAGCCCTAACTCACCCCCAAAATGTTTACTGTGCCATGGTAGCCTGATGCAATACTAAGAATTTTGTGGAGAGTATAAGTAAATTCTGTCATAATTTTTTGTATTGGCATATTTTGGAAGAACCACTGGTAATCACAACTAAGGCAGTATAGAATAAATTCTTCTTGCAAAATAAAAAGGAACGCATAAAAAAAATCAGGTTTTCACCTTCTGAGAATACTTTTTTCCTTCTTGTAATAGACTACATGTGCACTACTGGATATTAGTAGGGCCTTGTCCGACTGAAAAATAGAAATTTCATTCATATGATTTAGGTCGAACAGTATTCATGTGTCTACTGCTATTTTTCCTTCTATGTTTGTCAGATTGAGCATATATATCAATAGAATATTACAGCAGGTAGAAACAGTGCAAAGCAGTTTTGTATAGACCTGTTAATATTTGCAAAGTTGGTCCTTTTCTTCTATTAAATGAGTCCTGATGATTGTGCTTCACAAGATTATTTTTCTTTTACATTTTAAACTCATTAAATTTAATGAATGTTTTAAAGGTCAGATGCACAAAGTAAGCACTACAGAACAATGTGACAAACCTGAAAAATACCAGCAGTAATGAATGCAGGCAAGAGACTTCTAATGACATTATGTTATTTAAGGCCCTTTTTTCTCGATTTGAACTATGTATTTTGCTGAAAATAATACTAAGTCTAAAATGAGGCAACATAGCATAGACTGCAAATAAACCATAATTAGGGGAAATCTAGAAGGAATAATTCAAAAGTCTAAAATAAAATGTACCATCAGCCAACACTAAGAGAAACAAGTGATTATCAATATATATTACTACACAATTATTTTTCCTTTTTTAAAAATTATTGCTTACTTGCTTCCTATTCAGGACATATCTCAGTATGCAAAGATAAAAGAAAGTTCAGAGCACAATAATGATGTTATTTTCCAAAGAAAATTTGTAACACCTTGGAGATTTTCCTGAGCTTCTGAACTTGATCTAACGTGGTCTTTCACATATGGATGTTATAAAATTGCACTCTGCACTTTGAATGTGGGGCTGGTTATATTCGCCACTATGTTTTGCCTTCCTATAGAACTTGAGCCCATTGAAGAGCATGAAAAATATTTTTGCTTAGCACAAAGCTACTTAGAACATAGAACACTTGTAATCACCTCTTGGTTGTACAGAAATGTTGCCTGATGGCAAATCATCTACTCAATAGGAACATCAAGTTCAGCAATTACTAGATGAGAAATGAATAAGAAAGAGAGACTCAAAAGATATGTGGGGAAGACAGAGAAATTAGGATATCATTTTTAAAGCTCTGGTGTAGAAGTTGTGTGCAGGAAGGGAACACGGAGTACAACTTGAACTATTGTGTGAATCTTGTATCAACGTCTTATTGATAGCACAGCATCCCACCTGACCTGCTGTATTGTGAACATGCCACAGAATAAAATTAGAAAGGATGGAGCATGCCAGGACACACCAAGAGCATCGATGGCAGAAAACTTTTTTTAGTTCATAAAGACAGAATAGACCTTGTCTGTCTTCAGTCAGGTAGAAGTCAGTTGGCTAATCTAAGCCATAAATCACACAGCAGTCCTTAGTATATTACATAGAACGAAATGCAAAAATATGTAGTAAAAAATAACACTATTATTTAGTGTTTTGGCTTTTAAAAGGCCATAATCCAGAACGCAAGACTGACTGGAAGATCTTAGCAGATACGTTTTTGTCATTACACAGATTAGGATAACTGTCATTAACAGTCATTAGTAGTATTTGGATTAAACATCTCAACGTTAGAAATGAATAAGAGAAAGGATGTGCTCTGCAATGCAATTTCATTTGCTCGGATATCATGTCTGAACAAATCCTCTAATTTACAAATGCTCTGTGGTTTTCCCTGCAGAGTCAGTCTCTCAGTTAAGGTAACAATTATGAAGAGATTAGTTAAGTGAGATAAGTTGAGCCATAAATTAACAAGGTACATAATTTCTAGTTAATATTCCTTCTGGCAGATTACTAAATTATTGCTGAATTTTGATGTTGAACAGCAAGCTTCCATGAGTCATTTTTGTAAAATCAGACCCATCAGGTAATGGCAAATAAAACAGATCTAATCCTCAGAGTGCAATCTCTCAGGCCAAATACATTTTAATCTTTTTGATTCTAATTAGAATCAAACTTTTCCTCCTCTCTAAATAGCCAAAGGTTTGCTTATCAACAAAAATACTTCTTCCCATTCATAAAGCAAGTTCTGATATTCGTAAAGCCTAACTTCAAGAACATAAACAATTGCAAAAAGCATAATATGGCAGGAAGCGATGAATGTAAGCCCATCATTTCTGAAGCTCTCAGTACTTAGAAATGGAACCCTTTCTTTGTTCTGTAATAATATTTTCTGTTTTTTATCACTGAGATAAAAAACAGTAAAAATGTCCACCTGAGATTCTTCAAAATTTTATCTACTCCCAAAGAAGCACATACATATTGACATCATTTATTCAACCATGCTTGGTTCCAAATTGAAAATCTCTTTTTTGATATTAAACCAGCAAATTAGAAGATACAAAAGAAAAGGACTATTGCACAGAGCACCCTGGACTCTGAAAGTGACTTCATACAGTCTAAGGCATTCCAAAAGCCCTCCTCAACTATTTTTAATTGCTAGACATAAATTGATCCGTTAAATGAAGCATCTCTGCCTGACAATGGAGGCAAGGAAATCCCTAACATATTTCTTTCCTTCTAGCTCAGACACAAGACTCTGAGGTCCTAGAAATTCCGCTGGCTCAAAATAAAGTTTCTAATACTGGTGAGAAACCACTCTGCTGAATATTTGTTTCTTAAAAAGACTTGTTCTCCTATATTTCACGAGTCATCTATGCCATAGTTAAGTGAAGCTAAAAACCAGTGTAGAAAGAGTACACACCTATAGCTAAACCAAAGCACTTCTGACAAAACTGAAAACCAGGAAGGTGTATTGGAGATTATATTAGCATCTACAGAATTCTAGTAGATATCCAAGGTGATAAACTGCCGCTTACACTCCCTTCATTGTGGTTTTGAGCAATCAATTACATATACAGTTAAAGCTATTCTCAAAATTTCATTATGAAAGATCTAAATGATTGCTTATTATTAATGGATTTAATATTCAACAGATTATTATGGACAGTAGTACGGAGAAAACAAGAAATAAGTCAACTTCTTTCCTGAAGACTTCAAAAACCTTCAGTGACAAGCTTATCTGTAAGAATGATGTAACCTTTTAAACAGATAAAAACTCAGAATGCCAAGAATTTAAATAAATTTGAATGTTCTAATTAAAATTCTGTCACAGCTCTGTCCTTTACAACTTCTCAAAAGCTGTAAAAACTCTTGTATATTAGAGCATATGCAGAACGTCAGCTCTGTGTGACAGTAAGGGCAGCGTGGCTTCTTCACACATTGATGATGATGAACCTGCTACAAAATATTACTTTATGTGCAGAAAGTTTTCTAAGCCGGCAGGATGCTCTGCATCAGAAACTGCCATTTTTGTGTTCCATTTCAGATGGAAATCACTACCATCAGTAGAAGCTGGGAGATGTAAGAACTGAGTGCAGCCCTGTTGAAAAGAACTTGGGAATACTGGTCAAGAGCCAGCAATCCTCAGCCCAGAAAGCCGACTACATCCTGGGCTGCACCAAAAGAAGCATGGCCAGTAGGGCAAGAGAGGTGATCCTACCCCTCTACTTTGTGTTCGTGAGGTCTCACCTGGAGTCCTCAGTACATAAGAGACATGGACCTGATGGAGCACATCCAGAGGAGGACTACAGAAATGATCCCAGGGATGGAGTACCTCCCCTACAAGGACAGGCTGAGAGACCTGGAGCTGTTCAGAGAGGAGAAGAGAAGGCTTCAGAGAGACCTGAAAGTGACTTTGCATTGTATAAGGGGAGCTATAAGAAAAAAAGGGGTCAGATTCCTTTAGCAGAGTCTTATATGATAGGACAAGGGGAAATGGTTTCAGACCTAAGGGAGGTAAATTTAGGTTGGATCTAAGGAAAAAGCCTGGAGACATTCAAGGTCAGGCTGAATGGGGTTCTGAGCAACGTGATGTAGCTGTAGATGACCCTGTTAATTGCAGGGGAGTTGGACTAGATGACCTTTAAGCATCGCTTTCAATTCTTTGATTGTATTACATGGAATACCTATGGAAAAACATGACACCTGTTCAGCCTTCAGTGTTTTAAATGAAAAGAGCTAAATCTTTCCTGGAAGCATATCTAGGGATACAGACTTTTATTTTTCCTGAGGATGATCTCTTTTTATTTATAGTGACTTGGTGAATATCTGCGAAGTATCCAGCTTTTGAAAATGTTACCATCTTCTCATGCATCTGCTGATAGGGCTGTGGTTGCTGGACCTGACTCTATTTGTCTTAAAGATTGAATCTTCCTACACTTCCTTCTTATCCACACTTCAAGGGTTTTCAGTGCTGAGCTAGTCCTCTATGACTAATACATGAACTGATTCACTTTCCTTATCCACTCAGACACTCACCTCTTTTTTGGCAAGATTTGATATTAAAGAAGGTCCTTAGGCTATCCCAGTGGCAAACATTTGGATTTTCAAAGTACAGAAGATGATGCTAAATGTCCAAAGCATGAAACTGTGTCACTGTTGATCAAAAGGTATTATCTGAGGAAGGAAAAGAATGAGAAAGCAGAAGGATTTTTTTTCTCTTTTGTCCCTTCAGTGCATGACTGCAGTGCAGCTGCAGAACTGCACTTCACAGACAGTGTAGTATGGAACTCTGACTCTCTTATGTGACTCACTTATGTGTCATAAGTTTGACAGACTCTCGCTTAAGATTTGACCATGTAGTGCTTCAAGTATGTTCTGAAGTATGGTGAAATCCTGACTGGGAAAGAAATCTTACAAGGAAGAGATAGCTTCTATTTTAGAGTGTCCTCTTCCCCTACTCTTCAAATTCTCTTAAGATCTATTTTTTCCACTTGTGTTTCTTTCCCCCTTTGGAAATCCTTTTTTTTTTTTTTTTTTTTTTTTTTTTGAAGCTCTAGACATGTATTGAAATGTCCCTTTCACAGTCAGTCTGAAAATTCATATTTAACAAGGAGTAACAGGAAGTTTTAGCATGTCTTATATCAAGCACTAACAAGCTCCTAATAAGGTGTAAAGAATGATCTGAGGGCATGGGTTTAGATGGGAAGACATCAACATAGTAAAAGTGTTTTTACAGCTACATATGTGTCTCTTTTGGGACTCCACTGGGAATTCCATGTCTACTCCAACCACGCAAGATGTAACCTTTTCTCTTTACTAAGTTAAAGGCAAACACTGTGTGGCAATGACCAACATTATTCTGAGGACATGCATGTCTGCAAACAGGACGTGCTTCTGATCATCACACTTCTGATCAGGTGTTAAGTTGTAACATATGATAGATGCTGGTCATCTATCACTAGTCAGTCTGAAAAAATACTCTTTCCAGCATCCTTACATTTCCCATAACATCAGTCTCGTAGAGCAGAATTCTTATTGATAATAAAACTTTTACACACTTCTACGCACTTAAGAAAGAACATGCCATCTTTCCCTCTATACCTCTACAGCACACCAAGAGGAGTGATTGTGTACCCAGGGGACAAATCCAGGTCTCACTTCTGTGCATCAGTATTTGACGCACAGAAACACAAGGGGCCAGGCAGGATCCAATCTTCTAATTAGAAAAAAAACACAAAACACAATGAATTGTTCTTTCAATACAGAGGAGGAAGACAAATGAAAATCACCCACAAACTCAAAAAAACATCATCTCACAGTCTCTTTGCTAGGAAATCTCTTTCCTAAACCCCCTCTTGTTTCATCCCTGCTGTCCTGCAGGTGTGGGTTACACAGGAAAACAAGTTCATCAGTGAATTAGGAAGTTGGTACATGACCTAACCGCTCATTCAATCCACCTTAATGCCACTGAACCCTTTCTCCATGGACTAGAAGTGCAAAATACTATAGAAACTCAAATATATATTTTATTCTACAGCACAGTAGGTTGGAGGCAGAGATTTCCTCTGCCATACTTTTGCACACTGTTTCCATGAACAGGAAGAAAAACTTAGTACCAGATACTTTTTCTAAATAAAAACCATCTGAGAGGATGTAGAAAAACAAAAGAGCTCAATAAAACCTGTTAATTCATTCTAATCTATATAAACAAAGAAAAGAACAAAAGTTCTAAGAATGAGCTAAAGCCTCAGTATTTCTAACGCTCAATGCAATGTTCAGGAGCAGAGATTTATCTCAGGAAATTTAAAACATTATTTCCAAGCCCATTCTTCACTGGTTGTGGATCCATTTGTTTCTACCAGGGATGACAAACAGCTGCTATTCAAGGTCTGGAAAGTTTTCAAGTGAGGAGATGAGCCAAAGGATGTATGCAATCTCAGTTACTCCTATTAACAGCTTTCATATCCAATACACAGTATTGGATTGTGGTTAGGTACTTGGTTTCTTAATGTAACATATTTTAGATATTTTTTTCAGTACTAGAGAAGAACACTTAGACCCCTGAGAAGTTAGAGTAACTAAACATAGTCTTTAACCACAAAACAATAGGCTATGATTTTCCTCATTAAAAATGTCATCTTCAAAATAGCATTACCTTGCATTTAATGATTTTTTTTTTTAAATATGAGGGAGGGAAAAACGCTTACATTAAAAAAGCCTAAAAACATGACCTTCAGAGGCAAGTAACACATGAAAGAGTACGAACATAAATGTATTCGTAGGAAAAAAAAAATATATAAAAAATGAGAGAAAAGATTACAAGAAGCATAGATCTTAAATAAGGATGGATAAATAAGGATAAATAAGGACGTGCTGAAATATTTATAAGATTTTATGGCCTCAGACTTTTACTCACTAAGCCTTGAAAAGTATGAAGCTATGAAAAGTGGAGTCTTATGATATATGCTTGAAGAGGATGAAAGCATTCATTTTCACTGCAAGAAAAATACTGGTGACATCACTCCATAGGGCTCTGAGGTCATTTTACATTTTTGTCACTATTCCTGAAATGCTTTTGTCCTCTGTTTCCATGAGAACATTTACTTTGCAGTAATTTCAGTTTAGTAACAGATAATGGGAAATCCGAACAAATAATTCCTGTGAAATCCTAAATCAACAGTCTCTGTACCCTTTATTTGCAGGGTGGGTTACACTGCTGTTTTGTTGTTGTTGTTGTTGTTGTTTTGGATTGGTTTTTATTTGTTTGTTTTTGTTGTTCCTCCCCACTTTCAAAAAACAGTTGAATCACCGTCTAATATTCTTGGGAAATCACACAAAAATTTTCCAGTCTGAAAGTTAATGTATGGAGAAGAATAGAGGTGATGCTTTCATGTAGACCAGCTTACAGCTCGTCTGAAAACTTGTCAAAAGGCAGAAATCTTGCAGCTTGTCTGGCCAGTCCCAGCCAGCATGTGCTTCCTCAGATGAGAAAATTAGAGAATGATGTTTCAAGCAGATATTTAGAAAGACATTCCGAGGAAGAAATCTCTAGGAATACAGAGGGTATACCAACAGCCTAGACACATATTTTACCAAAAAGAACATTGCTTCATGCTGTGGAAACAGTGTATGTAGAAAGACAGGGAACTTTAATTAAGGCTGAAATGCTGTCAATGCAAGGATAAGAAAGTAAAGTGGCAGCAGGAATGAGGAAATTAAACTGTACCTCTCCTTTTCATCTACAGCTATCGGTGCCTAACAAATCCAATCTGTACTTTACATAACGGGGCATTGTTAACTAACTCAACAGGC
Source organism: Lagopus leucura (assembly GCF_019238085.1). Taxonomy (NCBI): domain Eukaryota; kingdom Metazoa; phylum Chordata; class Aves; order Galliformes; family Phasianidae; genus Lagopus; species Lagopus leucura. The sequence continues at coordinate 13,693,394 of NW_024962334.1, forward strand.
TTTCTCACATGGATTCAAGACCAGGAGACTTTCTTTTCCTTGTTTACTGACAGAAGTCTAAGGCACAGCAGGATGTTGGAATACGGCCTTCTCATCATGTGCTGCCTGTAATCAAGCATTCCTCCTCCCCAAGATCCTAAAATTACATCACTACATGCACTGCCACTATGCTGATGCATATGTACATGTTCTGTGTGAATTCAGCAGCATGTTCATGAAAGATATCAGAACTCCATATAAGTTCCAGTGAATTTCAGAACTCTCAGTTCTCCTGTTTGGGGCACTTAAAATAAGAAAGCAGTGTGGAATAATAAGAAATAAGTTAGTGCAAACTTGATACCCTAGAAAGTAATTCACTGTCCAAACTTTGTAAAGAAAAAGTAAACTGTGGGTTGAAAAAAACATTAATGTGCATATTTCTCTTTTAGACATTGAAAATCTTAGGAGTAAAATATCATGACTAGAAAAAGCTCTGGACATTATTGATAGGACTCAGGCGTCTAGTACCATCATAGACACACATAGGAATATCAGCAGCCATCCAGATGCCTCTACAGCACCATGCAGTTGCCCAAAAGTATCAGTGCCAGATACCTGTCATCAGACAGCTGAATTCCCTGTTTAGGAATGGAAGTTTCAAATACCAGGATACAGTGTGGTCTGATTGATTTTAAACTCTTCTTCAAAAGAGGAAAGATAGTGATTGCTATAGGACAAATGACTTAGAAAAGGCACTGTCAGGACCTTTAGTGTCACATCAAATCTGTTCAAGCAACCTTTCAGGCACTGCACGCAGGTATCATCAGCAGGTCCTCATTTCTATCTTCATGTTGCAAGCATTGTGTTTGAAGGAACTGGGACACGAATAAGCTGGAAAATTTGATACTAAGATTGAGCCATGTAACGAGAAATCTACAAATGAGGAAAGTATTGAGGCAAGGAAAGTTGGGAATTTTGCCTCTAAAATATGGAATAAATCAACTAGCAGACAACAAAACATTGGTACCTGTGACTTAAGAAGGTATTTCCACTAAAGTCAACAAAGGCTGCAGCCCAGTGTGACTCACTGCAGACTAGAGCAGAATTGAAATCAATCAATTATGCATCAATTTATGCTCTAAGGTAATAATGAAAATAAACTTTTCTTCCACTGGCATTACCAGTACTTAAGCTCAAGCAAAAATTGTTGCGGTAATCAAACATCTACATTTTAATACCAAAAATATACAGAAGGAATGTTTTCATTAATATAATTTCATTCTCTTCAGGAGAATTTCACATAGTATTTGGGAAGGATATTCTCCTTCTTCCAACCAGAACTCGGTACTATTTATAGTACCTCAGTTTTACATTTCAGTTTGATCACAAACACTTTTTCCAGCCACTGCTGGAGGCTAAGAAATGACTCAAAGGAAATTTTTGATGCTAATCCTTCACAAGCTGTCAGTACATACTGCTGTGTTTTGAAAAACGCATGTGTGAGCACAAATGGACATGTGGTTGTGGGTGTGAATATCACTTCCTGCAGTGCCTCTCTTCCAAAACTATCTGACAAAGGACAGGCACTCTTAATAATAACTCTCATTGCCAACATCATTTTACACCTCTTCTATTTCAGGGTACGTACAACATGTTACTATTACACTGCCTGATGCATTTCAGAGTATTTGTACTTTGGAAAAGAGGTAAAAGAAACAAAATCATTTTACTACCTTTCATTTGGCTGCCAGAGGATATTTTGAGACATTTTGCAACTGGATATCTGAGGGGTTTCAATGAAGGAAAAAAAGAAAATAGATTTTCAATGAAAACTAAGGACTGAAATACCATTCAGGGTACTTTTCTGCATTGACTGAACTCATATGTATCGGTCACTGAAAAAAATCCATTAAGGGATTGGCTTGAACTGCTTCATAAAATCTTTTTTTATACATATCTGAAGATAGTAACAGGATTTTCACTGTGGCTTCAATTCTCTTCAGCTGGGTAATTTGTATAGCACTCTTTCAAAGCACCCACCAGCTAAATGGCTGTAACTTCTGGTTTTAATATGTCTCAAAACACAATTGCACTCATCACAGTTCATGTGCTAGAAAGCAAGAAAAAAATGTTTTAATTTGACAAAGTAGGCACTGCCTCCTCAAAACAATCTAATATTTATAGACATTCTGACAGGCTAATGAATAGATAGGTACATTAGAAAGAAGGGCAAGTACTAGTTTCTAAATGAAAGAACAGAACAATATGATAAAACACCAAAAGAAAGAAAAATATGTATGCAAGCTCTGATTATACGACCTGAGTATATGGAGAAAAGGAAGTAATTCATTAGCCACGTCTTAAGGAGACAATTAAACGATCAAAATGCTGTGAAAGTGTTACCACATCTTGAACAATTTTTGGACTCTGCTGGGGCTAGTAATATTTTTTTTGTTGCCAGTGGAAAGGTAACTTTAAATTGAAAAAAAATGGTATGTCTTCAAAAATCCAGCATCCCCCTGGGTGAGGTGCTTTAATTTTAAATAGCAGCTAAAGATATCCAATATTTGTGATTATATTCTTACGTAGGAAAAATCTGACCTTATTGTTATGCAGTCTCCAGCAGAATCATTATTCTACCCTCCTTTCATGCAAACTTATACTGTCATCATCAATGGGAAAATTGGTATAATGGAGACTGTAAGGAGAGACCATTTAATTAAAAAAAAAAAAAATCTGTCATCTAATCAGAAGTAAATAAATAATGGAATGTTCAAAATCTGGCAGGGTAATTAAAGCATCGGTATGCTTATGTGAGAAGTGAGCTGGAACAACTTCTTTATTGGTAGGTCTTTTATGAGCTTTAACAAAATACAACAAAGTGAAAAGTACTTCATAAAGAATATGTTTATAAGATGCCTTGGAGACTCTGGCTGTGAATAAACAGACTTGCTAGGAAAGCCATAGAGATAGTAGCTAGGTATTTGGTCTGCAGGGATCCTGATGGGTTTTGATTAGCACCATAAATAGGAGTTTCTGTCAGAGAAGTTATTAAAGTGTGTAAAGACTTTTAAAGAACTTTGTTTATCAAAGACAGAAATTACAACTTTATAAGGATGACTAGCCATTATCAAGACAGAAATAAAAATATAACAGGAAAGGGTCTTCAAGGAGTGTTCTGCAACCCTTACTTGCTCTAAGTTGCAATCATTCTTTCAAGGAGGTCACACTTAATATGAAGGAGGGACAAACTTAATATGAAAACTGTTATAGAAGTGTGCTTAATAGCACAATAAATTCAGTAGGTGTCTCCCTCTTGGTTTAGGGCAACCAGCTTCAGTTTCCTTCAAAATTGAGAGAATGAACTAGGAGAGTTACTCCCCAGATGAGGCAGAACTATTTACTTCTTGCTCTTGATTTTCACACAGGGACTGAATAACATACTAAAACCCACGCTTAGTTTTCAGCATGTAAGGAGTCACAAAGGAGAAAACAGGACTTAGAAACACAGCACTTATTAAATACTTTGCTGCATGTGGGGACTATGGAGATACAGCTAATGAGGGTGACAGTGTTGACTGGACATGCTAACGTGATTTGGTTTCACTCATGGAGTAGTAGGGAGACATATGTGATGCAGGAATGCCTCAGAGTAGAGCAGACTTTACCACAGTCCTGATAGAAGCCTTCTGCTTGGAGGATAGTAAGTATTTTATCTCAACAGCAAGACAGGAGATTGCTCACATACCACACACAAGCATAAGAAAATAATATAGCAACTTTTTAATATCAATTAGCAAGACTAGTACTGCAAGAAGCAGTGTTTTCCCCATGAGTATCTTGGACCAGAAGACCATGAGGTGACATAGCAGAAATAGGAGCTAATGATAAACCACCCCTTCCTCAAACTCATTCTTATCATGGGTTCACTATATGAATAGCCCCATCACAACTTCTGAGTCACCAAAGTCCTAAGCTCCTTTGTTTCTACTCTTTTTACTCTTTGTTTTCATCGTAGAGTTTCCTGAAAATCATACAAACATTTCTTATAGGATTATTATATTAGTATGCCATCTGATATTGCCCATTTAGTCATTTTCCCATAATTTATTCTCTGTTCCTGGTTAATCTAACTTATCTTCCACGAGACATTCTCTTTCATAAGCACAGGCTCTACCACTAGAGCTCCTTAAATTAGACCTTATTGGTTAACTGAGACATACCTGAGTGACCCAAACATCTCTATAGATGACAGAGATGCATTACTGACATACACTTCCATTAGCTCTACAACAGAGTTATCTTATGAAATTAAATTTCTAGGGTAAATGGATCTTGGAATGAGCACCTCTGAGATTTTATCAACTTAAAACTCAAGTGAAAAAGAAAAGGCATTTCTAAAAAGGAGCGACCTTTCCTAGGAACAGCACCCCCACCTGGCAGTACAAGTTTCCAGGAACACAAGCTGATATCAGCATCTTCCTCTAGCACTTGGTCTTTGTGTATGATATCCAAGAACAAGAATAGACTCCACCTATTTATACTGTTCTCGATATAGCTCTGTAGCACAACAGACTTCATGCTTACATAAATATTACAGCCAATAAGTCATGGATATTACTGAGAGTTTCAAGATTAGCAAATGCTGGAGACATAAGGAAGAGATAGGGCATTGTTCTGGACATAGCTGGATTCTGCTGCTATAGTTAGTCATTACAAAAACACCACAGACATATAAAAGCAAAACATGGCACCAGGTTAAGGGCGATGGAAGTGTGGGCTTCCTTCCAGGTGCTAAAGCTGAAAACTTCCTCCAAAGTTAGCCTTACAGTTTGTATATAATTACTTTTCTATATTTTGAAAATCCAAATCTGAACTCTTATTATCCAAATAATGTAATTTTTTTTTTTTCAGCTTGATAAATAATTTTACTACATCCTTTCAAAGTCTGTAAAATTGTTCAGAAGCCCAACTCAGAAAAAGGAAATGGTGACAGTGAGTCTTCTTGTTCTGTGGACAAAGGAGTTGGCCTTACTCCAGAGGAAGGAAGAAAAACAAAAAAGGATTAGTTCACCTAGGCTACATAAGTGAAAAACAAGGGTAGTGTCTATGGTAATATGTACTGCTGGTAGGGAAAGACGGGGGCAAGTGAGTCATCCTTCCACCCAAAACCTCATTAGTTCCCAGAACATCAAGTTGCAGAACTGCTTCCATCAGTCCAAAATATTGCCTGTCTGAAACTATTCTTCCAACCTCATCAGCTACTCTCAATCATCATTTCACATGAAAATGGATGAATAGAGCTAGAAATTAACTGTGAATCTTTTCCTTCCCTGTATATTTGAGGATTTTCATGTTCTTTTCACCCTTTCTCTTGAAACCCAGAAAATAATTAGTGTAATAACAAACATAGTGCAAATTCAAATCATTTCGCTTGAAATTTGACACATAGTAACACCCTCATAGAAGACTTTCACAACAGTAGATGAGTTTATCCTCAGGATAAACATCAGTTAAAAGAACTGTCACTTTCCCTTAGGCCTAAAGGTACTGTCACCTGGACCACAATCCTTGCCATCATGGGACTGTTCTGGAAGAAAAGCATACTTTCCATACCTGTGCCTTTACACCCTGAAGTTATTCCATTTCACTGAAATTTCTAAATTCAAGACAATTTGGGCAACCAGTGGCACCATGTGAATTTGCATCTCTGGTACAAAGCAAAAGTATGTTTGTTGCTCTCTTTAGATGAACATTTCACATCCCACCTGAAACACAACGGGTTTGAGACTATAGGACTAAGATCAAATGTCATGTTCTGATTAAAAAAATACAGGCAATGACTAATTAGTTTTTTTCACTTTTAATGAATCATCTAGTATGAAAGGTTAAGCTTGTGAACATTATGTTTTCATTCAGTACTTGGGTACAGATTTCTAAGAGGAGCCTCAAGTGCCAAAGTTAAGCTTTATGTCATCAGCTACTCTTCCAGTTCTGCTGCTGACCTTCAGTAATTCATCTCCTTTAATAATACCAAAATATATACAAGCAATGAGCACCAAAAAAGAATCTGTATGCTTATTTCTATAAAAATTTCCAGCAAATGGATTTTTAAAAATACTTCGAAAGTTCAAATATACATCTTGGCAAAATACACTAGCAAAAAAAAAGAAGACAGTATCTTCCTCAACTTTTATCTTAAAACTTAAACGTTTCTGAAACTAGCCTTTTCTGTTTCTGCATATATCTCATCTACAGATATAAGAAAGACAGGTTAACTCATTCAGAAACCAGCTTAATGACCATAATTATACACATAAAGAGCTCCAAAGTTAACTGAACTATAATTCTGGATCAAACACTCCTATTGCTTACATGCACGTGGTATCCTGTTTTATCAGGATACTGATTATCAAAGGAGCTGCCAGTCACCGGCAGTATTATATATCATTTTATTAAGTTTGGAAGGAAATGAGTTTGCCAAGTTTGCCTTTCCCTGCATGAAACAACAATTTCAAGCAAAGATGAGAAAGACATCCTAAACTTCTTTTGTTGTTTTAAGCTAATTTGACTATATTTATACAAATTTATTGTTGGTTAAGAATTGTGATCACTGCCTTCCATGCAGCAGCTTCAGCTGCTGGCAGGTTTATTCCTAGATCTAGACACATTTGGAGAATTGACCTGGTTATTGTGAACTTCACCTTGACCTTGCATATTTTGCATGAATTCTTATCATTTAGGGTTTCTGTTAATCTCTGCATCTGAAACAAGACACAGTGGAAACTCATGAGGCTATGTATGTTACTCTTCAATTTCAAGCAAGCAAGCAAGAACAAAAAGATTCCATTATGAGCAGCATACTATGCAGTTTCATATACATTACTCCATCTGAATAAAAATAGCACACACACATTTGTAGAGAGATGCTGGTGACGGCTATTAGTGATACAGCCAATTGACACCTAATCTGACTGTCTCCCCTGGTTTCATCAGCATCCAGAAGCAATAAGACAAACAAACAAGCTCTTTGGATACTGTAAGTATTTAATATCATCGTTTAAACAAAGAATTAAGAATTGTTGACTGGATAGATAGAACACATGGAAAGCCTTGGTTCATTTTCCAGGTTGTACCTTACTGACAACCCCTACAGAAGTCAAATACTACAGATGGAAATGGTGAGGGAAAAAAGTAAAGATTCACAGGAATGTATCAGAAATTAGGCAATTAAATAGAATGTCAGCCTGTTGAGGAAGAAAGCAGGTGAAAAACAAATTAAGAAATAAGGAGATGAGGTTCATAACAAAGCTGCAAGCAGAAAGTATAGTGGAGAAAAAGAGGAAATTATAATGGTTCCTACAATAGGAGCATAAGAGAATAACTTGAACATTTATCTTTGGAGTCTATTGTTAAATATACTGGAGGCTAGCTGTACAGATAATTAGCAAGAATCCAACTCAGAATGCCATCAGATCTGCCTGCATACAGACTCTTGATTTCTGTAGAGCTGTTTGTGGAAAAAGAATCAAAGCTATATAGAGTTCTATCTTTGCATTAAGTTTACTAAAATAGAAAATATAAAACCTCTGCAACTTCATAGATATCTGTTGCTTTAAACCAATAAACAAACAAACAAAAAACAAAAACAACCATTACAGTCCTAATGATGAAAATAATAAAGTGACTTTCATATGTATGAAAGCCCTAGCGAAGACAGCAGAAAAATGATGCCCATTGCTAACACCAACTGATGCATGCCACACATCAGAACGAGGATGACAAACATTAGATGACAATAACTTCTAATTCTTACATATTTTTCATTCCTCAAAATGATACACTGCTGTCTGCTCGCATTCCACAGTGGCCTCATACCAACACACTACTCGTTTTCCAACTGCTTTCAAATCCCGTGGAATTCTAGCCAGCAGCACTGATACCCCAACGGACTTATTCAACAATACTGCATTTTCAAACTGTACTTTTCATTTTTTTCCTTTGCACTGTCCTTTTTCCCTCTCAGAAATCAGACACAAGAGCCTGCACCTTATAGTCTGAATGAAGGACTCTATTACCATGCAAAACCTTTTTCAGGCTGAAGTTCTTAATCGCTTCAGTAGCTGCACTAAGTATGAAACAGAAGATCAAAGCGAGAGGGCCAGCTAAGCAAGCTAGAGTAGTACATCTGAGTTCAGTTCAAAGGGATGGTACTACAAGCTTTCAACCAACCCACTCAGAAAATCAGCGTTCCTGCCCTGTGACCATAATGCTACAGTGAAATATTTTAACAAGCACCTGAGGCAATTTCAGAAGGTGCTCAGCTACATCAGAATGGACTGGTGAGAGCCAGAACACACGCTAGAAGGCTCCTACATTGAATGGGATTCATAGGGATTTGCTTTGCAAAGGTACAAGACTGTGCTTCTCTCAATAAAGGAATAAAAGAAGGAAAAAAGGAAGAAACAATAGAAAATAAATGTGGAACAATGCTGTTTTGTGCTTTCTCTTGCTCCAAGACAAAATCAACTGCATCAGTGTCAGCCTGACTGGTTGGGTGCAGACAGTGATGCTAGTCAACTTTTATGAATAAGTCTATAAGTCTTTTACTCCAACAAGTGAAAAATCACCTTACTTGTAATTGAATGAATTCAGTTATAGCTTTTAAAACTTATGCTTTCTCTTGATGAATAATGCAACAATCTGTATTTTGTTATCAACTACTTCTATATTTATTTAGATAAACCAAAAAGTTGGAGACTAATTTCCTGCTACGTAACTTGTCAGGAGGACATTCTTGTAGCTCTTTGTATGCTTTCTCCTTCTCCAAAATCCTTTGTGAAGCAAGGCTGCATCTTTCCAATATTGCTCTACAGTCCCACAAACCAAGGGCAGTTACCCACTCTCATTCAAGCCAGCGACCTCCTTGCCACTCTTGGCATATCTGAAGAGAGCAAAAAATATATATATTCTAGCTACAACTTAGTAACAGAAATAGATGTTTTGTTATTACCTTTTCATACAACATTTCCTGTAAATCAAAGTCTTTCTATATGTGCTACGGCTACAGCAGAATTAAGTAATGAACTTGATGCACAAATTAATTGAGAGGTGTATTAGTTGGTATTTTTCAGGTCAGTCTGACCTTATGCAAAGAGACATGATGCTCAACTTGATGTCAGCCCTTGAGAAAGCAGTGTAGTAGTTTCTCCTGTAGCATACCGGTTCAGAGAAATATTCCTTTTGAAAGTCCATGATTCAGACACTTAACCTTGCTTCCTCTCAAGAGAAAACCACACTTTACTGCCACTTGTACAGCTTAAATCTGACACACAGAGCAGCACAGTTCCCCTGTATCTGCGGTGAGCGGTGCTCCAAGTGACTCAGTGACACAGAGGCACAGCAAACTGCTGTGAGCAGAATGAGCAGAACTCACCTGGGAAAGCACGAAAGAAAGGCTCAGAGGCTAAAACTGTGTCACTCCCTGGGACACCACTTAGTGAAACAGTGAAGCCTCTAGTCCCTCAGCCTAAGCAATACTCTTGGGACAAGCGACATCACTCCCTTTCAAGTTTTGTGCCCATCACAGTTGCTATTAGATGAAATGCCTCTCCGGGTCATCCTTTGCCTCCCTCAGTCAAGCGTTAGAGTGGTTCCCTGATGGCATCTGAGGCCACAATGAATGACTCCTGCCATTAAAGGGAGGGGAAGCAGAAAATGAAGTCTGCTCTTTCTCTCTCCAACTTCTTTTATCCTCCTGTACTTTCTTGAGCTCGCTGTGGCTTCCAAGTTGGAAATTCCCTTCCCCATTGCCTGACATGAATTGAGTCCGCTCACCTCTGAAATAGAAACAAAATTAACTTCTCAAAATTTTAGGGATTATTTGGAGCTCTTGAGGCCATAGAAAATAACCTTTTCAGAAACAGGGCTTACGAGTCCATGAGCTCTCCGCTGGGAACAGTAAATGTCTTAAAGTCTGGATACCATTGCCAGAGCTAACTAAATCTGACTGTCAGCTAAATGCTCTCCACTGATCTGGAGATGCATGAGTATAACATAAAAATGAAGTATTTTTTGTGCTTCCCTTATTTGCCCCCTCTGGGAAGAAGCAGAATGAGCTTGGCCAGTTCAGTTCAGTTTCACAGGACACATATGAATACGTCATCAACTTTTGCTGAAAGGCACATACCACAGGGGGCTTTCAGGTCTCTGTAATGCTGAAGTTACTGTTAAATTGTTTTATGTGAGATGAATCCCAAAATGAAAGTGGAATGACTTGTGACTTGTCATGGAAGGCACTATCCAGCCCTTTCCAGTCAGCCTGCCACTGAACATTTTCCTCAGACTGACCCTACATCACAACCTGTGATTTCTTCAAGGCACTTTTGTCAGAAGATTTTTTCCAAGGGCTTTGTAGGTACAATTTAACTGCAAATCTACATATGAACAACACCTGCTTGTCAGACTCCAGCTGCCAGCTTGTTGGTGCAAAAGGTGGGCAAAATATTAAACAGAGGGCACTACACCCACACACAAATTACAAAAATCTTCAGCACCGAACTCAAATTAACCCATAGCATCAGCTGGCTACTCTCCATTGGTGCTGCTGTTGCTACATCAGTAGCAGCTGAGTGAAGAAGAGGTCTGAATAAATCATTTTCTTGCTTCAGAAAAGCTAATTAAGATCATACTGCAGAATACCTTTATTTGTTAGGAATTATTTCTTGTGGGAGGAGCCAAGTATACTATATGTTTGCTGTCCTTCATAGCTGCAACACTGATGTACAAAAAGTAGCAATGTAAATTTTGAACTACAACATGAACTACAACTCAGATTTCCTTTCTCACGCAGCATAGTTTCAAAATGTAAGGTTTCAATTCCCTGGAGAAACTTGAAGAATGAAAATGATACCTACATAATTAAAATAAAGTACTAATAAAAAAAAATCATTTCAATGATGTTTGAATCAAATAGGGACAGTAAATAAACATTTGAATATATAACTGAAATTTTGGCATCCTCGTTTTTTCAGTCCATGTGTCTCTACAGATATGACCGTGCTGACTGCATCTTGTTTCAGCAGCATAAGCAGTACTCAGTGAAAACTACCTCCTTTTAGACATACAAAGCATGCATCACATGCTCAAACTGTGTTTTATTTTAAAACAGATTTTTGGGGGATGAATGTCCCCTAGATAATGCTTATCTCTAGGCAGATTCCAGCAGAAGCCATAAATAGATGTTTAATGATGTTTTAATATTTAGTTAGCCCAGTAATACGTTCATGTGGCAACCAGCTTTATTACTATTCACAGTAACTAATGAATCAACACACTCTGGAATAGGGTTGTATAGTGAATTGTTATCCTAGCAATTCAGACCATGCCTTTAGCTGTACTAGTCACCCGAGAACATATGCAACATTGTCTGATCTGTGGCTCACCTCACCTTGCCCAACCTACAAAATAACTACAGCGAGCAACGGAGCATGATGCCGAGATCCCTGTGCATGCACTAGCAGAGCTCCTTCAAGCTGGAAGGAGATAGCTGCAGAATAGGTAATGTGAATACATGGCTTCAGGGACCTGCACTAGCTTTGTTTCATGACATTGTACTTTGCCATATTGACACAGCTGACTGCTTGAAGGCAGCTTGGGAATTTCTTACACGATGCTTCACTGTGCCATGGAATCATGATTGTACTGTGTACTATGACTCAAAAAGAGATAGGAGAGAATATTTGTACTGACATTTTACTTTCAATAGTTATTTTAGTTTATAAACACACACATACACAATACCTTAAACCTGGCCATTTAAATGTCAAAATCTAAAGCAAGCAATTAAGATACATCAATGTCACCAATTCCTGACATGAAAACATATATATACACATTTCTTATTTAGAGGGATATAAACCTGTAAATTGTTACTTATTTCACCTCTGAGAAAATTCATAGGTTATCATCTGCTTTAAGATCTCTGTTTTCCAGAGATATTTTCCATTCACGGCTTAACAGCAGCTCTGATTTTTGTAGGTACAATGGAACAGACTCATTGGTTTTGTCAGACGTCACTTAGTTATGAATTATAGAGCTCCATATTGACTATTTACAGTTGCAGATTGAAGACAGTGACCTTTCCTGCTCACAAGAAATGCACTGTTCCTCTGAGAAGATCATGAAGAGTGGCTGGATTTTTAAAGGGAAGCAGCAGGTATACAGGAGAGAATCATTACTAGAAGACAATTTATTGCTTGTGCAATTTCCTCAACTCAGAAGCCTTCCATGACTCAGTAAAGACATGCAACAAATAAGTAATTCTTTCAAATATTACATGTACTTAATCTGTGCTTTCAATTAAAACTAGATGAAGTTCAAAGCTGAAAGTTCACTTCTTATTGTACACTGATTTGAATCTGAAATCACCGTGTTTTCCACACACGAAGATAACTTTTATCCTAGAGGGGCTCTAGTGTCTTAGTTTCAGCTGGAATGGAATTGTTTTCTTCAGCGTGTTTGCTATGATGTCCTGTTTTGGATCTAAGAGAAAAACAATGTTCATAACACACCAATGTTTATAGTTGCTGCTTAGCAGTGTTGTACAGAGCCAAAGCCCTTCTCAGTGAAGGGCCCAAAGAGCTGGGAGGGAACAGAATTAGGACAGCTGACTTAAACTAGTCAAAGGGATATTCCATACCACGTGGTAGCATGCAGAAGGAGTTTTGAACGAGTTGGGAGTTCATCTGGCTCTCTTCCATTGGTCATGGGGCTAGCTGGGCATCAGTAGGGGGGTGGTAAGCAATTTTACATTGCTTATTATGTACATTCATATACATGTATATACACACATAGTCATAACTATTATCCTTTTCCTTTATTCTCAATCCATGAGTTCTACTTTGTTTTTTGTATTCTCTCCCCCATCCCACTAGAAGGGGGGGGGGGGGGGGGGGGGAGACTGTGTGGTGCTCAGTGACCTGTTGAGTTAAACCACAACATTCTAGTCCTGGAATACAGCCTTGTAGTAATCTCAAACACTGTATGAAATCCAAGTTACTCACTTCCAAAGTACCCTCCTGCTCAGCAATACTCATTTCAAGCCACATGGGAGTGGTAGATAGGATGCAATTACATTAATTCACCCGAAAGTGTGCTCTATTTCTTATTAGAATATTAAAGGCACACTTAACTGTTGAAAGAGTAAAAAAGTTACATTTTATTTCTTACACTGCCAACTTTGAAGATGTTTTCATGAGTATTAGTTTATCATCTTTGCACAGTTGATTTTTGTATTAAATGTGCAGCATGGCTGTTGCAGGTCGTGTGTTCATCTGGTTGAAGTGCCATTGTTGAGGACTTTGTAGGAAGGAGGATCAGTTCTTTCTAGTTCTGAAATTCCTATTTAATGTAGATAGGAAACATGGCTTTGAGGATCAGGACTTTGGAGAACTTCTTTGTTTTCCTTTCTTCTTTTTAAGCATAACAATAAGATTTTATATTGCATTTGTCTGGCTTTTTTTTTTTCCAGCCTAATTTACTGTTGTTTTATATAGCATAGTTCATCTAAGCGCATCCATTAAATAAAACAATTCATATTTAAAAACAACAAACCTGGCAGTTGGAACCACAACAGGGGTACAATTCCTGTCTCATAACCTGACATGCCTAAATGAAGACTGCTCGTCTAAGCCTTGTATAACCAAGTTACTTAACCAAGCTCCCTCTGTAGTAAATGCCAGTGATAGAGCTTTACAGAAGGAAAATCATTCACCTATTTGAGGTGCCCACCTTGGGAAAGAATGACTTGCTTTCCAGAGGAAAAAAAATGATTGGTTAAAATCCATTGCTTAAAACTGGGAAAGATAAATCCTACCCCAACTGTTCACAGACAGCCAGAATCATTTATGTCTTAAGCTATAATCAACATCAACAGTCAACCGCGACCAACAGTCTGTGACTGCAAGATAGAATGAAGCAAGGCAAAATGTGACCATGAGGTAAGAATGAACTGACACATGAGCAAATCATAAATAAAGATTTCTGCATCTAATTTTTTAAAGGAAATATTGATTTCTGATGACTAATGTAAGTAGTGGGGTAGGGGAAGGGAAAACATTAGCTGGTCTTTTCTGGACTAATCTCTGCTGCAGATTTAGGTTGTCTAGGGTTCATCTTTTTGGCACACAAAAGTTAAATTACTTAAGAAAGAAGAATCATGGGTAAAACGAAAATGTACTGAAGTAACATCCTTGAAGGCAATAATAGCAATCAGACACCAGCATGAGACCCCCTTTGCTACCTGTTCTGATGGAGAACATGCTTATCCTGCTGACAGAAAAAATCCAAATTATGACAGTGTGACAAGGCCTTTGACCACATCAATAGGTTGGGCTGCAATTGCTGTTCATTTTCCTTTCAAGATAGCTTCTCACCAGCTTCTTGGCAGACAATCAAAACACTGTGTAAATGATGCTTCAAGGGACAAATGTGAGGCACCTAGGAGCTTATGGAAGGGAAAAAAATAAAACCAACCAACTCATTTGTTCATCAGTGGGGAAGGGAGAAACACTCCTCTGCTGATCCATATAGATATCACACTTCTTTATATAGAGAAATTCTATTCCTATCTTTCATAATTCTTGTCCTTCAGAAGACAAATGCTTATGGGATAAGATTTCTACCAATTAGTTTCAGCCCTCAAGCTACTTGTTGTTGGGTTGTTGTTTTCGAGTTTGAGCCAAACAGTGCAAAATATTTTGTTGCCTAGATATTTTTCCCCCCTCTGAAAAGGAGCCAGAAACAGCAGTTGGGGCCCTGCTCTGAAGGTCACTCAACATGAACCCTCCTCAGTAGTTAAACCTGATGGCTAACAGTAACAGTTTGGATTTTACCAACCAACAGTTACACAGCACTTCCTCTGAGCTGCAAGCAATTTAGAATCCAGAAATACGTGTAAATTATTTCATTTATCTTTCCAGAAAAATTATTTTTAAAGACTTCCTTTTACTTGTTGCAATCTGTCTTTTCACATAGCTGTTGAGATTTGGTTTGCAAAACAGGAAAAAACAAGCAAACAGAAACAAAAATGAGCAAGGAAAAGGAAATATTCTTGAGAAGGAAGTTTATCATTTTTATAGTTTTCAACAAAACTTGGACAAAATTTAAAACACAGAAAAGAACTAGCTATTTCCATGTTCAAATACATCACTTCTCTATAGTTCTTCCTGGCTAAGTGTCATGGTTTAACCTGGCTTGTGGCTCAGCACCCTACAGTTGTTTATTCACTTCCCCCTCCTTACCAGTGGGGATGGGGGAGAGAATACAAAAAACAAAAACAAGTAGGACTTGTGGATTGAGATAAAACTATTTACTTGATAGAGAAAAGGAAAAGGATAATAAGTGACTACGCATGCACGTGCACACACACATACACACACAAATGTATATTACAAGTCAAGAGCAAGCAACTGCTCTCACCCCTGACTAATGCCCAGCTAGCCTCCTGAGCTGTGGAAAAGCGCCAGATGAACTCCCACCCCCTTCAAAACTCCTTCTGCATGCTGCCATTTGGTATGGAATATCCCTTTGGCCAGTTTAAGTCAGCTGTCCTAATTCTGTCCCCTCCCATCTCCTTGCTGAGAATGCCCTTGGCTCTGTACAACACTGCTTAGCAGCAACTATAAACAGTATGTTATCAACACTGTTCTTCTAGATCCAAAACACGACATCACACCAGACACACTGCAGAAAACAATTCCATCCCAGCTGAAACTAAGACACTATGGCTTAGCTTATGCTATGTTTTAGCCTCCCTTTTAGGCCAATTTTCCAGATCATTAATGACACTTCAGAATTAGGCCTCATCCAAATTTTCCTCCCTCTTCTCAACGCTTCAATTTGATCTAAAAGTACTGTTAGTTGAAAGTGCTCTAAAAAAGGCTCAATCACAGAGCAATTGGCATTATATTTTTTAAGTGTAAGACTAAGTTCTTTCAGATTTCATCCCTGAAAGGGAACAGCATCTTCATCTGTTGGAAAATACACCTGTCAACACATCTTGAAGCTGTAATACCTAAAGTCTGGACTGATGCTGTTCCGAATAGGCAAAATCCAACAGATTGTTTTAATGAAATTTAGTTTTATCAAATTATATTTAATTAACATTTTTAATTATTGCTTGCTGACACCCCACAGGTCTAATAATTATTTTGAGGCTTTCAATAGCAGCTATAACATCCATCCAGGTTGAAAAACAGCCATTTATTCAAATAACTTTGCACATTAGAATTTATCTAGTGCCTCATACAGATTTTGTTCACACTGTATCACTGCTCAATTTCCTTAATAGCCTCCTCCAATGGATTTGCCAATGAAATTAAAGTTAAGAACTTCAGAGCAGGTTTTGTTGCTAATTTTGTAAAAGACCCAGGAACATTTGGACGTTCTTCAGTGTACAGGTGGCCCATGATTGAAATCAGTGATAAAAGAAACACAAATCTGATTTCCTCAGTCTGATTTTTATTATTATTTTCTAATCTAGATATCTGATTTAAATCCTAGTCCTTAATACTCTGAATGTTGACAAGGTGGTAGATGTTAACATCTCTACAACCAAGTTCAGGATCCAAAGAGGCAGTAAACTGTGTTCCCTAAGCATAACACCCACACGTAGAATCATAGAATCTTTAAGGTTGGAGAAGACCTCTAAGATCATCTAGTCCAACTATCCACCTACCACCAACATTGTCCACTAAGCCATGTTTGTAAGCACCACATCTACACATTTCTTCCAAAACCTTCCTAGGGATGGTGACTTCACCACATCCTGGGCAGCCTGCTCTTGTTTCTCTCTTTGAACCAGAATTTCTTTTAAATTACTTAAATTAATTACTTCTGGGTATATTGACTCAACTTCACTAAAGGTACTTCACTAAAGGTTTGCGAAGCATGGAAACAGGCTGCCCAGAGAAGAAATCTTTCTTAATATCCAATGTAAACTTTTCCTGGTACATCCCGAGGCCATCTTTTCTTTCTCCATTTCTTGTTTTTTTTGAGAAGAGACTGATCCCCACTTTGCTACAATGTCCTTTGTGCTAGTGGTAGAGCTCATCAAATTAAGAGGAGCTGCTTACATTCTTGCCATCCGTTTATGCCATCCCTTCAGCATGTTTAAGCTTCATCCATTTTTCATGCCAGACAGTGGTTGATTCATCTACTGAAGTCAGTATAGACTCTTCACATTTGCTATACGCATACTCCTCAAGCTGTAGGAGTAGCTTAGGAGAGATTGGCTTTATAAACTATGATTCTCTAACCTGTCATTGCTATTTTTCTCCAACAAGCAAAAGAAAAGGACAATAAAGAGTCAGAAGTTCTTCAGAATTCAGAGACAAAAGTTCTCTTTGTTCAGAAAATACTTTCAATTTCTATTTCTTCTACAGAAAACCTTCTACTTGTGTTAAATGCACTCAAATATATTGGTGAATTGTTTTTATCAGAGATGAACCTCTTGACCTTTGAAGTTACAAATAACTGAATCTTGCAATTAGTGAAGACAGTGCCAGCTTACCTACAACTGTTTTATAGCACACATCAGATAAAAGTATTTTTAGATCAAACTGAAACTGCAGTGTAAGACTGAAGCTGACCAGAATCGCAATGCAGAGGAAAACCTCACATGGACACCTGTTTTGAAATTATTCCTGGCTCAAGTAGCAGATCAAAGTGTGTCAGCTACTTCTGATAAGCTCTGATAAGCCCTTGGATATTTTGCAGATCCCAAACTCCTTAACATAAGAGTCACACTAATCAAAGTTTCTCTAGGGTCTCCTAAAAGTAACTGATGAAATTTCACAGCATGTAAAAGGGCATAGATTGGGAATGAGCTTTGCATTCCTTTCCCCAGGTCTGCAAGCTCCTTCTCACAGGCTCATCTCACAATTACCGAGTGAAATAAATTTAAGAGCATCTTGAATTGTTTCTCTTCATTTGAGTTTCTCTCAGTTTTCTATTGCTTTATCCAATAATTAGTTAGAATACATGTAGACGTGGACAGCTAGAATGAGTAAAATTTATCTGTCAGGTAATTGTTTTCTCTCCCAGTCACATATAAATATATTATTTCCTTCCTGATGACAGGGCTAAATAATGTTGTGATCAGTCACAATGACAATATGGACAATGAAAATTCCCTTTCATAGCTCAGAAGGACCTGAAATTCTCACAAGAAACTGGCAGACTTTCCTTCTTGCCCGCCACTCATCATGAAGGCTGAAAGGCTGATTTAAAATGAAACAGGGGCATTCTGAAATGGAAAAATTCTCACTTAATGGGGAATAAGTCAAAACTATTGAGCACATATTCCTTTTCTTCCTTCAGTTTTAATAAGGATTAAAAAGTCTATGGCAGATATTTCAGGATTACTTTCATTTCCATACATAATATAAGAGTTTAGCTGTTTCATATTGGCCTAAGTAATAATGGAGAATTAACTACTGGAAAAAAAATTGTTGAAATGTAAAAAGTCTCAGCAGAAAAAAAAAAAAAAAAAGCAATCATAGCCCTAAATTTTCCAATCCGCATAAACAGATGCATATCAAAAGTTTTGAGAGGAACTTAGAAATCAAAAACAAAACAAAAACACTATCGCAGCAAAAACGGCAACATTAAAGAACAACCACTTTCCCTCTTCCCACATCCCCATACTAGCATCTACATTCACAAGCATATTTTCATTTGACTGTGAGAGTCTTGCTCCTGGTGCAAAGGGCAAGTGGAAGAGGTGTCAAGAAGCAGAAGCTCTCATCTTCCCCGGGTAAGTTTTTGTTGGTAAGAGCCTGAGAAGGGTTTGTGGACTGCACATTTCTCAGAACTAAGTGCACATTGCCTTTCAACAACATCTGGTGCTTTCTAAAGAAGGAAGAAACCATGAAAAAGAACCAAGTTCAATCTCAACCCAAATTCAGTTTTTACTTGCAAAGATATTCAGATAAAGGTGACAGGAAGATAGGAGTTATGTTTTTCTGCTCCTGTTGTAACAGATTCTGCTTGGCCTTCGGTGTTTTTCACCGTACAGAGGTCCAGAGAACCATTTAAGCATCCCAAGTCTGGGCCAGAGCCTTGGAGTAGCAAGAAGCAATGCTGAATTCTAGTAGACGTGATGTGAACCACTAGCAGCCACAAGCCCATCTCTGCTCAGCTAAAATGAAATGAAAGTGCTGAGCAGTGAAAAAAAGAAAGGGAAAAAGAAAAGCTTGGAAACAACAGTCTGTAGTTGTACAAGGAATTACTATAAACTTGTGGGAGTAATATTTCATTTTAGACAGTAGTTCATGACTGGGTAAAGCTGTCATATGCTGACAGTACCTTAATTAACTCTAGGAGATGACAATGCTGTCAGTGACATTAATATTTACCCCCATGTGCTTTTAGTCTACCACAGTTACCCAAAAGACCCACAAGTAAGAATTGTTCTCTCACTGGTCTCTCTAACAAGTTTAAAGCCATCCCCTAGATCAACCTTGTGTGATCTCAGAGATCAGGTGCCAGAAAAGGTCCATGTCTCTGAAGCATCCATTCCAAAACACAGGTGATGCCAAATATTCCATGTCAGACATGATACGCTTACATTTTGTGGGTAAGACTCATTCAAAGAGTAGGAGTTACATTAAAACATGGAGATAACTCACAGGAACATCACCGGTGAATTTCAGTGGGATGAATGCCCAAAAGCATCTAGAAGCAGAACTCTGATCCTTTCAAAGACATAGAGGGTTCCAAACATGTTTGGGACACCTTCACACTTGAGGGCAATCAGTAAATTTGTTTGTCATGGTGAGGCCAGGCACAGCAGATTTGTAGTATCCAATGACATGCTTTGATGCAGGATACTGAATCAAATGCAGAAGTGAGTCTACTCCACTATGACAAGTTCCATATTCCTCTACATTTATCATTTTAATAAGCGAGATTAACTTCTCAAAGCATGCTGTCTAGAATTTATCATGATGACTGATGATGCTTCTGTTGATTTCAGAATAAACTTTGCATTTAAAAAGCATTTTATACTCTGATGTATATAACACCAGAGGTTTCATTTACTTATGCAGCCACAGCTACTCTTTAGGCAGCCCAAGAACTGAGGCTAGCTTCTTAAAGAAACTGAATAGAGTTATTTTGAAAAAATGTCCCTGCATTTGTGGACAAACCAGATCTACTCCCCACACCATCTTCATGGAGCAAGTCATTCTTGTGAAGTTCAAGTTGGTTCAAGCCTTCCTTAGAATAAGAGGAAGGATGGAGGGAAGCCTCAGCATTAACCTTTCCAGAAAAAAAAGAAAAAAAAAAGATTATTTGATTAAACTTCCATTACAAGAACACAGAATATATCCTAATACTCTCAAATATTAAAATCCAACTTACTTTTACACATTAAGGTTTCACTCCTTAATGATCACACTACCTACGTTTTATGTAATTTTTATTTTCAGTAAGGTAGTATTAAAAAAGTTTACAGTCACAGAAATCAATTTTAAGAATATTGCGCTGAAATCAAAGGGTGAAGACTGAGAAACAAAGAGGAGGTTATGAGACTGTGGAGGAAGATATCTGAAGTAGGAGAGAGAAGAATTTAGCCAGTGTAAAAGCACGAGTAATAATTAATATTTACACAGCAGAGGTGGATTCCCTTATACATTCTCCTAATTGTAAATTAATCTGTAAAGCAGGAATTTAGATGATACTGCTGATCTCAGTTGGCCTAAGAAATCCCAATACAGCTAGGTAACAACTCTTAGATTGCTCATTATACATGATGCTGGCAAAAGCTTAGGCTCTGAAAAACACAGACATGACACTCTGATCTCCCAGCACAGTTGCACAGGTATTTATCTATCATGTGTTATCCAGTAAAAATATAATTAACCTAAATGTTAGCAGGAGATTTTTGGAAGCTTCCAGCACATTGTCTGTTCTCCTCAGGATGGACAATTTCCAGTTGAAAAAAATGGGTGGCTTGTCCTACTTAAAAATATTAACATAAATATATAATCAGCATGAGATATCTATTTCTCATGTCAAGATCTGATGCCCCTAGGTCTTTCTACTAACCAATGAAGGCAGTATGAGAAGAAACCTGCTGCAGAAATCAAAAACAGATCTGGAAAAAACAATTTGCTGTCAGACCAATTAACAGAGGAGCTATTGAATGAACAGAGACTCTCAAGAAATAAACTGCCATCAAGGCATGGCTCCCTAGCAGCACCTCTCTGCTACAAGCCATGGTTTCCCAATGGTACCTCTCTACCGCAGCTATTCATATCCCATGTTTCTGTAAGGCCAGATACAAGAAAGCTAAATCAATTTGACTTGAAGCTCTTCTTGAGTCTAGGATCACACTTCTTACTTTAAAATGAAAAAAAAAAAAAAAAAAAAGCTAGTAAATCATCTGCTAGAATAAAATGTTCTTAATTCACTGTTCCTCAGAATGTTTTAACAAAAATGGGAAGCTGAAATAAGCCACATTCTATACACAAAACACACCCTAAGTCAAAAAGGTAAAAGACCTACAGGTTTAATAGCTCCAGGGTTTCTAGTGCCTAATGAAAGATGCTCCTGACCTCACCTTCAGAGTTTTGGACAGCTGCTACTGAAGGGCATATTCACGGGACCAGAGCCAACCTTCCTAACCCCAGAGCACCATTCTAGTCACTTAGGCACACTGCCTCCAAAAATTAGGTGTTATTTTTCTCTGCCAGCAGTCCTGACTTCTGCCTTGCCAACACATTATTCATGCCAATTTCCATTGCAAATTCATGACAGTATTGACTTTTTCCTATTATTAGAACAGAAACATTAAGGTAAAGCACAGGCTACCCAAAATCCTTAATAGATTATTAAAGTCAGCAGCCGTGCCACAGAATTTCTCAGATTATTTAGCCTTTTTTGTAAAGAAACAGCTAATATATGACCCAAACAATTACTGAATGTGAACTTTTGCAGATAGCCTGAAGGCAGCTGTAGAAGACAGGACAGAGCAACAATTTCCAAAGAGCAGCAGGCAGTCAAGCACTGTCTGCCAGGATAAAGCTTCTCTTAGTTCATTAGCATCAAGAGGGAATCAGTTAATAGGAATGCACTTTCACATACGTTCAGCTTTTTAAAATGCCTTTGAGCTAGGGGATTTTCTTTGGGCATAGTGTTGTGCTGCTAAAATAAATCTTTTCTTAGTAAGAGGGAAAGGGAAATTTTCCTTGTTAAACATCAGTCCATCTGCACTGAGAACGGCCCTAAGAATCACCAATGTAAGTGTCAGAGTTTTGGCTTACCTCTGCTCAACACTTCCAAAATAATTAACATAAATAATGAATAAATTGAAAAGAACAGCAACGAGGGAAGGGCAAGTGACCAAATGGAAACTGGAACATAGGAGAGGGTGGGAAGAATCACTTCAGACTTTGGTGTTTCTGATGTAGTATAATGGCTTGTTTAAAACAGAGTCCTTGAAGGGCTTTATGGAAAACCTACCATTATCATTTCCTCAACAGAGGAACTAAGTAAATAAAAATCAAGCAAACAACAAAAAAAATCAGCTGTCTTTATAATCACATGAAGCCAGACCTAAATAAGTCCAATAATACAGTGAACCCTTCAAAAGAAAATTGAATGTCTTTTCATCCTCCTTGTGCTGCTTATCAGAGATTTAGGAAAAATAGAAAGTTGAACGCTAATCTGTTAGGTTTCAATGAAAATCTGCAGGACAAAGAAGGGATTTCTGATGTTGTCCTAGAGAAGAGCAGGCAGGCAGTGCAGGCTGGAGAATACTAGCAAGGGCAAGAGAAATGTTAATCTAGGCAAACCAAACGTAAGAAGCTTCATGAAGAGCTAGTTAATCCATTCCAGAAATCCAGTGCTGGCAAATACGGCATGCACTGACCTATACCAAACCAGATGAGATAAACTGAGGAAGACAATCTGGAGAAAGAAGAAAAAAAGAAATAAAAAAAGAAAAAAAGCATTGTTTCCGTTTGGGGCTATTTACTTCCTCTACTACATGCTTGTACTCTTCAGAAGCAGCATTCAAGATGGAGGTGTCCCAATGAAAGCCTACCACAGTTGTATTTGCATCTAAAGATGCAGTCAGTGATCCAGAAGAGAGATAAAACACACTGAATCAGATTGAAATCCGAGACTAAAATCCTTCTTCACTGTAACTGTTTCTACTCAATTAAGCTAAACTTCTGAAAGGCCAAGGAAAATTTTGTTTATATATACACACACTGTAAACACACATGGATATATATACAGAGCAGCTGGTTTCATCTCACTATGACCTGTTCCTAATGTGGTATTTTATGATAACCATTGCACACTTCTTCAGAATATATCAGTGGCACACTATGATGTCACTGTCACAACCAGAACACAGAACATTCACTGAAATTTCTTCTCTCCTACTTATTTTCCTCACAAAATAGCACAATATCTATAGGCAATAAATGATTCCCACTTCTTCAATACTGAGGAGGTGAAATACTATTCATTTACCTACATGATCTCTAACAAAAAAGCACTCAGATCTTAAAGGACAAAAAAGTCTGAACATTTTTCAAACAGCTTTAACTAACTAAAATAAGGATGAATACTTCAAACCTTGATAATACAAGCTTTTACCATTCTCTGACAGGTATTTCTGGATAAATAAATCTGTATGTTTTCTGTCCAGAAAAGTCAAGTCAATACTGGATCATTGCATACAAATGCCTACTTATAGCAGATAAAGCAGCAAATCTACACGATTAGCTCAGAATGTAATTACAAAAGGGAGCCATAGGATAGATCCTGCTATCAGCTACACTGCTTTTAACTGCAGTGGATCTGAATGGAACTCCTCTAGTTTTACACGGGATTAACATAGGCAGGGTATGACTTGTTTTCTTAATTTCTCCACAGCAAAATTATTATAGAGGGAAAGTTTAGGTGAGTGTCTTGTATAACAAATTGAGAAGCCCCAAGAAGAAGGACTTCAGGGTGTTGGCAAGTGGAAAAATTCAACTTGGGCTGGCAACGTATGCTTACAACCAGAAAAGCATTTCTAACTTG
Source organism: Lagopus leucura (assembly GCF_019238085.1). Classification (NCBI taxonomy): domain Eukaryota; kingdom Metazoa; phylum Chordata; class Aves; order Galliformes; family Phasianidae; genus Lagopus; species Lagopus leucura. The sequence continues at coordinate 13,717,475 of NW_024962334.1, forward strand.
GACTACATCAAAAGAAGTGTGGCCAGCAGATTGACAGAGGTGACTCTCCTTCCCCCTCAAGTTCATGAGACCCCACCAGCAACATTGCATTCATCTCCAGGGCTCCAGCATAAGAAACCTGTTGGAGTGGTTCCAGAGAAGGAACATCAGAGACCTGGAGCACCTCACCTATGAAGATATAGCAGTTAGGTTTATTTAGCCTAAGGAAGGGAAGGCTCTGGGAAGACCTTACAGCAGCCTTCCAGTGCTTGAAAAGAACACTAGAGAGTCTTTATCAGGGAGCACAGCAGCAGGACAAGGTATAAGGCCTTTAAACTGCTTGTGGCCAAGAAGGTTGATGGTATCCTGGGGTGCATTAAAAAGAACATAACCAGCAAGTCAAGGGAAGTGATACTTATGTTCACCTCTGGAAAAGATGGATGCTCATGAGTCTAACCATCAGGAAATCTATACTGCTTCTTTGTCATGTATAGGTAGCAAGAAGAGAGTTGTGAGGAAGATTTTTTCAAGCCAAACATAAGAAGAGGGCTGTCTGGCACCTAAACTTTTTCAAATCCTTGTCTCTGATTATACAATAACCTAAGATCTTTAATTTGCACACACAAATAACATGTATTTTGCAACAGCTAGGGCAAGATATGTTTTCCGTCAAGAAAATGATAGAGTTATCTTGCTTTTTAGGTTTTATCTTCTCTACAGTTGGTCATAGACTTAGCCAAACCCACCCCATTTATTTACCTCCTTATTGACCGCTTTTCTTCCACAAGGATGTACATAAGTACTGCCTCAATGTCTTTATACTAGACCCTGGTTAAAATGACATTTTTTTACTATTACAACTAGATTTAGATAATTGAAAGTCTTCCTGTGTGGAAGTTATATAAAATAAATATACAATATTTATAATATTTAATATAATATTTAGTATTTGTGAAGCTAAATATAGCTTCACAACATCACCTAGAAAGCTACTTAGGGATTTTTCCCTTTCAGTTTCAGAAATTCAGCCTCAACTCCTAAGAAACCTCTGTTGTTAGGAGGAGGGAAAAAAATTGCATATCTAGTTTTTATTTCTGGAAAAGGCCTATGCTCAATTACATTTTTACAATACCTAAGACTACAGAGATTACATGCCCAGTTCAGAACTTATTCAAGAGTAACAACGGTAGTCATACATCAACAGCAGTTCTAAGCAATTCAATCCTAAAATCTGCTACCCTGTTGGAGAATACAACTCACAGACAATTTCTAGCATCTCTTAACAGCTTTAGTGTTCTCAGAGTGGCATATGCAACAGATGCCTGAAACCTGAAAGGATGAGTACCAAGTGGAAGAGTAGATTTGTTTTTTTTGCACTATTTGGACACTTCTGATAGGGAATTAATAAAAAAGGCTGTTATGCAGGCTTCTTTTGAGATTATTCTACTGTGGAAGCCTGCCTACCAAAAGCCTTTTAAAGAATACTATGAATTTTCTTTACAACACAGGCCATTGTCAAGATGAAAGCCTTAAGGGAGAAAGACATTTTCTTACTTGGTTCATTCACATTTAGATAGTTAAAACCGGGCAGTAATTAATTCTGAATTCTTTTGCACACTTTCAAGGAAGAAAGAAGCAATACATCTATTATTTAAACTCAAGGCAGTAAAGCAATGCAGATGTGTTTAGAAGTTTCATAAACTATTATTTTGTCAAGAGGGATCTAGAAAAGGCATTGTGGGAAAAAATCCCACGAACTGCAGAACTGAGCAATCTTCCCATGATTTAGATTTTTCAGGCCTCTATACAATGAAAAAGATATTCAACAAGAAAAGTATAAAGTAACTTTTATTTCTGCACCCAACTTTCCTAAAATATCACGATTATTCTTCTCTTGTACTGAACTTCTGCTTCAACACAGTACCTTACAGTGAAATTATTCTCTCATGGGGTCTCTATAACTGCTTTTGTTCTGCAGGGAACACCACAATCATTTGCCTTTGTTGTATTACTCCCAGCAATGTTTTAAAATAAAACATTTTTCCTTCTTTAGTAAAAGAAGAAATACTATGAATAAATCTTCGAAATATTAGTACGATTATCTGATATTGTATTACATATCATTCATATATTTAAAAGTACTGAAGTTTTCTTACTTAAACATAATTTGTACAAAAAGATACAGAAAGACATTTTTAGTTTCAATGTAAGATAGAATGAGACCTCTTCACATATAGGGAACATAGACAACAGTAAGAAAACTTTCACATTGGCAAGTAGATTTAGCTAATGGTATTACGAGTCCAGATTTGTAATACTGGATTAAAACCAACCACTATAATCTAGAAGAACTATGGCTTTCTTTTTGAAGTATATCAGGCTGATTTTAGTCATTGTGTTGTTTTCACTGTGTCCTGAACCAGAATGCTTAGGAAGATCCAGTTTGCCCAAATATCTATCACAGAATCATAGAATTGCTCAGGCTGGAGAAGAGCTTAAAGTTCATCAAGTCCAACTGCAACCTAGCCACAGTACCCTAACTCTAACAACTGTCTGCTCAGTCATGTCCCTGAGCACCAAATCCAAACGGTTTTTAGACACATCCAGGGTTGGTGACTCAACCACCTCCCTGGACAGCCTATTCCAGTGCTTAACAACCCTTTCTGTAAAGAAGTTTTTCCTGATATCCAACCTAAACTTACCCTGGCACAACTTGAGGCCATTTCCCCTCATCCTGTCACTGTCACCAGAGAGAAGAGACCAATCCCACTCTCACTGTAAGCACCGTTCAGATACCAGAAGAGAGCAATAACGTCTCCCCTCAGCCTCTTTTCACCCAGACTAAACAGCCCCAGTTCCTTCAGTCTCTCCTTGTAGGGCATATTCTCCAAGCCCTTCACAAGCCTTGCTGCCCTTCTTTGGACCTGCTGCTGTACCTCAACGTCCTTTCTGTACTGAGGTGCCCAAAACTGAACACTGTACTTGTGGTAGGACCTCACCAATGCTAAGTGCAGGGGCAGGATTACTTCCCTCGTCCTGCTCAGCACACCATTCCTGATACAAGCCAGAAAGCTATTGGCTTTCTTGACAACCTGGACACACTGCTGGCTCATATTCAGCCGACTGTCCATCACTACACCGAGGTTCCTTTCCATCAGGAAACTTTCCAGCCACTCCTCCCCAAGCCTGTAGGGTTGCCTTGGGTTGTTGTAAAGAGAAACGATTTGGCCCTAGTGAAACTCATATAGTTTGCCTTGGCCAATCGACCCATTCTATCCAGGTCCCTCTGTAGTGACTTTCTCCCCTCAGGCAGATCAACATTCCCTCCCAACTTGGTGTCATCTGCAAACTTACTGAGGATGCACTCAATATCCTCATCAAGATCATTAATAAAGATGTTAAATAGAAGCGGCTCCAGTACCGAGCCCTGGGGTACACCACTTGTGACTGGTCGCCAACTGGATTTAACTCTGCACTTTCTGAGGATGGTCCCTCACCAAAGAGCTTGGATCTGTTTGAAAAATGACACAAACATTTCCTAGAACAACCCTAAACTGCAGGAGGTGGCACCACCAGATCTGGTGCAGAGCAGCCTCTCACAGGTGCTTCACTTGCATTCTAAGGTTGATAGAATAGAGTGAAAACCAATATAAGTGAGTTTTAGTATTGTAGTATAGCTACATTTTGCTTAAAATAAATAAATAAATAAAATCAGTAGAGTTTGCATGTTTTGTAAGCAGTCTCATTTAACCTCTGAAAAGAGCTGTATTCATTACACACATTTATCTCTATCTTTACTATTAATGCTCCAGGGCAAACACCATATAAACATGTTTATCATCCATTTGTTAATAAAGGTCATTACAATAAAATGATGCACTTGTGCTCCATTAAGCCATTAGTTAATGTTTCATCAACATTCTCTTACATGCACTTTTAAATCAAGCTATTGAAAGCAGCTGCAATAAATTCCTAAACCACAAGTAGTCATAAAAACGTTTACACACACCAAGCCTATTCCACTATTCCTGGTCTTTTAAATCATTCAGCTTGTATCTCCCAATCCCTAGGAGGAAAACAAACAAACAGACACGACTGCTAGCACTAAAGTATGCCCAATGGATACATGTCATTTAAGCTTTAAAATATTCTAATCCATTATGTGGGCAACTTATATTTTATTTCTAATGGGCTCCAAGTGAATCTTAAAGAGACTGAATTCACTAGAGGCATCTGAATTAAAACATCAGAAGCATACTAAGACTGAAAGTCACTGTGGTTTACATAAATCCTGGATAACAATATGGAATAAGTCCTTTATTTGGGACATGCATAGATAATGAGAACATTAGGAAAGCTTCCCTTGCCTGTTTTCAAACATCAAAAATGTTTCCCAAATAGGATAAAAAGCCAAAAAAATAATTAAAATTGAAATTCAGTCTAAATGTTCTGTTTACTTTTAATTACAAAAGTTTTGCACTATAAAGACATATAGTCAAGCATAACCAAAAGCCAACAGCTTTAAAATTTATAGATGTGAGGTGAGCATAGGCAGATACAGTCCAAACATTGTGTTAGAGATTTATTGCTATATTTAAATGATACAAACAAATGATATGGTGTTCAAACCACCCAAGGGGTAGTTTGCAATTCAGTGCACTGCGTCTTAAGCAATAAATAATCATGGTCAGAAGGACATAATTCTCATGTGAACAGCCACTGCTGGATTCCAGGGAGCAGCTTTCCTTCACGGACACCAAACACCATAAAAAGCAGGAAACATGGAGAGTCACAGTGGGAATGTTTTACTCTGCTGCTTTGAGAGGAGGCTTTAACTGGCAGAAAAAGAAATGTAAAAATCTATATTGTTTCCCGACAAGTTTTAATTTTCAGTTTGAAATGGATTTAAACTATTGCAGAAGAAAAATAAAATTAAATCCTCTTTGTTTTCCCTTACGACATCGTGCCACTCTAAGCAGCGTCCCATACACAGACTATATGCAAACTAGGGAACTGCTTAAGGAATAATTTACTTTTGTTGGGTGGTAAAGTAGTGGTATTTGACCACTGCATGTGTTTTGTGCTGCACCAATCTTTGTCTTCAAACACTTCAATGCCAAGAAGGGGTTAGCCTTGCCTCTGTTAAGTAGAAATAAAACAATCCCAGAAATGGAGAAATCACCTGTGCATCCAGGCACAGCCTTGAATATAACATTCTCTTACATGGGAAAACAACTCCCAGAGCAAAACTTTCCTCAGGGGATTCTTACAGCAACCTCCCAGAAAGTTGTTCTGCTTATTTCATTCAACCCCAATCATCTGAAATAGATAGTTCTGCCTTCTTAGCAGGGTTGCCATGGCAGCCCTGAGCTCCCTGCAGTCCCAAAACCTACTCAGGAAAATGGGATGTGCTTAAGGAGCTAACAGGGACTATAATACAGGCTACTGCAGCACATTTCCTCTCACTTTGCCAAGGCACCCACTATAACAATACCCAAACTTGCTTTTGCTAAGGCACTGTGGAAACCCTGCTCCAAGCCAAAACTGGATTCAGCCATCAACCTCTTCTCTGCAAATGTTGGAGGCACAGAGACAGTCTGGGAACAGCAGGATCAGATGCAAGCACGACAGCAGGCTGAAGGTACTGCACACCACAGAAGTCCTCACCTCACTGATGCTGGTGGCAAAGCTCCACCAGAGCCACATTTCATACATAGCCCCACTGGCACTCATAGATGAGTGGTGGTAAGACTGAAGAGGGCTGGGGGCAGATGAATAAGTTACCAACAGTTTCTTTCCGGGCCTCCCACGCAAAGAAGCAGCAAAGCTGCTGGAAGGAGACTCCATCTGCTCTTGGTAGGGAGCACAAACATAAACAACGCCGTATGGCCCATGTTATCCAAGGCAGCTGCTAGATCTAAAAGAATCCTGATATTACAGAATGCTGCAATCTGCATTTGAGCAGAAGATGATCCTAAAGAGATTCTAAAATTAGTTTTCAAGCTAATGTAAACCTGAATATTTTATCAGCAAATATAGGGGAGGAAGATACTGCAGTGCTTGGGGGGAAAACAAAGAAATAAAAGCTGTTTGATATCACCATGTAGTAGTATTTTAGCAGAAAGGATCCACATAAGAATAAGTAGCAGGGGGCGTTTCCCTCATGCACTTCAGATTCAGTATCATCACTCAATAATCTGTTTGCACAGGTTGTTTTGAATAGAGTTGCAAGGGCTCTCTGTGATGTTGTGAATATACAATCAGCTTTGTTAAGCTCCGAGCTTCCAAACAAGAGGAAAAAAAAAAATGCAACACTGTGGTATGCAAATACTGTATCCTCTGAACCACATTTACTTTGCTGATGACGAGCAAGAAGAGAAATGGCCAATTCTTCCTGTGTTTCCTCATGAGGTAGCAAAAATCCTGCACTGCAGTTCTCCCATAACTTGCAGAGTACTGTGCCAAATGCTGGGGTGACTGTTGACTCCAAAGACAAAGGATGCAAGAGCTAAAAAAGCCTTCAGATAAAAGTTTCATATACATACACACAAAAGATTCTTAAAACAAAGATTGTTATTTATGCTTTACAAAAGGCAGATAGATACTGCTTTGTGTTCTCCCATCCAGATAAACACAGTGTGTCAGTCTACAAACATCACTTTGAAAGACCTCATAACATAAGCTTTGATTTTGATTTAGCAGAGCAGTTAAGCATGCAAGAGCCCTTAGGTACATACATAAGCAGTGGGCTTGTTATTGAAGATGAAAAGGATATACAAGCGCTTTGCTGAACTACAGCTGTAGTGAATTCTTTTCAGAAACTGCTGCCTAATAAGAACAAGGAGTGATCTTTTTCTCTCCATTTCACCCCCCACCTTAGTCAGGATTTATCACTTAAATTACAGCTTAGTTACTGGTATGTCTCTGACAGATTTAAACTTTTTGCTTTATATGACTAATTTGTACATAGCTTCTACTATTGTCCTTCTCTAAATGACATCAGGGTTTTTTTTTGTTGTTGTTGTTGTTTTGTTTGTTTGTTTCTTTTTTGTTTGTTTGTTTTTAAATCATCTCTACATATGGGAGGGGAGGAAGTAAATGGTCACAATCTTCTGGCTTTACTGACTTCTTCCTTAACTGCAGTTATCAGAAAGGTTTGCAAAAATAATTATTCAGGCCACCGGTGGTTCAGAACTTCTTTGCTCTAGCTGTGGTTTGACATATGCTATGGTGCATAGCATAAAGGTATATTCTTCTTCCAGACTGTATGATTGAAGCCCATGGACAAGCAAAGAACCATCACAGTTTCTGAACAGTAACCATTAAGGAAGCACCATTGTTTCTATTCTCACACCAGAAGATGACAGTAAAATAAGCTGTTCTATACAGTACATCCAAAAGTTCTGGAATGCGTGACTTGCTCTTAGATGGTCTAAGCAACGCACAGAATCTGCAAGGGCTGCAGTACAGGTTTGCTGACTTACAGGGAGGGGGATTGGAGTATATCACTGGGATGATTTTAGACTCACATGCTCAGTGTTCTATGAGAACATTTATACCCATTACAGATAACTCATTCTTTTTTTTTTTTTATTATTCAATTAAAACACAGATTTAAGGTAAATAGGAGCTTTCACCACCATCCTGTTAGACATTTCTGATGAAATTTTGCCCCAGAACTGCTACATCCAAATACAAATCTATTTAGGAGAAGAGCTTCACTTGCACATTAGTAGTTCACTTTGAGGTATTTTTGGTTGGAGATATGCTGTATCAGTACTGTTTTCTCACTTTCTTCCTTTCCCAGGTTTGTGATTTTCCTTCTTCACTGTAAAGACTAAAGGATAGCAGTGTTGTTTCTTATGATCTTTTTCATTTTCTCCCTGGAAATTACCAGGTGAATTTCAGTAATTCACCTTGTGGAATCCTCACAAGATTTTATTTTTGGTGCCGACCACTCTAGTACAAGAACATTTGCTAAGGCACAATCAAGAAAAAGCAGCTGATGATACATCTGCAATGGAAATATCTGCTTATGCACTGACACAATGTGATTTAAAGATTGAGAGTGATGTGTGACTCAAAGTCTCTCACACTACAGTAGTGCAGCTGGTGAAATGCAAGGGCTAAAGCTACGCTATGAGACCACAAAGGAAGTGTTCCCAAAAAAAAAAAAAAAAAAAAAAAAACAGAACAGAAAGACTGGCAGACAAGTCATTGTATTGTCTGATTTGGATCCCTAGGAGCATTATAAGTGGAATCAGCACTAACAGAAGTAGCAGACATTTCATTATCTACAGACACCAGAATCAGAAAAGGAAGGTGTATTTGGAAGGAAACCAACAGTTAATCAGTTCTCCCAATTTAGACAGAGCTTTCAAATAAATACTTAATGAGAAGAATGAACTTTCAAAAGAGACAGCAAAGTTGACATTAATATCAACTGCCAAAACTGCTTTCTAAAGTTCTCTGACCCAATGAAGCAGCTCAGTTATGCCTCAGTGTAAAATAACCCAGTCTTCCCCCAGACCACCTGTCATTCTGTTTCTAAGTTCATTAGCATGAGCAAGGGAAATCTGTGCTTCATTTCAGCAACAAGTCTCTGCATGACTGAGATAGAACCACCAGCAGGTGCAACAGGACAGGCTCACGGCTCCTAAAAGCTGTGCTGACTATTCATCACTAAAATGTTTACACAGCCACAGCACAGAAAGTCTTACTGAATTACTTATAACCACTTGAATATCTTTATAAGTTAAATAATCAGATGTCAAAGTGCAAACAAAGGAAATGATGGACGCTCACTAGGGTCTGCATCTTACCTTTTCCTTCCTCTCAAACCTCTTGAAAAATACTTGATGAGTTCTGATGCGATACAAATCATCTTCCTCCCAAAAATGTCAAAAAAAGATTAAAACCCAAAAATAACTGTCCAATTTTATCTCTTGTAAATTATTAAAGCTGAGACCAATTGTGGCTTCAGTCGATTGTGTGAAAAGATACTTTCAGGAAGCCTTGAGTGAGGGATGCTCTATCTGAAATATTCAGTAAGAGACTGATATTTTTGTTTCTCTCAATATCTTTTCTCACCTACAGTGATGACTTAGATGAATCTAAATGAATTCCCCAGGAATCATTCCACATTCTCAATCAGGCTTTATCTGGCGAGGCTACTGCATACCTTTACCTCTTGGACACAATTTTTTTTTTTTCCATCCTTTTATCCCAGGTCTGCTTTCCCAGTGAAATATGGGTGGGCAAAAGATTGGTAAGCGTAGCCTAGTAGATCTCAAATTCCTGTCTAGGATGGGATATTGAAAAGAAAATTGAAAATAAAGGATCATAGAAGTTTCATTTCCAGCACCCCATTTTGATGCTTTTTCTCATCTTCACCTGGGACTGGAGGAAGGTTGTGGTGGTCAGTTTGGGGAACCAGGCTCCAGCCCTATCAAGCAAAGACCTCTGAAGGACTTCCACAGCACCAAGATGCTGCATCCCACTGCCACTGGTGCTGGCTCCCACCTCACCTCTACTGCAGGATGAGGAGTGCACAGCGCCTGAATTTTCCCCTTTCACATTCACCAAAACTGCAAAGAAAAATCACACATTCTCTTTGACCAGCTTGATGATAGTTGCAGAAATCTACAGGAAAGGCACAGTAAAACATAGACCGTGGGTGACAACTTTTCAAAGCACCACACCATGAACACAGACCTGTGTAGGTCTGAACCTACACAGTTTGCCCATCAGCTGACAGCTTTCTGCAGCAGCTTTCAACCCATTTTGGTAAAGTGCAGCTTTTCATTCAGGAGAACGCATACAGAATAACATGTTGACTTGCATATATCCACCTCCTAAAATACACACATCAAACATTCAAGAGGATTTCCCAGAACTTTCACAGTTCCTCTGCTTCTGTTCTGTGCCAGAGTGCAAATGGCAAAATGAGAATAGCATAGAGAAAGAAGGTCAAGACTTGCATCGAGTTCAAGAGTACACTTTTGCAACTGGTTGAAGTAATTTCTCTTTTCCATTTGAATTTGTTCATCCATGCTAAAGCTTACTAAACAATTATACTGGAAATTAACTTTATGAAATCTTTTATACTTTAAGTATTAGAACATCAATTCAATTAAATAATGACAGTCAATACATAATCATAGAGTATTCCTAGTTGGAAGAGATCCACAAAGGTCTACCTCCTGGCTTTTCTCTACATCTTCTTAAGGGAAGAAGAAAAAAACCTCTGCTTAATGATGTAAACCTAAAATATATTTATATACAATCAGCCAGTTGATTTTTACCTAAAGACAAAGTTTTTGCCCAGTTATCTTCTCAGCAAGTCTTACTGTTTTTTTCCCTACTAAAAAAATACATAGGTTATAGAGGACAAAAGTGAAAAGCGTAATTTTCAGTGACAGAGCCAAAGCCTTAGTGACAGATCTCTGGGAACCCTTAGTCTGAAATTCTGTGAAGTGCTGATAAAGAATAGAAAGGATCGTATTCAGAAAAGATTTCTTAAGACATTATCAGACAGTACAAAAGTGTAATAATAAGAAGGAAAATATCTTGGCTTTTTTCCAACTTTTTTTTTTTTTACTTGAAGTATACAAAATGCAGATTTCAGAAGATAAAAGTAGAGAATTATTTAAAAGCAAATCAAATTAATATTTTTGATACTTTTACACCATGCATTATGTTGACATGCTTTTTTCTGCCTAAGCGAAATGAAGAAATGAAAAAGAATGTGTTTATTCATAGCAAACATTTTTTCCTTGCCCCTGACACCTATGCACAATCACTTCACACCAGGCTTGTATAATTAAAGTCCTAGCCTCTCATTAATGTGCAAGTGGTAACTCCAGTGTCCAGATCCTCTCCAGAGATATTCAAATGAGGAAAACCAAGCACTTCTTAATTTCCTTCCTCAGAAGCACCTCATTTAAATAGTAAGTAGGGCATGCCCAAAGATGGTGTCCTCAATTACAAAGCATTTAACATATATCAACAAATTCCTACTCAGAAAATGATTTGAGTCTACCAGTATAGAAGTTCTTTCTAACATAATTTATAGTAGCAGCTGCGAAGACATGCATTTAGGGGAGACGATAGCATAAGTCCTTCAAGCTGAATGCACTTATTTCATCATTCACTGCAAAAACAAACATGTAATTCACTGAAGGATGGGGTTTTGCTTTACTCTTGCCAGCCATCATTGAAACAGCTGGCACCTTGAATTATTTGCTCATACACAAACAAACGAAACTGCCAAGCCATCAATTTGAAAACGTTTCTCCTGAGCCAGCCAAACTGTTCAAACATTTACTACTGGTGGATATTTATGAGCCTTTTACACTCACTTCAGATTTAAGTTTGCTCATTATGGTGGTTGGAGTTGTCCTTAACACGTGTCTTCTAAGTACAGAGAATTTAATGAAAAGAAACTATTACAAAAATTGCCATTATTAAATTATGAATGAAAAACAAGGTGATACAGGGAAGGGAACAAGTTGGTCTGCTATCAGTGTTGTACCTTTTTAAAGTGTACTCTGCTAATCTTTCAGGATGCTATTTTTAAGTCCTGGATGCAGAACTGAGTAAATATCACCAACGAACTCTACAGTGATGACATAATTTACACTTATAACCACAAGCCTCCTCTAGTGGCAGAGAGCTAGTTTATGAGCCAAACCAGTGGTGTTTTAAATCTGTAAAACACTCCAAATTTACAGTCTGACCACAGTAATTATAGGTCTTTTCTGTGTCATACAGATGTAATGCAAAATTTTCACTATCTGGCCTCAGCTAATGCATTCAGAGTGCAGCTGAGCCTGGGCTCAAACCATTAGTTTTAAATTCTTGCTCCTGCACCAGATCAAACAGTCTGTTATTTAACCTTCATGTCTTAGTTATATTGTGCACCAAAAGAATCCAATTCCTAGAGAATCATAAAGAATTCTGCTCTCCTGTCCCTCTCCCCATGCATCACTGCATTATCAAGTCAGCCCTGCAGAGGAGGGACTAATGTCATGGATGCACTGCTACACACCAATTACACTCTAGGCTCATAGAGCGAACCCTGGAAAAATACTGTAAATTCCATTCATCACACACTAAAATTTGAAAACAGTAGAAGCCTCCATATGCTTTTCAGGGATCAGGGGAAATGAATCTCAATATCAGATCTCTTAAGTTCTTTCGAGTAATCAGAGATGAAAATTATGCATTCATTCTGCAGCATTGCCATGTGCATTTTGATGCAGGGTAAATTAATTGTCTTCACTAATTTTCTCCATTTACTTCACAATCTTGTTAATTAGGCAGATCTGTGCCTTAGTATGATCCTGTTTCCTTCAGAATAAATTTCCTTTGTTTTTAAAAAGAACTCATTGAGCATACAAATATGTACGAGATGCTGAGAAGTAAATCTAGACATCCCAAAGGGGGAAAAAAAAAAAACACCACCACAATAAGAGGCAATATTTTCACCCTGTCACTGGCACAGCCCTATTGACAGCATGGAAAGTGCTGCCTGCACCAGTGCTGCATGGTGCCTCCTGCCTTCATGCACATCTCTCTCATGCACATCTTCCAGCCTGTAGGTGGATTCAGAAGCCCAGCAGGGCTATTGCTCCTCCTGCCCTCTCCAACTGGGGAGGAAGAAGGAACTCTAAATCCAAGCCTGTACCTCAGACAGAAGGGAAGGGGATGAGCCAAGTGTAGGCTCAGAGCCAGCAAGTGAGAAGAGCCCACTGTGACAGTGGATTTAAGTGAGCAGCCTCCAGAACAACCTCCTGTAACCAAAGACAGTTCCACAAGCCTCACAGGTTTGTGCCTCAGCTTATGCCTGTGGTTCAGCTCCCAAATTTTTTTTTTTTCATTTCAATAAACAGCAGGGGATAAAGATATTGCTCAAATCTCAGCATCCATTCAGAATAAAGACAAATAAAGATACGGACAAGTCAAACCAGTGTTAAGGACCGACTAGTCTTGCCAACCAGTCTTCAGGAAGACCTTTAAGCAGAAGGGGGGGGGGGGGGGGGGGCAAAAAGAAAACCCCAAAACTCTGACAAACCCACTAACTTCACTCTATTCTTGGCAAGCTTTACCTCACCTTGCAGAAGGCAATACAAGAAAAAGAAAACAAAAATATAGCAGCTTTCCTACCCAGCTCAGAAGCACCCAGAGGGCAAGACAGTACTTCACAATAGAGATTGCCCTCTACAAACTGACTTCTTCCATCAACTAAGCTGAATGAGGGCATGCAGGCCCTAGTTAAAGTGATGTAAGGGGTCTGCCACAGGCAAACCCAGCAAATCATAGTTTCCTTACAGAGAGGACACAGCTGAAGTGAGGAACGCTTGGGGTAATTTTACATAGAGTACATTCAGAAGTATACCTCAAATGTTTGGAGCCTACCACCAAAAAGACCATTGTATAGAGAAGCTTTCTAACATTATAAAGAAAAGCAAAAGAGGTTGCTGGGAAGTATTTTATGCTTGAGGCATGTCACACCTTCCTTTCGCATGCAGACATAAAAACACATGAGAATGCTGTAATGTATTGAAGCATTAGTTTTGTGTATCTGGGCATATTGTTCCGTGATTTTTTTTTTTTTTTTTTTTGCATTTTCCTTTTAGTTATAACTATTTTATAAGACCTAAATTTCATCACGTATTTATCCAAACATTACTCTATACTGCAGTTGTAGCAAATCTGTGTTTAGGAGGGAAAAAAACTTGCATTGTACAGCTGTTTTAATTAGAGGTGGCATTGCCCGCTACAAAATTATAATTCAATAATTATAATATTATATGTTAGAATAGAATGGATTGTCCTATTTCTCAGGTCAGAAGTTAGTTAGGATTTGTTAGCTAGCTCTTAAAAAACCTGTAAGTCCTGTCCCAGGAGGACGGAATAGCTGCCCTACAAGTTCCATGCAGAGGATAAGCAGGTTGTTCCAAATGTAATCCAGGGACAGACCATGAGCTGCAGCAACACAGAATGCAAGCTGATACAGACTGGCTTAGTGATAGGTATCAATACATTAGCTTAAAGATAAATATATTAATTTAGTAAAAGGAATCAACAGATGCTAATTCTAAAACTTTCCATTTCAGCTTTGCTTGATGAGTGAACAGCCTTGCTTATCTCAATGATCCCGTTTCACAAAACCACTGGAGTCAGGCACACTAAGGCTACTTTTATCTTTGCATCCACCAGGTACAAGGGCTTTTTCTTGAGTTCCACATAAACTATTTTGAATTACAGTGCACCAAGACAGAAATTTGTTCGTTTTGGCATAACAAGTAATAGAAATTTGCCAAACCACAGGAAAACAGCTACAGGTTGGCCAGAAGTCACTGTCATGAAGGTGAAGGAAAAATAAAGGAGAGGAAGCAGGTGGTCATACAGCCACCTTAGATGCAACCACGTGTGCCCAGGGAGACATCAGCATGCACTGAGTTCTTGGAAAACAATGAACTTGTATGTCAGTGTACTGCATATGTATGTATTAACTTCTTAAATGCAGAACCTGAACTCTGAAACCATGCATTTGATTTGTTGAGTCACCCGGTACTTAATGAGAAATAAAGGAATGTCGGCTTTCTAACACCACATTGGGCTTAAGATGATAATACAAGGGGTAGTCTGTGCTTGAGGACAACATACATATGTATCTGAAATGAGTGGAGGAAATGCAGCCTAGACTGATCATCTACCTGATCTTGGGTATTTCAGGAGCAGAAGATAGCAAAGCCATGATCTCTCCAGCCTGCTTCCATAGGAGCATAACAGTAACATCACAGATTAACTTGGGAGAGTTTCCCAGCCTCACATTGCTCCCAGCTCCATGGAGATTAAGAACAGTCTAACTGTGCAGAAAGAAGCAGACCTTCATTCAACATCCCAAGACTATCCTTTCTTTCACCTTAAAAATACAACTCTGAATACAGTGAGATAATTCACTACCTCCTGCTTTTGTTTTTCAGGGATGAGCTTGAAACAGGTGATAATAGCCATGAAGATTGAAATAATCTGAGGATTTAAGGTCTGAATAACAGCAGAGAATTTTATTCACATTAGCATTTCTCACCCAACAGCTGGAAAATCTTTGTGATGGTCTTCTGCAGCTTGCTGTGCGTGCATATTTCTTAAAACCAGTTTGGTTTCTCAGTTATTTCTAAAGTAGAATATCTGAACATACTGACTACTTCTTTCTGTTTTGCCTTTCTAATGGCACATTGTGTATGTATACAAAGGTTTTTGCTCTTCTCCAAAAGGATTCTAAGTATTTCTAGCAGTTGGGTTGCATGGACTGAAATCTCAGCATGAAATGATCTTAATTCCCTCTTTGTTTGCCTAATGAAGACTTTGGTAAATCCAGGTCCTACTTCAAAGTTACAGAGCCATAATAAGTTCATAATACATAGATACAGACAATGTATTCTATGCCAAATAATACCAAGTAGTCTGCTGTATAAAATATAGTCCCGTTTAAGATGTTAAAAAATACCCAAAGAACAAAAGTAGAATTAGACTTCACTGTATTCATTCTGAATATGCCTAAATGCTTAACCATTGAAATACTGGTTTAAAAAAAAAAAAAAAAAAAAAAGAAGAAAGAAAGAAAGAAAGAAACACTCTGTAGCCACCTTATCCCTTCTTCTTCATGGAGAGATGGGTCATTTATCCAAACACAGAATTAGCAATTCCCTTTCTCATGTTCCAACTCTCCTGTAGACAGCAGAGCTGACCATTCCTGTCTTTGTTTATGAAGAGCTAAGTGAGCGAGACTTGGGTTTAAACATTGATTCTGGTGCAACTATGCCTCCTGAAGAAAGACAAAAAAAGTCAAGTCCCCAGTTAGACCAGGGAGCAGAGTCAACATTAGTGCGGAATATGTTGTCTCAATATTCTTATCACAGTGCCATCCCACAGCCTTGGCCAGACGACTTCCCAGTTTCGCTAGGTGTCCATGTTGGTGGCTTTATCAATGAGTTGTTTGCAGCCCAGAGAGATACCATTCTGTACATTCTCAAAGACATTAAAATGTCGAGAAGAGTCAGAGACAGACTAGAGGAAGCAAAAGAAAAATTTAGGAACAGCAAAGCAAAACTGCAAAATAAAGAACTACACCCTTTGCAAATGTATTTAGCCTAACACAAGTGCCTTGGGACAAAGTCCTGTTCAAGATGACAGGAATGCTTACACTGTTGATGCTGAACATGTCCCTTCCCAGCCCCATTTGTGAGGAAGCAGGTTCAGCCACTGTTCAGAGCTCAAGATATACATTGTCTGCAAGCTCGTTTCGGGCACTGAAACCCACTAGAGTGTCAGTATTTATGGCAGATCCACATATTTATGATCTCCAGCTGTATGGCAACCTGAGTAAAGTCACTGCATTGATGTGTGAATAAGTCATTTCATAATCAATCTAAAGTTTCTCATTATGTACTAATCAGACTTCTAATCCCTCAGCCCTTTCTTTTCTCCCCTTTTTAGGGAAGCCACACAGAATTATCAAATATACCACCTTTTTCTAAACATTCTTATAAAAAGTCATCAGATAAGAGACACTCTGACATCAGAAAAATTAAGCTATTTGCAGTGAATATATCCACAAATGAAGATAGTACTAATCTGATTATAATCTATATTAAAAGATCTATTTTTGAATTAAAAAACTGCCTTCTTGATCCTTTTAAAATCAAGGCATTACGCATTCAGTGTAGAAGTCAAATTTGCATTGCTTCCTTGGATATAACTAAGAAAGCAAATTTCCTGCTTCTTGATGAATATGAACTCCATAGTAGGTTTAAATCAAACATCTTTTCTCTCTGATGAGACTGGTTGGTTCTAGACGCATCATTTCACTTACGATGCTCAGTATCTCTGGAGCTTTGTAAGATGGGTGATTTGCCAAGGTTTATCAGCTGCTGATTTCACAATACTCAGTAAATAATGTAGCAGTAGTTAATGTAGCAGTAGTTCTCATCCCTCACCATCTTCCATTAAGAATGTATTTGTTTAATTAATTTGAAAAACAGAAGCATAGGTCACAACACCCATGTAAGTCTAAGCATCTTAATCAGTCAGACATGGAAAGAAGAGTAAACTTGGCTCTAGCAGAAGACAGTGGCTTGTGGATAACATTTCAGCTTTTCTAGTTAATTATAGGAAGTGCCAGGCAACATTATATGAGGGAAGAAAGCAGAGTCAGACAAAGTAATAACTAGGATTTTTTGTGTGAGGAGAATGGGTAAATGGGTGCATGAGCAAATACTTTATGAGACTTCTAAGGTCCAAGTAGTATATTAGTCAAATATAAAACTTTAGTGTTTCAATATGGTGAGGTTATGAATTCTGGGTTTTACTGCATTACTTTCAGCCAAAAGGCACACTGAAACTTAGAGCAGGGCAGTTTGAAAGTTCTAACCTGCTCATACATACCTGGACAGGCACACCACAAAACAAAGCAGAATTTGACAAGTTTGTCTAAGTTACAGTTACACACATAAACCAAAGATGAAAAATGAAGAATATCTTCCAGCTTTAAAGGCTAACTCGTATAAATTAGCCAGTCTGGAGTAAGTACCAAAGTACAAAATCATTCAGCCTCTCCTCACCTCTCAGCAGCATTAGCAAATGGGCTGTAATAACATAGAACATATGGCAGTATTAAAGATTTAAACTTCTCTGAATTGAAGAAAATCTTTCATGAAGATCTTGAAAGACATGGTGACATCCATTTTGACATACCTGAGATTCAAATACTGTTTTGTATGTCCCTTCAAAAATACACCTCAGATGAACAAGAGCTGCTGATGTCCTGCAGAACAGAGGTAGCCTAGTCCCTGGGAAACCCTCTGCAGATACCCACAGAGACAATAAGCAAGATAAAGAAGAGATGGACTAGTTCATGATGGCAGAGGACAAGAGAACTTTAAGAAATGAAACCACTGATACTGTGGCTCTCATTTAAAAAAAAAAAAAAAAAAAAAACACAAGAAAGATGCTTGATTTCTTGAGATTGGAGAGGGACTCAACATTCAATGTTCTGAGGTTTCTAGCTTCACACTTTTCCTCTGTCTGCTATAACTGCCTCCAAAAAGCCAGTGCCTACAGATAATGAACACAATGACTTTTAAGATTAAAAAGAGACTATGTGCTTCAACAGAACACAACAACCTTCAAGATTAAAAAGATGACATGTTGTAACAGGTATCAGAAGATCTCTTCCACATGACAATATTGTTTTGACTTCAGACAGCATTTTTGACAAAGTCTCATAGTCAAGGTCAATAACAAGAATCTAAGGTGTGGGAATTACAAAATGAATAGAAAGATGGTCGAGAAAGTTTAAAACATTTGCATGAAAAATATGTAAAGGGCTGAAAAGTCAGCTGCATCTTGCAAAAATGATGGAAAAGATGAAAGGATGGGTAACAGAAAACATGCAGCAGAAATTTCAACGGTGTTGATCAAAAAAAGCTTAAAACTGACAATGTTTAATGCTGATGGACAGGTATGAAATCAGATTGGTAAGAAGAAGAGGATCTAAGTAACAACATACAGCTTCATGAAGTATGAAAAGTGAGAAGGGACAAAAAGTCAAAATAGTGAAGACAAACAATCAAGCAAAATTAATTTTCTCTGGTACAAACATGTCTGGTACAAGCCCATGGAAATGAACTTTGTAAATGAAAAGACAGGATTCAGAAGGGTAGGAAACAGCCTAAACAAAAAAAAAAAAAAAATTGCATCTTATTCTATTGGAATATTGCAGACTATGATCACTGAGAAGAAGACAATTTGAGTCTGTATCCAGATCATGACAATGTAAAAGAATTTGATTCTCAGCTGTTCCCTATCTCGCATACTAAGACTCCTGTTGCTCTTCCCAGCAACACACCAAAAGACCAGCCCTGGAGATGTAATGTTATTGCTGCATTGCATTTCCTGCCACATTATTCCTATATCTGCACAAAATCTGACACAGTGATTATAAATCTCAAATTTTGGTAGATCTATAACAGCAAGGGTTTGTTGTAAATAGAAGTTTTTGATGGACAGGCTCGCCACCTTTCTTTCCCCAATTCAATGTTGGAGAAAGCACCAGAGTTTTTTCCTGAAGGCTGATTGTGGAAAAAAACTGAATTTTTTTATTGTTTCTTAATATTCTTGCAAAGTATCACCCCTTCTCTGAGCACAAAGAGGTAACTCCCATGGTCAGGTTCTATTAGAAGATATTGCAGTGATTTTAGAAGTTCACAATTTGCTGTTTCCAGGTACATTTCTGCTAGTAGATTCATTGTTTGAATATTCATAGACAAGAAAAAATGAAAGTGCACACATGCAAAAAGCATAATTTTTTGAAGTGCAGCCACAGTCTCAGAAGCTGGAACACATACATGAGCAATGCTTGGCAAGAAATGCTAACATGCTGCTGAGAGGACGTACATTAACAGTATGGAACTCTTACCATGTGTCATCCACATGGTATGTGGATGGTGATATCAGCTCTCACAACCTGCTGAAAACTCAGCTTGCCTGAACTGCGTAAGAGCTAACAACTAAAGAAGTCTGTTTTACATCACATAATGCACAGTTTTCCATGTAATTACACTGTAAGACTCTGAATTTGATCATTAGACTAATTCAGAGTCAGATAAATCATCATTTCATCAGCCTAAAGCTCATTGCCAGGATTCAGTTCTGCCAAACCATCAAAATGCAGGAATCACTACTCCTTTCTGGCCTGACAGGTTAAGCTTATTATAATGAAGTTCAAAATAATTAGCCTGTCTTTAATTTTGAGCATGAACATAGACAACTGGAGCTTAATTATTGACCTGCTTACTCAGCAGCCGAGCCAAGTGCTCTCAAGGCCACTCTCAGTACAGAGCTCAGGTAATCCCCACTCCGAAATTCAGTATCCTGTGTTTAAAATTAGGCTGGGGCTCAGTTCACCAAATTAGTACAGAGAGCAGCTGCAGTCAAGAAGTTTGCCTTAATGACTCCACCAAAAAAAAAAAAACAAAAACAAAAACAAAAACCCACATGATTTAAAGAAGCCAGACTTCATTTTATCTGTTCTTAAAAGAATCTACACCCTGCAGCATAAATTCTGGATTGGAACATAGAGGTTACATGCTGCAATTGACCCAGGCATTCTCTTTCAGGTGTGAAACTGAAGCCTTTTGCTGCTTAAGGCTAATTAATTGGAGCTAGAATTAATTTTCCTAAGCTTTTTATTGCTGTTGCTCTCATCATAACCTTTCAATTTCAGTAAAATTAATCTGAACAAAAAAAAAAAAAAAAAAAAAGGAAAAAAATTGCTGCTGTTTGGCAATGTAGAGGATTACTCATTTCTGTAGCTAGAAAAAGGGCAGAAAACTGTCATCCAATGAAAGAACCATGCCCTAGCCATGATAACAGAAATAATACTGTAAAATAAGCTATCCTTAACTTCAGTTAAGTTTTTCTAGGAGTTGGAATAGGCAGATTCATGTTAGTTCTGAAAGTAATTTACCAGCAGCTAGCAAAAGTTTATCCCAACACCAAAACTCTGGTATTTTACTTGTTAATCTCCCAAGTTACTCTCTGGAACAGACAACCAGACGTGAAACATCTGTATCATTTAAAATCCCAGGACAAAAGGACAAAGTGTAAGTAACATTTTCCCATGCATACACAGAGTTCCATCACAGTGAAAGTATTCATTTCTTCACATAAATAAGCTTCAGGGAAGACATGCAGAGTGCTCCAATTAACAGCCCTTTAAGGAAACTGATGGTGAAATTAGTTTACCCACAGACTATCTTGCAGGCTCACACCAAACAAAACATATGGAAAAAATACTGAGCTGCTCTGAATTTACTCTCCAGCAAAAACAAAAGTCAAGCCTTTTTTGCATATTTACTTATTTCATACTAGCTACCCTCCCGAGGCTCAGTTTCTTTTCAGTTTAATAGCCATAATGTACCACGAATGCTGAGGGTAAAGAAATCCTTGCAGTAACCTAGCAATAGAACATGTTCATAGCAAAAGTGAGTGAGACTTAGAGACTTGTTTAATAAGTAAATTGTGATAGCTCTATCAGCCCTCAAAAACATCAGATATTCCTGGCAGTGCAGTTAGAACTCCCTTGGAGATCACAGCTGTCCCCAGTATTGCCTGCATGCCTGCTAACACTGGCTTCCAGAATATACTTTTTCCTCCCAGACTTTGTGTAAACAGCTCTTGGGCCAACTTGCACAACTAAGCAAAAATTCCTCTTTTTACTCTGTGGACACTAGGAGAAAGTGTATTACAGTACAGAACAAAGACAAAACATTTCAACAGCCTGAATTAAGGATTGCTGCTACCGTAAAGAGGGAAGGTTTTCTTATATCAGGTTGAGAAGACCAGCTTTACAACTAGGCAAAAAAATTATGGACAAACTAGTACCTAAATCTGCTCTGCTGAAATACATACTCAAAAGAAAGAGCAACAAATGCATTAAAAAAGATTCAGAGGAGAAAAAAAGGTTCCTTATGTGCTTCAGCCTCTCAACTAGTTTCCGAGGTCAGTTCAATGCCCAGTAGAATGAGTGGGCTGGATAGCTTAGCTTCTTTGCTTTAAGGATCGCTCCTTTTTCATTTTACCTGCCTGCTCCTCCTTACAACTTGGCATTGAGAAGCCAGGACCTTCAGAGATTCAGAGACTGTTTCTTTCTCCCCGCTTTGTGTTATTTTTCTACTGCGTGCCTTCGTTGCTACAGAATTCAAGCTGCCTTTGCTGGCTTCTCGTCACTCCAGAACACAGTGGTACAGCCGTAGGAATAGCATCTTTTGGGAAGTAAGCACTGATATGTCTGGAGTGATCATGCTTGTTAGGTTTTTCACTTACAGTCAGGCAGGCTGTAAGTGTAAACTTAAGCGTAAACTTAACAAAATATTGACATGAAGATGAGGTACAGGCCCTACCTTACTTCCTCAGTAAATTTTGGGGAATCACATCACAGCAGATTTTTTATGTTCTGATAACCCTTTCCATAGTAAGAAAACTCACGTTACGTATCTTGCTGGGCATTTCATGCTTAATTTTTAAAAATGGACAGTGTTTCCAAGGAGAATATCTGCACTGCCCTGAGGTCATGCCAGCAATTCCCCCAGTGCCACCAACCAACTGCAGACTGAAATACGCACAGATGCACTGAAACATAGGAATTACAAAGAAAAAGCTGGTGCCTACCTGGCTACTGGACATCAACACTGTCTGCCACTTTTCCTCATTTGAGCAGCTCTTTCTCCTTCTCTCCATAATTAGCAAATACGCATCACTGACAGAACAATGTCAGATTCCTTTGTTTGAGAAATATGCACATACAGACCACACACATCTAAGCCCACCTAACTATTCAAGCTCAGAAACTCAGGTGAAATACATATATATAATGAAGTCCTAACTATGTATGTATTTCTCAAAACTATTTATTGTAAGACCAGCCTTATAAGAATTTTATGCACATTTTGAAAATTTGAAGTGCTTATTTTTCTCATAATTACGGACTTGAAACTGCAACCACAGTTCCATTGCCATCAAAAACCTCTGTCTGAAAAGCAGGTCATAAGTCCTGTTTGTACAATTAGCAAATGCACAGTAAAAAGAGTGGCACAATTAGAATGGTATTTTACACGTTCATAGTTAGAAAGATTCATAGAATGGCCTGGGTGAAAAGGACCACAGTGATCATCTAGTTTCAATGCCTTGCTATGTGCAGAGCCAACAACCACCAGATCTGGCTGCCCAGAGCCACATCCAGCCTGGCCTTGAAAAAAAACAACACAACACCTGCTGTCACTGCAGTAGAAATTCAAGCTTTTTCCTTTTAAAAGTGTAAAAAATAAATAAATAAATAAATAAACCAAAATACTCCCAAATTGAAAGAAAGGAAAGCCAGGAGCAAACGGACAATTTTGTTCCATTAAATCTGTACTGCAAAAGCCCTCAGATTATCATGATGGAATGAGACAATCAGAAACAAAATACTCACCCATATCCTAGGCTCACAGCAGAAAACTCCAAAATGAGAGAGCTCTAGAAAGAAATCCTTCCCTAGTGGCAGTCAGCCCTTAAATGGGGTCTAGGAGAGGTGCAGCCAGGCTCCATCCCTTCTGGTCACACAGCTCAATCGCCTTCACCTGTGCTCCATGGCTGACTCAGTGCTTGCCTCAGGTGATCAATCAGTGCTTCAGGCCCTGACTCAACAGTTCCCATACACCTGTCCCACCTTGTGTTCTGACACAAGCAATCTGGAGTACAATCCAGCATCCACTTTTGACTAAAGAAATGCTGATTTCAGAAGCAGATATTTTTGGGCAACTTCAAAATGTGATCCTATTTGTATGTGAGACACACAAGCACAGTGTTCTCAAGGTTAGCCAAGAAAATTACACCAAAATTACAAGAAAAAAAATTACAAGAAGATTACTAAAACTGATTGAAGGAGTGAAAGGATGTAAGGCCACACTAGTAATAAGTCACTGTTTAACAATGCTGTGTTTGTTATCAAGGACCGCAGTTGCTTCAACTTAAGTCATGTTTTAGATGCATTTCCTACAAGATATGTCATTGCAATCAAAGCAGCCAGAGGCCTGAAATCATCACAGAAGTTTCTCTTAGCTCCAAATCCAAGTTGAGGATGATAGGCTTTTCCTACTGTTACTCAAGCAAAAATAGAGTTACTCTGTGGGGTGAACCAAGGAACTTGGAAAGGGTAGTAGGATCTCTGAGGAAACCTGAAAACAAAATCCAAACAAGTCAGTCAGAGTTCCTCCAATACCTCCTGCAGCCACCCAGTTGTGCGTGCTGAAACTTAAAGAGCTCTCCACTATGCTGCTTCTGCTGTCATGCTGTATGCGGGGCAGCTAAATACTTGTACATATTTCTCTTTTCTGATGATACTAGCTGGCTACCAATTGGCGTTACACTGATTATTAATGCAGTGCAGAAGCAAAATACACATAAAATACATTTACTGTGATTCCTGCAATTCATATTTGGCTTGTAGTTTGATTTCAGTGAAACACATTTTCCAGTTATGCAGAATTCCATCAAACAATGCAATTAATGTCTGTCACATAGCTCAGGAACCATGACCTGATGATATCATCAGATAACCTCTCACTGACATCAATAAGATCATAATTTCCTCTTCCAGAAGTGATGTAACATGTTAAAAAGCACAGACACTTTCAGTAACATTAACAAGCAAGGAAGTTTCTTCACATCCACATGCTACTCATCTCCATCATCCTCAAGGCCACCAGGGTGGAAACTTTGTGTATTTTCTTTCATTGTATCCTGTGCACATATAAATGAATAAGCCCAAACCCATTTGTTGCCTAGCCTAGAAAAAGATGTGATTCTGTTTGCAAGGTTGTTACATGCAACGTCACATCACAGTGTGTGAGATTTTTTCTGCATCAAGTGCTGACCACTTGTAGTTTATTAGGGATAAATATATATATATAAATGCAAATTTTAATAATCTACTGCAAAACTCATGAATGGACCTTTGTAAGGGGATACCTCCAAATTTTTATACTGAGTTGTTAAAACTGGCACTTATACATAACTATATCCTTGGGAAAAGATAGTGCAAATAATAAGGGAAAATTGGCAAGCCAGTGAGTGCATTGCCCTTGTCTGTCCTTCCCTGGGAGAATTAGGCTAAGACACTCTGATACATAAAGGAAGTTAGAGGAGCATTTAATGGTTCAGTTAAAGTTCTATGCCTCATAGATATGCATTGGAAGACCACATCAAATCACTGGCACAGTGTAAATACTGATATAGACTATCATTGAAACAAGCTATACACCACTGTGCCATTAGTGCACTAGCCAAAGTGCAGCTGCTTTCTCAAGGAGTCACTGAAATAAATGCATACATTTATGACATTCCTAGTCAACCAACCAAGGAGAGCTCTGAAGAAACATCATTTTATTTTTCAGTTATAATTTTGCTGACATTTTGAAAATTGTATGTTAAAAATAAGTAAGACACAACAGCAATTGAACATGGTACTTCAAAGACACAAAATTGTAAGAGTCATTAACTTTTGAAGGAAGATCCTATTAAACATATTAACTGTACAGCTGATGTTATTGAAATTGGTAGAAACTGCAGCACAAGAAGGAATATGCACGGCAGACATGAATTTAGGGCTCTACATAGAACTTAGAAAGAAACAACACAGTTCCCTGAGAAAGAGCAAGAATTTTTTTGTCATTGCCAGGAAGTCATGAGTGACATAAAACAGCAAGACTTTTATAGTAGAATTAGATATGTTTTAATCAGCAGATGTGCAACTCAAAGCTGTTCTCAGCCAATAAAACTCCATTTTTAAAAAGATTACATTTTTCTAAAACATTTTGAAAAACTAAATCAAGGGTTGTTTGTATCATTCACAGTGTGTCTGTAACATAATTTTTCCCTGTAGAAATACTCTAAATGTATTTCCAATGAGAAGTACATCTCTGACTTAGAATATTAAGCCTATATTTTCAAAATGTGCTAGCATTACTAGCAGCTTCTAATATTTCAAGGCAACATCAGTTTCAGAGATGTAAATACATATACTTCTGTAAAACTGTTTCCTTCAAGATATCCTACATGGACATCTCAAAAATGGCACATTTTAAAAGTTTAGATATAAATTTAGGAAGTTTGTGAGATGTCCAGACACAGGAGCACTTAACAATAAGGGTAGCCACTGAGCAAGCTTTTCCAACACACATTTTTAACAAGCAAGAAGGCTGAAGTGGCACCATCAACTCTAAGAATCAGGAGATTGTTTCACCTTCAAAAACTTCTGAATCATGGCTTCTGCTTACAGTTGCAGGAAGAAGAATACCTAAGTTATGAGGCTGGAGTTGGCAATAACATGCAGTTATTATTCTCATTGACTTTTAAAAAGTCATGGAGGTCAGGAGAAGTCCCTGTTAATTGGAAAAAAAGGCAATGTTGCACCTATTTTTATGAAGGGTAGAAAGGATGACCCAGTGAAATACCAACCTGTCAGTCTCATCTATGTGCCAGAAAGATTATGGTGCAGATTCTCCTGGAAGCAATGCTAAGGCACATATAAGACAGGGAAGTGAAACCAGAACAACCAGTATAGCTTCACCAAGGACAAGTCCTGCTTGACCAACATACTGGCCTTCTATGATGGTTTAATGGCATTAATAGAGAAGGGAAGAACCACTGATGTCATCTATCTGGACTTCAGTAAGGCCTTTGGCAGTCTCCTACAATATCCTTGTATTTAAATTGGAAATATATGAATTTGTTGGCTGAACTGTTTGATGAACAAAGAACTGGCTGCAGGATTGAACTCAGAGAGTGGTCAATGGCCCCATGTCTGGATGGGAGATCAGTGATGAGTGCAGTCTCCCAGGTGTCAGTGTTGCGATCGATACTCTTTTATATCTTCATCAATGACATGCACAGTGGGATCGAGTGCACCCTCTGCTAATCTGTGGATGACACCAAGCTGTGGGGTACAATCAACATGCCCAAGGGACAGGATGCCATCCAGAGGGATCCAGACAGGCTTGAGCAGTGGGCCGAGGAAAACCACATGAAGTTCAACAAAGTCAAATGCAAGGTCTTGCACCTGGGTCATAGCAACCCCTGCTATCAGTAGAAGCTGGGGGATGTAAGAATTCAGTGCAGCCCTGCTGAAAAGGACTTGAGGGTTCTGGTGGACAGCAAGCAAGACATGATCCAGCAGTGTGCCTTCAGCCGAAAAAGCCAACCATGTCTTGAGCTGCATCAAAAGAAGTGTGGCCAGCAGGGCAAGGGGAGGTGATCCTACGCCGCTACTCTGCTCTCATGAGGCCTCATCTGTAGCACTGCAACCGGATGTAGAGTCCCCAGTATAGAAGAAACAAAGACCTGTTGGAGGTCAGAAGGGGACTGACCCTTTACCAGGGTCTGTTGCAATAGGAAAAGTGGAAACTGTTTCAAACTACAAGAGGGGAAATTTGGGTTGGATACGAGAAAACAGTGTTTTGTGATAATGGTAGTGAAACCCTGGGACAGGATGCCCCAGAAAGTTGATGGATGACCTGTCCTTGGAGACATTCAAGGTCAGGCTGGACGGGGCTCTGAGTAACCTGATCTAGCTGTAGGTGTCCCTGTTCATTGCAGAGGGTTTGTACTAATGCCCTTTACAGGTCCCTTCAAACTTTAATGATTCTATGTCTTGCTAAGGTCTCTGTTCCCATAGTGGCTTAATGATCGTATCCTGTCAGAAAATTCCTTCCATAAGAAGTAAGTAACAACATTTACCTGAAAGACAGAATTGTATTTTCCTTTACTGAATCATATTGTGTTTAAATTAAATATACTGCAAAAGAATCAGAGCATTTATGCAAAATGGCATTCTTTGGAAACACTTATAGGTAGTTACTCACAATTGAAACAAGATATTTCAGTTCTTTCTTCATTATTATCTTGGTCTCCAAGTTTTCCTTCTGAAAGCACAGTTAGTCCTTCAGCAGAACGGAGATGAACTCTAATATATGAGTAGGCAGAAAAAAATGCAGCTTTCTAAACATTATTTTAGGCTTCACATTTATGTGAAATAATAGCCTTCTGCTTTTGGAATGTTCACTTCAGACAGCAATTTTTTTATAACTGATAGATTTTTCTCTAGAAATAGCCTATGTAATTCAATGATTTTTTTCTCCCAACTTCTGAATACTTTTTATTAATTGCAATATTTTTGAGTATGAGAACATCCATGAAATCCACATCTTTTCAACCTCTCCATCACTTTGTGATTCAGTAGCTTAAGCTGAAAGGATCTGCAGTACCAAACTAACAGCCTGTTATTTTTAAACCAATGGTAAGAATTCTCTCATCCTGATTCAATAGGCTCAGTAGGCTGCAAGTATACAATTTATTATTTCAGATCTCTAAAAACTTCAAAGCCGAAAGTCTGCTTAGAGCTTATTTCACTTTAGATGTAATATTTGACTTTCCTTGAATAGGACTTAAGATATTTAAGTGAGGATTGCTAAGGTGAAAATCTGACTTCAGCACTCATTTGCAGTTTGAAGTTTAAGGTAAAAAAGGACTCACTGTATTCCATAACTGCAATATTTTTTTTAAGAGTGAAGTTTTACAGAAAAAAATTCCTTATGACATTCTCTCTTACAAGCATCTTATTCATCTATTTCAAGTGCGTGCATGCACGTTGCAGAACAGCTGATTTTGCTAGGGAAATAGTGGATGTATTTCATCCCTTAACACATTTCATTTGGTCCTGCATTTTTCTCATGGAAAATTAATCCTATGTTTATCCTCAGAAATATCTCTCTAGCAGTGCCCTGAAAATGATTGTTTTAAACAATGATGCATGCTACCATTGTGCTTACAACTGGGAAAGTGGAATAAAAGATCTTCACATCAAGGCTCATCTGCCTTCCATTAATTATGTTGCTTTTAGTGACAGCCACCTTCCACACCATCCGAGGTGCAATGAGTACAAGTCTCTCAAGGACAGCATAATCTGGGGACATGCAACCAAAGCATCATTCACAGAAAACACTTATGGGCAGTGTGTAGTGCATGCTGTACCAGAATAATATTGTAGAAGCAGAAAAATGTGCTATTACAGTGAGCAGGCTTATGATCTACTGACAGTTTTATGGAAAGGTTTACCTTCCAGATTGTACTACATAATTTAACATGCTAAACTATTGTCTCCAGCACAGGGAAAATGTGTTATTTTTAAGAGAAAGCCACAACAATAAACATGCAGATTGATTTATTTCCTGTCAGCTTCACGTCTGAAGAGAAGGATCTCTTTCCTCCCCATTGATTTTCCACAAATAAAACATTCTGAGCAACTGATGTCTGAGATCACTGTGCCAGACCCAAATACATACCTTGAGTATTTTTCAGCTTTTGCTATGAAAAGCAATATCTGAAGTTTCAGAAAACTGCCAGCTTTTTAAATACAGACTTCTGACTCACTCACTCCTTTTGTGCTTGAATATACATGATTTGGTGGAAAATATGCCCTGAATAAGTTATTCTTGGAGGACATACACTACATAAGAGTAAGATGTTTAATAAACATTATATTGTAAAGTTAGGCCAAAAGACCAGTCAGGTAAGCCTTACCTTCCCCCTCAACTCAGAATAATATTTTTTGTCAGCCAGGGAACATCTGCTATGTTGCAATGATCAGTGCTTACTCCGCTTCACCTTCTTCAGGGCCATAAACCTCAAGCCCCTAGAGCTGATCAGCAAAATATGGGGGTAAAAGAGGGAAACAGTTCTGAACCACGGACAATAAAGAGCACTTCCTCATTACTTACTGCATAGCCAACACTTCCCATCTGAGACGCAGAAAGAGAGTGCTTGGATGAGGCAGAAGTCTCAGGATGCCTGCAGGTGCTGTGGGTAAGGACACTACAGATATCTGGCTATCGGGCTGAATGCCCTGTAGCTCTGGTGAAGAGAAAGCAAGAGATGGGTAGGGTCAGCCCATAGCCCTGGAAGGGCAGTGAATACACTGAGTTCATCACCAGACACATTAGTCTTCAAAATGTCACATCCTTGAGCAGATTTCCAAAGAGTTCGGGGGAAGAAACAGGTAGATACTATTGCTGAATCTCCTAAGAAGTTATCCCAGTTTCCATTGTTTTGTATGTGACAAGTTTATATGCTTAATTAACTCCACCAACTAAGAATCCTATCCACAATTGTCCTGAATTTATCTCAAAAGAAAAACTTATATGACGAAGAGGAAACACGACCTTCAGCAAGTCACAAGATTAAGATGATCTTTTCATCCCATTTTGCATAACATCTCATAAGTCTGAGATTTGCTTTCATTTATCTGAGGCTGAGTTTGGTACCAGTACAAAAAAAGATACAGGAAAATTTGGAAAAAGACAAATTAGTCACCCTCATACATCTCCTAATCATTATAAAGCAATTTTTTCTTTTCTTTTCACTTATTTCTATGTTCCCTCATTCCAAAAAGGGAAATACTAAGATTGATATCTTAAAATTATCATCTTAGAATTCACATGAAGCAAGATGGAAAAATAAGCACTTTCAACAAGGTGAATGAAACCCTTCTTCAGAATAATTTTGGTAGAACTTCCTAGATTTAGTTCTCCATATGCCAACACACAATACACAAAATCTCTTTATCACATCTGTTTCCACTTGCTTATTTGCAAAAGAGCAGTGAATGAGATAGGCCTGAAATGCCCCATTGATAGCTATATGGACATTTCCTAACTGTCAGTGTGTTCTCATACAGTAAGTTTGCCCAGATTTCCTCATCTCCTCAACAGCTTTAGCAAAGCTCCTTTAGCTAACATGAATCCTCCCAAATAACTAAAACCCGTAACAGGAAAAAAGAATTACTCCAAATGGCCAAAATCTAACTACAAAAAAAAAAAAAGGCAGTTCTCTGTCTTTTCTCTCTCATTTCTGCTCTGGGAGCACATATGGATTTAATAGCTCCTGAAGGCAATATTGAGTTCTCAGTATACACAGGAAAATACTCATTCTCACAACATCTATTGGGAAAAATAAATATTCCTCTTGTGCCCCAGGATCTCTGGATGAACATCCCTATGATTGTCTCCTTCCGTTCCCTGGAGGATGGAAACACCGCCTCCTTTTCTCAAGAAAATTTCCTCCAAACCATTCTATAGCACAGATTCAGTCTGCCCTCAAGTTAATCCCTGGAATGGGACCAGAACCAGCACTGAAAGTGTGACAGGAGTCCTGGGAAGAAAGAAGGATTTGTGTCAAAGAGTTCCTTCCTACAACAGGCCGCTACATCAGCAGTTCTGAATGCAGTTTCAAAATACTGAAACAGGTCTCCTTTTCCTGACAGCAAGACCTTGGTATGCTGAGTTTGCCTTCTCCATGGAGCATGGAGATGGGATGAAGTTTTGGTAAGGACCACAGACTGAAGCAAGAAGCAGGAGCAGATGGAAAGCTAAGGGGGAAGCAACTGCTTCTCTTCAATCCAGACTTGTCATGGGTGGACCTCATGCTAACAGGCAGCTGTGCCTCAGGCTGCATTTCAATACTGCTTTTCATCCAGATCACAAACTCTACTTCCCAACGTCTGTGACCAGCCACCTGCAAAACCACCAGGCAAGTCCTGATTCAAACTAATGTTTCCTTCTGTCACAGCTGTCATGAAAGAAGGTACATAAGCACAGAGAGGGCAGTAAAGGGCTTCCCCTGAGAGCAGTGCTAGGAAGTCAGGCAGAATCAAAGCAAAAGAGACTATGCTTTTGTACAAATGCAGATACCACACTGTAGTGTATAAACCAAAATACATTCTAAGCCGCTCTCTACACCAACAACGTCACAAGTGATGCATGTTCAGTTGTGGGCAGTGCACAAAAGGAAGCTCACAGACTATAGTACAGAGAATTCAGAGGGAATAGGTTCAGACTTTGGAGGATAGACATAATCTATTCCCCATGATGGGCAGGGCAGGGGAGGGCAAGGCAGGGTAAAAGTAGGGCATTTAAATTTCTGCAGAAAAAAAATCGGATATGAGGACAAAACAAGCAAATAATAGGGATAAGAATATACTGGAATCATTTGCCTAGGAGTTTGTGGGATCTCCTCCACTGGCAATCATCAAAAAAGATTAGTGTGGCTGTTTTCATCCAGGTGCAGAATGAGCTACGTGGCCTCAATCTTTTTGCAGCATGCACCATTCCAGAGGATGCAAAAAACTGAAGGCATGCAAAGCATGTTTTCCTTTTGAAATAGTTTCCAAAGATAGAAAAGGTAAAACAAAATCCACTGCAATCTCACAATAACTATTCCCCTTTACTTTTGGAAATACCAGGATAAATGTCAAAAGTTTTTCTACAGAGAACAGAAGTATGGGGAAGGATTCCCTCAGAAGGTTTAATTTAAAGCGCCTATTTCAGATACCTCCAAATCATCAGACAGAAGAGTGGTTCACCCAGAAGGCAGCAGAGAGCAGCCTGGTCAGCAGCCTTCCTCTTGCCACTGTCCATATAGGCAGCCTGAAGAGAGATGGGCGAGCACTTCTCTCCATGCAGCAGCATCCTGTGCTAAGCTGGACACAAGAGAGTAGGCACACAGACAAGGGCAAATGTTGAGGAGTCACATTGCCAAATGTTTTATCAGGATGTAGGGACAGCACAATGCTGTCCTCTAAGCACTCTCTGCAGACCTTAAGCCTGGATAAAGTAGAAGTGTTTCATTCTAACTGATGTTGAATGAAAATTTAGAAAAATTAGAATAAAAATGAAACCTCCTGCTTATGGTTGCAAGACACAAGGGTTTCCCAGCTTTCCTACATCAAGTGGGATATCCACGTGATTATTTCAGGATTTAGATCATCACATCTATATCCTCAGGGAGGCTTAGAATAAGGTAAGTGTCATACTTAGTCCAACAGTACTCATACTAAGCTGAAAGATCATGTTTTGATACTTTTTTCATCCAGAAACATCATTACAGCAAATGTCAACAAGGAAAATCAAAACTACTTTCTATGTCTATCACAACTGAAACTTCGGGTTTCTTAGTGGCAAATTTGACATAAAATCTCACACTGGGTTTTTTGATGGTGAAAATTCAAAAGCCCCTTCAGATTAATTTTGAAGTGAAGACTGTTACTAAATTCAATTAGAAAAAACAGTCACGATAGTATCCCTTGTGTTACTTAATTCAATATTTATTTATTTTATATTTCTCCTACATTTTTAATGTTTCTTGAGTACTCCAAAATTTTACATCATATTACAGAATTTGTCAGAGAAAGAGAGAATTTTGGTATGAGACAGAACTTTAAGGATTTTAGGAGTACAGGAAGCAGTTCTGATCTGTGGAATTACACATTTTACATCAGCTCTTAAGCCATCAGTACTGGAATTATTCAGCACAGAAATTGAAGCTATTAAATTTTAGAAACAACTTCTCCTTTGGTGACGAATGGAGCAATTCAACTCTTCCCCAGTGCTTTTGGCTTAAGTTTCATTGCTTGAAACAATTACACCCTTATTTAACTCAGTCCTTGATTTAAGTGAGTAGCTCACCTGTTCAATTAAACATCTGTGGAAGCATTAGGAGGGTTTGCACAGCTGACAGTGTTGTTCTGCACACTGTTTGCTTTCATGTGAAACTCTTAGGCCTAGAAACCATGTGGAAGTTGAAGCTGAGCCTCAGGAGAAAAATGCTGCAGTAAGAAGTGGCCTTAAAGCCAACTCCTCACCGCCAGCAGAGCAAATTCTGTTTCTGCGACAGAAACAAAAAAGCATTAGGGTTAGTGTTTAAAAGTCTTTAGACCTCAGCATATAAAAGCAAAATCCAGAATGCTCAGTATTCCTACCAGCAGGGTAACAATTATCTCACTTGTAATTTCAACAAAAAAATATTACTGTGTCAGGAGAGCAGTAATTTCTACCACGCATGAAACAGTCTTTAAATGAGTTTGAGTCCATTAACTCTAATAATATTTGCTTTACATAATAATAAACACAGGGAAAATATTTTCATCTTGTTGATGGGCCAATGGTGTAACTGTTTCTGTCCAACACTCACTACATGACACAAGACAGCAATTAGAATTTAGTCAGGTAAAAGGAAATTTGCCATTTCAAACCATCTTGACTTTAGTTTTCAGTGACAGTTATCCTGTCACCCCTGTCTGGCTCTGAAGCGGAATTATTTTCCTATCTATCTGGAGGTTTGCAAGCTGAGCATGGCTGTTTTTCTGTCTGGCACATCAAAGCTCCAGGCTACCAGGTAGTACTTATAAATGTACAGTGCACCAGGGATCGCCAGAGCAAATATTGTAAGGCTCTCTCCTCTCTTTGTGCTCTTTCATTGACTTTCAGGGCTCAGAAGTGCTGCAGAAGGAGCTTATCTGTGCCTTCTTTTGGCCTTTCCTTTTACAACATTTACTGGGCTACAAAGGGGCAACTTGTCTGTAGCCACCATTGTACTGGGAAATAAAGGGGTCAGACCTGGTGTTTTTTTGCAAAGTTCAAAGGATGCCTTTCTCCATTAAGTGGAACACACATAGGGAAAAACAAACAAACAAACAAACAAAAACCTCTTAAGAGCTTGTTTTTAATGGATATACATCAGTAAAAATAACTGCTTGTAATAGGAATAGAATCAAAAATATCAGAAAAAAAATGCTCTTTTTACACTTCCCTGAAATTTTCTTCCCATTCTCTTTCATTTCATGTGTTTCCTAAAATACATACATGTAAATGCTGAATATAATAGATACCACAATACTCCATACAGGAGTTATCCTCTCCAAAGACAGCAATAATGTGGTTTTGCCACAAAAGCTTGCTAGTCATTTCCATGTATTTCCATGCCTGATGCATATGGATTCACGTGACAACAATTAACTCCATGCTGGTAGAGCTAACTTGCAATATCTGTTCTGTATATGTGATATCTTCTTGTTGGGGCTCGGGGGAAGGAGGGGAAATCTCTGATCTTTAAAGAAGAAAGTATTGCATAATACAGGGGTTATGGATGATCTCTGTGTGAGATCCAATTTACCCTGCCAGTATCTCTGGCTTGCGTGGCATACTGGAGGTTTATAATGCTGCTTGAACCATAGGAATTGTCACGAGCCAGCAAACTGTTCAACTTCTGACCCTGGTCAGTGATTTCTGTTTCAGTAAAAGGAAAATCTTTCTCCAGAGGAAGATTGGTCACAAATAAGTGAATGTGAGGGAAAAATTCTTTTCACACAGAGACCTGCCCATAACTTAGAGTGGGAGTTTTTATAGAATTTCCTTTTTTCCTAAGCTAAAACAAATGAAATGTTGCATTTATCTTTCTGTCTTCATCAGTTAACAGCTTACTCTGCTTAAATACATAAAAACGTAACATTCTATGAAGTTGAATTCCACTTCATGTAGAGAAAAGTCTGGAAATTGAAGAGGTAACATGGCAAACAGTGCTATTACATTTCTCCTTTTGATCAGCTTGCATGACTTATGACACACAATGGTCTCATAGAAATAAATAATTCTCAGGAAGAGTAGGAAAATCAATTCAAAGAGAGATAGTAAGGACAGTCAACAGGATTAGTTTCTGGATTGCTTTCAGTGTTGGAATTTCTATTTTGCATTTCTTAACTTCTTCCATTTGCTTTTCTTAGTCTTGATAATATGTTGCTTAGATTTTATATACATAATAACAGTTAACTCTTCTACTCCCATGGTATTTTAATGATGTTGAAATTTTGGACTGTCATTACACATTTAAGACCCACTGGAGGCTAAGGTTGATTCATAGCATCAGCATAGGAAATGGCTCATTTTCTCAGTGGCACTAATGGTTTAATCATTCCTGCTATTCCCTGAGCAATTTTATATTCTTTGAACTTTCTTTGAAGACAAGGTTTTACACTGTTCTCTGATCTGGGTTATTTATATCCCCCTCATCCTTTATTTCTAAGCAGATCTTCTACTGTACTTGAACACCAGGGAATATTTACTGAATAGCATTACAATCCCAATATTGGAAATACAGTGATGCTAATGATATAATATAGGATTATAATAGGCATTAAAAAAATGGATCTCTAATCACATTTGTGAGAATTCCCATATGGAGCAGTAGATGAATTGAAAAGTGCCAAGTCCTATGAATAAAGTTTGACAGTGATACATAGCCTCAGGAACAAGGAATTTCACCATAATACATTATTTCACTTACCCACCTACAAGAAACATGATTGATAGGAGATATCTACAACACAAATTCCATCTCAGGTGACTATCTGTCCTTTCAGGAAGGCTAGAAAAGGAAAAACTTGCAGGAAAACACTAGGAATGGAATCATCTCAAATTTAGCCAAACGAAAGTTAGGCATCTAACCTAAGCAAATTGTTTAGACTTTGCTTCAATAGCATGCATTAGAAGCTTCTAAAGAGTAATTAATTTCATGCTAAGTAGGAGTCTAAGACATGTGAAAACAGTTATCCTCTGAAAGTGTTTGATGTATGTTTGACTATACACAGAACCTCAAAGGTTATCTTAGGCTAGACAGCTACTGGGTAATGAATGTTAGATAAGATGTATTCACTTGGAGTCAAGCAGTACCTTCCATACTCTGTCCTACTGAGTAGCAATGTCATTAGAGAATCAGTTGGACTCATTTGTATTTGTTGCTGGCTATAGTTATCTCTTTTAGCTCAAGGTTAGAGCTTTGTGCCTCTCAATATAGGAGTTCAGATGTGTACATTTTAATAATAATTCCAATGGGGGATGAGGGGAAGACAGTTTTCTTTTGTACAAGATTCCAGAGCATGAAATTATTTGAACAATAGGTATTGTAGATCACCAGTGTTTGGAAACTTTTCATCTCTAAACAGAAATTGAAAGAAAAGGAAAGAACAATATGTTCAATGTCAGTTTCCATTGCTGTAAACGTTTCTGATCAAAACACTCAGACTCCGCTGTAATTTGTTGTGAAGTTTTGATCAAGGACAACACTCTATCCTAAAGAAACAGTCTGCAATAATGATACAAAAACATTACTGATAATTATAGCTTTAGAATTCCTGAATTTGTGTTTAAGTTAGCATACTCTGCCCTCTCCACTTCCCCACCAACTGGCAGGTATTTTTGGTTTTGTTTTGTCTTCTAAGTCTTTGTGATTTATGTCCACATCACTTGAATCTTCCTTGAGTTATGAGTCATATCTGAATGATAAGCCAAGCAGATTCCACTTCCTTTGCAACCTGTGAATACAAAAAAAAAAAAAAAAAAAAAAAGGAGAACAGTGAAAAGACACAAATTTGCATAGTTCTTAGTCAAAAAGCACACACCTCACTGTTGACCTATTTGACAGTGCAAACTTGGCCAGGAACTGAAATGGTGCAGGGGTATGTCCAAACGTACATCCTCCTTGGTAAACTGAGCAGTGCCAATGAATTATTCTGTACTCCTTACTCCAATGATCTACACCTGGAGAATGATTTGAGGCAAGATTTTGGCCACTGCCAAGATATTCTCTTCCAAGCAGTTACTAGGCATGGAGCAGGAATCGCCACCGACCAAAGTGGGGAGACAGTTTCCAGTGAGGAGACTGCAGGCATCTTAACTGGGAGACAAAGAGAGCTATTCTGTGCTAGCTGGTCTGTGAATAAGTGTCATCAAGATGTCTTAAAAAGTTATAGCCTGAGGTTCCCAGGGAAGGAACTGAGAAACCCAATGATCACAGAGAGGTTCATGGGGCGCTTATATCCCACACACACAGCTAGTGAGGCAGAACTGTGAAGTGACTGAGGTGAGAGTAGAACAGATGGGATGAGACAGTGGGAAATGTACCGGTGGTAGCAGCCTATCCGCTCTCCACATAATGCTGCTAACCTGATATACCTAGGCTATTCAGGGTCACCCTAAACATCTTCCAGGGGTCCATTCAAGCTCTCTAGCTAGGGGTGAATTCTAACCTGCTCAATCTGAATGAATCTGAGTATTGCTGAAATCTCTTTCCTTCCTAGAAGAGTCAGTCAGTCATTTTGGCTAATTTATATCTTCCTACTTTTCACAACAAGACTTGTAATTCCCAGTAGGAAATAATGGCAGAAGTAGCTTTAAATGTGCACTGGTAATGCTTGCATCTGACAAAGCCAATTTACTTTCCAATGAGCCCAAATACAAAGAGAACTAATTCACTGTCATATAATAATCTTTTGAGTGCATCAATAACAACTGTAGGCACAGAAAAAAACTTGTGTCTCCAGTTAATGTATAACCTTTCAAGCAGAAATATATTTTCAAAAGATATGAAAGGGATGATGTCTGACAGGGTGATAAAAGTTTACAGGAGTCATCATCTTAAATGTGTTTAACATGCATATAGATGAATCAGTGATTCAACAGCACTGATTCTCCAACATTATCACCATTTAATACTTTAAATATAACTCCAGTCATTCCTTAGGAAGAATCTGAAGGCCAGAACTGGACATAAATACTAATGCTACATCTTCCTTGTGATTCCCTGTTTACATGGTACAAAATATCCCATGTTATAAAATGAATGAAGCCATCAACATGGGTTGCTTTCAGAAAACTCTTGGACACTTCTAAGCTTTAAAAAACCCATTATGTATATTTATATATACTTATATTTATGATACTCACACACACACAAACAACACAATAATAAACAAAAATCTAATAATCAAAATATAGAAGTATTGGAGAAAAAATGAAATCTGCTTATTAATACTACACCAGGCAGAGTTCTTTTTCTCATTTTATCCATGGGCAGTTCTTGTGTAACCTGCAACAGAAATTTTCTATAGGCAGTTTCTTACACATATGACTTTTTTACCTTTTTCTCAAGGACAATCTAGTGCTTTGCTTTACAAGACAATATTTATACAGTTGCTCTGGGAGAGCACTTGAACAGGCGTATGCTGGTACATACAGAAACAATTTCAAAACACTTCTTAATTTTACGCAAACTGGAAAACAAAGAATCACAGAACCACAGAACCACAGAATTGCAGTGGCTGAAAGGGACTTCTAGAGATATCCAGTTCAACCTCCTTGTAAAGCAGGTTCCCTACAGCAGGTTGCACAGTTAGGTGTCCAGAGAGGTCATGAATATCTCAAGGAGACTCCACAACCTCTCTAAGCAGCCTGTTCCAGTGCTCTGTCACTCTGTGAGTGAAGTGAAGTTCTTTTCATACTAATGCAAGAACTTTCTGTGTTCCAGTTTCTGCCCATTGCCCCTCGTTCTGCTGTTCACCAC
Source organism: Lagopus leucura (assembly GCF_019238085.1). Classification (NCBI taxonomy): domain Eukaryota; kingdom Metazoa; phylum Chordata; class Aves; order Galliformes; family Phasianidae; genus Lagopus; species Lagopus leucura. Next base: position 13,756,286 of record NW_024962334.1, read on the forward strand.
CAAAAAGAGTCCAACCACACTGACACAACTCCCATACTTTAAATATTTATAAACAGTGATGAGATCTCTCAGCTTTGTTTCCTCCACACTGAAGAGTCCCAGCTCTCTCAGCCTTTCCTCATACACGAGATGCTCCAGGCCCTTAATCATCTTTGTCATTCTCCACTGGAGTCTCTCCAGAAGTTCCCTGACCTTCTTGAACAGGGGAGCCCAGAACTGGACACAGTGCTCCAGATGTGACCTCTCCAGGGCAGAAAGAATCACCTCCCTTGACCTGCTGGTCACGTTCTTTTTAATGCACCCCAGGATGTCATTGGTCTTCTTGGTCACAAGGGCACACTGCTGGCTCATGGCCAACCTGTTCTCCACCGGGCCACTTAGAAGGACCCAGGCTTTTCTCTGCAGAGCTCCTCTCCAGCAGATCAACTTGTGACTGATCTGTACTCATGTATGTGGTTATTCCTTCCCACATGCAAGACTCTATGCTTGCTCTTGTTGAGCCTCAAAAGAGTGAAATTATCTAGTCTTCTTCATGTCTTCTGATATTGGCTTAACTTATATGAGATTACCCTAACAATAATCAGCTGAGCAGAGGTTCCATGCTCCCAAGGTGATATGACTGCCAGTTCAATCATCGTGAGAAAATGAATGATAGCAAACCCACGCAGAAAGAAATAACAAGAAAGTTCCAATCACATCTATTATATTAGGGAGGCATCTAACTGACAGAAAGTGTAGATGCCACCACTTTTAACAGCAATAAATCTTCTTTGTAAAGAAGAGAGAGCAGTACATGTATGAGTCTCTTGACCTTGTTGAAAGTAACTCATTCCTCCCATCTGACTGTAGTACTGAATTTTAAATAGGCCATTCTAATTTTTCCCATACTGAAGGGCTGACTTTCTACTTGAAACAGCTACTCAGGGAAAACTGACAAGTCACAATGAAGTCTAGAAATCCAGTTTGCAGATTAAAGGGCCACAAATTGTGGCCCTACAGTCAGTATGAAATAATGAGTTCTGCTCAACTTACTCTAACCTACGGAAACCTTCCAAAATGTTTGCTATGGAAGTAATTTTTTTCATCTTCTCACTCTAATTTGAATTAGGCATGACAAAATTTATTTGAAGAACTTGATTTTGCATATCTGTAAGGGCGTTTCATCAAAGTCAATCCACAGACTCGTAAATACAATCTTTAATTGCATATTGTTTGACATATCACTATCTGTGCACTCATACATATTTCAGTATGCAAGTCATCTACACATTTCAGTGTATGTGTATGCACTTGTAAACATTTGTAGTGCAGGAAGAAAAAGATGGGAGTTTCAAGTACCAAACATGCAGAACAGGGCAACATTTACAAGAAGAGTTAATAGCCTTTTAAAATATAGCCCACTTAATTCAATAAATTGTCTGAAGATTTGTTTGGTCCCTTTTCTGCCTCTGTGCTTAGTTCAATGTAACAAATTCCTCTGTGAAGATTTTTATCCATCATGGAATATGAGACAGAACGAATATATCCCAGCAGAGACATCACCCTGAGAAGGGCTCAGCCTACTCAACAAATTGCTCAATCTTGTTGCCATTAAAACCGTTTGGAATAAAGAGCTCTTCTGTCCCTTTCATAAGTAAAAGGTACCTTTAATCTAAGTGTGCCAGGAGATAAAGTGAACTTTAATGCAGCAAACTGCAGGGAAATATTTTTCTTCCTATTGGCATCCTATTTACTGCTCAAGATCTATGAACATTCAATACGTGGAACGTTGAAAATAATTAAAGCAAACTCCTTGTATAGCACAGCCTCTCAGCTTCCAAGGGAGTAGAGTCCAGCCTTGTTGTGCTGATTTATAGGGAAAGCATTTTCAGATCTCTTGCAGCTGAGAAAGAAGATCATAGAATCATCATAAAATCATAGAATGGTCTGGGTTGAAAAGGATCACAATGATCATCTCATTTCAAACCCCCTGCCATGGGCAGGCTTGCCAACCACTAGACCAGGCTGCCCAGAGCCATATCCAGCCTTGCTTAAATGCCTCCAGAGATAGGGCATCCACAACCTCTCTGGGCAGCCTTTTCCAGTGTGTTACCACTCTCTGAATGAAAAACTTCCTCCTAGCATCTAACCTAAATCTCCCCTTAGTTTAAAACCATTCCCCCTTGTCCTATCACTATCAAACCACTTGAACACCCATGTGTTAACTAATACATCTTAAATCTTCTAGGAAGATCAGAACAGTGAAATACCAGCAGTACCCCGCTTTTTCTACCACATGTCAAAAAATTTCAGATATTTCCATGACAAAATTACAGAGGATTCTCAAATTCTGCTTTACTGAGAGATTAGTTGCTATTTATATTAGAGACGTGTCAACTTTAGGCATGATAGTAGATTACGAATTAATAGCTCTGATCATACTTAACAAAACACTACTAGGGCATCCAAATTAAAAGGATTACTCTTGCTCCTTATTATCAAAACCTAAAGCACTCAACAGATCCTCATAGCTAACATGACTCTCGCTATTTATATCACCTACACAAACATGGAGTACACAACCAATACTCTTTCAGTATGTAGGCTGTGTCTATTAGCAACTAAACCTCTACTCTCCTGACAGAATAAATGTAATAAGATGCAAATTTACCATAAAAATCTTAATGAAATTTCAAATCATAGATAAGTACACTGGAAAGATAACAATGGAAACAGTCACAGTAAAAAAAATGCATAATAACAACATTAATATGTCAAATTATTTTAAATGCTGCCTATTAACTTCTGTAATCTTTTGTTATCTGTTTGGAAATATTCTGTTGTATTTCATTTTGCATCTTGTCTTTTCTAATTCACTGCTTCTCAAAGGCTTGGTATCTCATCTCTTAGGGGAATGGGTTGGATTTTTTTTAAAGAGAAAAAAAGTCTGTGTCCTTTAGTGCCCTTTAGCTAAATATCACTGTGTGTGTCTAAATCCTCTGCTGCAGTGAGACCCAGCTATTTCAGGTAACTTTCTTTTTTTGTGTGTGTGCTAAAATTGACTTAAAATTTATAAAGTTTGAATTTAATTGGGGCAATTTAAATCATACATGGGGTAAGGAGTTCCAAAAGGTTATGGAGGGCAGAAAAGGCCATTAAGTATCACTTTGTTCATGAAACTCTGCCTCAGAGCATAAGCACCATTCCTGCCTTAGTTCTTAAATCACTAGAATAAATATCACACTGAAATTCATGATTTTTCTTTTCCCAGCACAACTGTATTATTGAAATAAATTTGGTGATTTGCACCATGAAATTCATCATCAATTATTATTTGTTCATTCCTCAGCTACCAAACACCAACAAACCTTTTCCAACTACCTGTGGTCCCTGAGCCATATCTAAAAACTTCCTTTAAATACCTTTATTAAATAAGAAATAGCATCTAGGTAGCAGCATTAGATTGCTTTTCCTTCATGCAGGTAAAGAGACATAGCTGTGAATGTGGAAACAGTGTAGAAAGCTGCTTTGTTCAGAAATGCAGTTTCAGAAGCAAAGATTTCACTAACTAGCTTAACATGAGCACATTACACACTTGTCACACATCACTGTCCACTAGCACTTCATGGCCAAAGTTTAAGAGATGCCAGAAGGTTGAGTGGATTGGGGATACATCAAAACATCTCATTCAACTTTCAGTTTACCACAAGTAACATACATACAACAATGAATGTTCAAAGGGACTAATACTAGAAGTTTGATACTAGATCTTAAAACATACGTATGTACACTCACACATATACCATTTTATTACACACTTAATAAGAGGTATATTTATTACATAAGAATTTTACTTGGATTTCTATTATTTTGATGCCCAGCATTTCAGTTTTGTGTACTATGTGAGAAGTACCAGAGAAGTCTGTACAGGATTGGATTATTAAAGCAGTAACAGCAAAAAACATAAGGAATATCATTCTAGAGAATAGATGTCTTTAGTCTAATTTCATAGATTACAAGGTTGGCTGGTGAAGGCAGTAGCATTGTTGTAATAACTAATAATTCTGCATAGTTCATTTTGTAAACTAAGACAGCACAGTTTCAAACTAGAATGCTCCAAAGATAGCATGGCAACATTATATGGATTGACCACTGGATAATTAGTCTTGTAAATGAGAAATAATCAACCAGGCTGAAGGGCCTGACAGTGCTCACAGGCTGCCAGTTTTGCTACTTTCCCTCAGTGTGAGCACTAATCACATCTTTCCTCTGCACAGGTTTTGATTATGGCAAAGTTTAAAAACATAAATCTAGCTGACACTTTTCCATCCACTTTCAAGTTTAACTGCACTTGGCCAAATAGATTTTTTTAATAGTCATAAAAGTTATTTAGGAGAATCTGACAGAGAAAGTCGGTGTTATCGTATGTTTCATTTCCTTGGGAAACCAGGCTAAAAATTTAAATAGGGATTCTATGGTTGATAGTGCCCTTTCAATAAGAAGAATGGAACAAGAAGATATGCTTGCTTTCCTGTCAGAGGAAATTGCTAAAACAGACATTTCTTTTAATTTAAAGAGCAGACTGTGTAATGTTGCAGTTTGCCCAGATGCTGTCAGAAAAGGTCACTGACCTGCTCCTCCAAGAATAATAAACAATGCAAAATAAATTACTTACTGTTTACTGGAGTGATCCCCTAGTATCGGTCCTTTCGCCTGTTTTAATTATTAAGTGTAAATTAATTACTCAGCAACCAAGAGTCTTCATCTTGTCTACTACGTACAATTCCTTTTTTTGCTCTCCTTTTCTATCTCAGTGTCTATATCTATTGCAATACCTTATTGGCATTACTATTTTTATCCTCATAAATTTTGCAATTTTGCATCACATTGCACAACTTTTTTTTACCCTTGGTAATGATTTTTGTGCTGAATGTTACAGGTAAAATTCTAATAATTTTATCTGTTTATGCAGCTAGCACACAATATCACCAGAATGGATGCAGAATTTAATCACCATCAGAAACCCCAATATATTGCCCAGATGGAGTAACTGGATGTACAGAAGATCTAGGCATGTACTGATTAAAGAGAATATGAAAACACTAGAAGGACAGCAAGAAACATAATAAAGCAGAAAATATTACAACTTAGAATTCTAAGCAGTTGTTATTGCATACAGTCCTTGAAGGACAACTTTTTAATCTTGCATCTTTAACTCTATGGTATTTTTTGCAGCTTCAACTAAAAATGCATGTAAAAGCTAGCACTGTAAAGAACAGTGACAACTGAATATATAACTTGTACAGACACATTGTTCTGTGCTCAAATATAGATGTAAGCAGGTTTGTATATGTTGCAGCTTTAGCAAATTGTGGTTATTTGAAACTGGAGGAAGAAGGAGCACGTTTCCTCCTTGCAGCTACTGAATACATTGTGTATTAGTGAGCAGACTCCTGTTCATGAAAAACTCATGTTATCCTCTGGGACATCTCTTATACTAAAACTATGTGATTTTAACCAATGGAAGAAAACAGTTGTTATTCTCTGATGTCCAAGTGAAAAGCTGTGCCTTTCCAACTGTGGGAAATAACAGGATTGTGACTTTTCAGGAGCAGGAATGAGCACAACAGGGATTGCACCATCAGAATGCCCTTTCATAGGATCTGAACAGTATCAGGATGCCAACAGGTTCCCACTGACAACTCCAGATGAAGCAAAGAGATGAAAGACTCCAGTTAGAAGCAGGAAACAGGGCTCCAGTGCAGGCATAAGGTCCAGCCTAGACACACAGCCAGAAAAAGGACTGGGCTCAAAGGACTGCTTTGGAGGTGACCTAGGAAAACCACTTAGTAAGCCAGAAGAGAAGCAGACAAAAGTGAGCACAAGTAAACTTCTGATGGAGCTCAGGCTAAGGCCAAGTGCCAGGTCTCAGCTTAAATGGAGCCCTGGTCTGTGGATTTCAGCTGAGACTATTCAGGGTAGTCATAGCCCGTGGATGCCTTTAGGTCCCTGACATGCCTGTATGGAAAATAGCAGAGGAGAGAATTCCTGTTAAAGCTGTTATTTTTGCACTAAAAGATAGAAGAAGTTGAACCTTGAGTTTTTACCCAGTTTTTAAACATCAGCGCTTCGGGATTTTAATGAAAAGCATATTATTTTCCTGAAAGAATAAAGTCCTGCTGTGAAAATGTTCTTTTAATAAGAAACCCAGTTTTCCACAGGAAGCAATTTTTAATGGAAAACACTCTAATGGAAAATTTTCTTTAGTGGAAAAATCAGCTCTTTTCAGTGTTGAAGGAAGTGAAATCCAATTTTTTTTTTCTGGACTTAATCTTCATATTCTGCCATTGTGTTTGAATCCTTAGGACCCACAGGGCTCATCAGTGTTAGCGTCTTGCAGTGAGGAAGATAAAGTACACACGAAAGAGACAGTATGGAAAGGATGTCTCATTCCCCTGTGTGTAATTTGCTCCCTGCTAACGGCAAGAAGCAAGATATGCTTGCCTCAGACTCTGCTGATGAGATGGTACTTTAAGGAGGATTAATGAAAGTGAAATGATGGAGAGGAAGGATTTCCTGTGATTAGATTTATTTAAGTGCTTGGGGCATTCGAAGCTGTTGTTGAGTCAATGAAAAGTTGGATTTCCTAAATCAACAGCAAAAGAGATGTAGCATCACTCTGCTGATAAACACAATTAGACTTTGTGTAACGCTGTTAGGGCCTCAAGACTTTCAGCTGATACGCTTGACATTTGTACTTCATTCAGGTCAGCTCTTAGAGTGTCCAAACCAGCTGCAGTTCCCACTGACTTCAGTGGGCACCAAGCATGTTCAGTAACCTTCAGAATTTGTCCTTTACTTCGTGTCTTGAAGCACACTGAAGTTGTGAGTGAGACAAATTAATCTGTTACCCTTTAATTTCCCTGCCCAGCATCACACAGGCTAAGCAACATCTTGCTTTGGCATCAGAGATATTTCTGCTGGCAGACTTGCTACATGCAACGCTTTCCATGCAAAATCTTTGTGGGCAGAAGGAAAACAAATGTCTGAAGCAAATGATCTTGAACAGGGAAGTGTAACGTGAGCACCACAAGACATACCACAGCAGTAGCCAGATCTATGAAGCCCCTTTCCACAGCCTACAGCCTGCAGCCACACGGGTTTGACCATCAAAGAACATCACAGGTCATGACAGAGCAGCCCACCTGAAACACATTACTCACCTCCCACTGGATAGGCAAGGATGTTCTGTGACAGCACCCAGCTCTTCAGACCTAAGTTATATCTTGTGTTACACATTTTCATAATAAATGTGGTTAAAAGTATTAAAAATGATGTAATGTGAAAATTAATTTGGGTGGTTTTTCATATATGTTCTTTTAATGTAGAAATATACTGTTTTGAGGATTAGGAAAGAAAATCAGAAAATAATCATTCTGAACTTAGTTATGGATGACAAAAGCATTAGCGATTTTCAGCCACACATTTTTGCTTAGCACTTTTTAAATCAAAGCATTCACTTTTTTATTTTTTTCAACAAAAACTATTTTGTCTTTATTTAAGGAAAATATGAAGTAAAAAAATGAAAGGAACATGAAACAGTATTAACTATATATTTAGAGCGGAAAAAGAGAATTCGTGCTTGGTGATCCCCTCCTTTCTTGGCTTCTCTGCCAACTATCCCCTCTCCCCAGTTGAGAGCATAAGGTCTGCACAGGCACATTTCCCACTAAATAAACTGGGTAAAACAAATGGGTTGATATTAAATAACATTTCTAGAGTTTAATATTCTAAAAGAAACTTTTTTAGGTTCTTGCCAACTTCTTGACATTTCAGATTGACAGATTTTTAGAAATTACTTTGTATTATTTATTGTTCTTGTTCTTAGGAGAAAAGGAGCAAGATGCTTACCACCTCCCAGGCTCAGCATTCTCTATTCCTACAGAATATTCCTATTCTCTATATCTACAGAAGCTAGGCAGTGATAGGGTGAAATGCATGGCTTTCCAGCTTTCTTGACATATTTATGAATGTCTCTTCTCATACATATTTTTAGGATCAAGATAAATTTAAAATCTTTTTCCAGGAAGTAAAAATTGCTCATTATGTTGATTCTCTGTGAGCAAGAGGAACTTATAGGCTTGCTCCAGGTGTTTCTGTTTGTGCTTTAGAGGAACCAGGTATTTCTGCTGCTACCAAATGCATACAGCAAAGACAACCTTTTGCTTTGCATGGTTTTAATAATCCATAGCACTGTACAGTTCTCCAAAGCCTTTTATCTTCATTCGGTTTTGTAAATATTGTCTAATTAATAACAGAGACTGTCCTACCTTGTTATCTGGGAGATAAGCCGAAAGGGCTGGAGTTAAAGCACTTTGATGAAATATTATCATTGTTCTCTGTCTGCCACTGTCATTGTTCCGTGGATGAAGGCAAGAGCTGAGTTTGCAATTCAAATATTACATTCATTTAAAAATGGCTTATAAAATAAAGAATGAAAGGCAGCTATCACTACCTATTATTTTTTTTTATGAGCTTGTGAGTTTCAAAAAGCATTTCATGTGGAAGAAGAAAAAAAAAAGCCCACAATAGCAAGTATGTGAGTTTAAGACTGAGAAATAAATCAGAAAATAAAAGTTAGTTTAAAAGCACAAAAGCACAAACTTACTTCTCTGCTCTTCTTTAATTATTGCTAGAATGACAGTCTATCAGCGTAAACTATGAGTGAATTGATACAAGACACAATGCAAATTTGATGTGAACACAATGCAGAAAAAGGCAAATGGAGCTGCCTGTGATTTACTTGTTTACAAAATGACTCACATTTCCTATTTAACTTCTGTTACACATTTAGAGTGCAAAATGAAAGCCTAAAAAAAGAAAGAGGATTTTTTCTTGTATGAAGGAAACATTTTAAATGATTCTAAAAATACATAACAGCTACTTAGTGGGCTTTCTGTAAGCCATTGCCACAATCCATCAGATAAAAGCAGCACTAAGAACTGACATAAGATATGTACAACAAGACAAAATACAGCGTTTTTCCATCCTGAGCTTTGGGGAATGTCTGTTTTTGCAGGGTTTTCTAGTCTGAGTCCCACAGGCACAACAGCACTGAATCTGATGCTGCTGGCATTCATCAGCACTTTTCTTCATGCCTCTGTTCCTCCCCCTGCAATGGCCAAGCCACTGCGCCTGGAGTTTGAGGTTCACACTTCCTTAGACAGAAGAGTAGACCCTCATAGCCCAAGCAACTGTGCAAATCTCTATCTGCTCTGCTAAAAATAAATGGCCAAGGACATCAACAGATTTAAGTCAATTAAAAATGCATTTTTGGTGGTAAAATTTGGTGGTAAAATTAAAAACAAAGAAAATTTGCCATGCCCAGCATTAAAAGGTTAATTTACAGAGGCACTACCCAATGTCTCATGCATGTTGAATACTTTGCACCTTTCAGACCCAAAACCCACACATGTGAAATTGAACTACGAAAATTAAGACATCACTTTCAAAATCATAGCCATATCCAAGGTCACAGAGCATAAGAAACAAAACTAGCACGGGGCCTTCCCAGTAAAACCTAATGATGCCATTAATTGGCAATGAGGCAATACTTTAACATATGTTATCACTTTTCCAAGTGATTACTGAAAAAACTATGGTAACCAACTATTTTTTGAAATTGTCTTTTCTATTCACTGCAATTACATGGCCATTATAGGCCTGGACAGCATAGAGTTTTCTTGATCAAATGAAATCATTTGAATCAGACAGAAAGGCTGTGGCATTTTTTATGTTAATATTGAAACTAGTGCTAAAGAAATAGCCTTGTGCCTTCTTGCATGTATAAAAATATCCCGTCAAATGGCAACACAAGATTCATATCAGCATTGCCACCAAAAATTAGGGAAGTAAAACAGACTTTGATTAGAAATCCTCTACCTCTTGTGCTTCTAAAATACTCAGCAGTTCTTACAGTACAGAGGAGCTTTAAATGCTTTACCAGCAGCACACATTCAGAATTAATGAGTGACACCTTAGATCAGTGCTTGAGACATTCAATCTACAAAGAAACTTCTGCTAAAAAACACTGATCTTTTTGTATTCTTAAGCCAGGAAAGTCACTATGTCAACTGAGAATGCAACTACAGGCATGAATAGTACAACACAAAATAAGAGTAGCAGACATAAATATAAAACAATATTGGAATGCTACTGTAGTAAGCAAGTTAATTTTAAATAATTCAGTCAAAACCACAAGGGGAATAACTATCTCATCAAGAAGGAGTTCTGTTCACCATGCCAATAAAAGGGACAAATAAAATGGATCTATTAAAAAAAAATATTAAATCATCCAGCAGAGCAAGTATGTACATCTGGGTATACCAGTTACTTGTGATGCTTTTAAGCTGAAGATTAATCTCATTTTTTAAAAGACAAAGGGCCTTGTACAGGTAATATGTCTATACTTTATAAGCAGACTTTCACAAAACTGGATTTAGTTTATGTTCATTCAAAATTGACAATAAGCCTGAACATGGTGCATTGTTCTCAGTGAAAGCCCATAAGGAATGATTCAGTTTAACAGACTGCCCTCAGGAACAGCATAAATTCCAGCTGTTTAATAAGTGCTACAAGAAAAGCATAATAGGAAACCAATGTTATGTGTATAAAAATCTGTAGGCAAAAAAAGTGGTTCTGGTCAACAAAGTCTTTTTTATGACAAATCCAGAAGTCTTTATACATTTGTGTACCTAAGAAGATGGGAAATCAATAGTATGATAGAATCATACAATCACCAAGGTTGGAAAAGATCTTCAAGATCATCCTGTCCAACCATCTGCCTATCACCAATAGTTCTCACTAAACCACCTCCCTCAACACAACACCTAAACATTCCCTGAATACCTCCAGGGTCAGCGACTCCACCACCTCCCTGGGCAGCCCATTCCAGCACCTGACCACTCTTTCAGAGAAGTAGAATTTCCTAACGCTCAGCCTGAATCTCCCCTCACGCAACATGAGGCCATTCCCTTCAGTCCTATCACCTACATGAGAGAAGAGGCTGATCTCCATCTCACTACAATCTCCCTTCAGGCAGTTACAGAGGGCGATAAGCTCTCCTCTGAGCCTCCTCTTTTCCAGACTGAACAATCCCAGCTCTCTCAGCCTCTCCTCATAAGGCTTGTGCTCCAGACCCTTCACCAGCTCTGTTGCCTTTCTCTGGACATCGAACCATACAATGGCTTGGGTTGGACTTCAAAGATCATCCAGTTCCAATCCCCACGCTTCAGACAGGGCTGATACTCACCAGATCAGACTGTTTTGGGAATGCTTTGGGCCCCATCCAACCTGGCCTTGAACATCTTCAGGGATAGAGCATCCACAACCTCTCTGGGCAACCTGTTCCAGCACCTCACCATTCTTTCAACAAAAAACTTCCCTCTGACATCTAATCAAATATCCCTTCCTTTAGTTTAAAACCATTTCCCCTTGTCCTGTATGGTCTTGCGTAACAGCAGGCCTTAGAGAGAGATGAGAGGCCTTTAGGTGACATTTTTCATGCTTAATGATCCTGTTTTTCCTCTAAAATTGCTTTCAGAGGCAGGTATGTCAAATAATCCCTTTCAAATTTTGAGTATAAAATCTGTTTTCAGCCTATTAACATTAGCTAGAACACTTAGGTGTGTTTCTTGCTATTCACTGGTTTATCATTTTTTTCATTACATCTTCTTAAGTGGTGTAATTATCCAGAACACCGGAATTTTTTTGTCTTGAGCTGGAGACCACAGATATACCCAGAGGAGAATATCCTATTCTATGTAAGAATCATCAAAGAATCAAGAATCATCATGCACTTATCGTCACCTAAACAACTTAATGGTAATGGATACATCCAGGCAGATAAAAAGACCCTTAGGTTTCCAGATCTTGACACTCCTCTCATTGTTCCCTTCTCACAGCACAGTTTTAGGCAAATTATTTTTTATTTCTCTGCCAGACGCTTATCCATGAGCAATCAATATCCGCAGTAATGGATTTTTTGAGAATATGATCCTGAGGCCCTTAAGTCAGTGCATTCTTTAGTTTTTTTCACCATTCTAATTGCTTGCAAGGTGAAGCTCCAAAAGATCTTTGAAATTTTCTGCTACTGAAACACAGTATGATTTCTGTTCTGCCAGCAATAAGGGAAAAGGGGTTTTCTCTCTAACCATTGTCTACAGTTATTTAATTCTCCATTACAATCCATCAGTACAGCAAGAGCATTTTTTTTGTCAAGAAACTACACCCCGCTGTGAGAAGTGCTATCCAGATGTGCTCCAGTTAAACATATCAGGGTATTTAAAGAGGTACCTAAATAAAAATTTAAAAGCCAAACTTCAAGATATGGGCTTTAGATAAACAATTTAATAGCTCCTAGCAAAACTTCAATGTGTCAAATAACAGAGAGTAAGTGGCAGACACCATCAGCTTCATTCAAAGGCATCCCCCACGAACAATACAAGCTGGGGGATGAAAGGATTGAGCACAGCCCTGCTGAAAAGGACCTGAGGATACTGGTGGATGGCAAACTGAATGTGAACCAGCACACAGCACAGAAAGGCAGCCATATCCCAGGCTGCATCAAAAGAGTGGCCAGGAGGTCAGGTTAGGTGATACTGACCCTCTACTCCGTGCTGGTGAGATCTCACCTGAAATACTGTGTCCAGATATAGAGTCCTCATTAGAGGAGATACGTGAACCTATTGGAGTACATCCGGAGGAAGGCCACAAATATGATCCCAGAGATGGGACACCTCCCCTACGCAGACAGGCTGAGAGAGCTGGGGCTGTTCAGTCAGGAGAAGAGAAGGCTCCAAGGTGATCTGATAGTGGCCTTCCAGTATCTAAAGGGGGGCTGTAAGGAAGAGGGGACTCTTTAGCAAAGTCTGATGTGACAGGACAGGGAGGAATGGTTTCAAACTAAAATAGGGGAGACTTAGACTTCAGAGATTTAGAAAAGTTTTTTACAGTAAGGTTGGTGAGGCACTGGAACATGTTGTCCAGGGAGGTGGTGGATGCCCCATCCCTGGAAATATTCAAAGTCTGGCTGGACAGGGCTCTGAGCAACCTCATCCAGCTGTAAGTGTTCCTGTTCTTCACAGGGAGTTGGAATAGGTGACCTTTAAGGGTCCCTTAAAACTCAAACAATTCTATGACTCTATGATCTGCAGACCTGAAAACTGTGCATCCCCATCTAGCCCCCTCCAGGCACTAAGATGGGCAGTGGGGTGGCAAGAGTTTAGGAGCAACAGACTCACTAGCTAACAGTGCCCGTGTACAGTCCCAGGAAGACATTTAGATGGAAGTCCAAATCCTGCGTCCTCTCACAGGTGGTTTTGTACTGCAGGGAAGCCTGAGACATTGCTGGCTGAAGATACACCTGTGGAGAGCTGTCATTGCTGCTGTCCCTGGCAAGCAGGAGGGAAGGGCTATCTTGGAGATAAGATACAAATGTACATGACCAGTTTTGAGCCACCTATTTGCACACAAACACAGCTTTCAATCTTATCTGCGCTGGCACTTGCAGCTGAGAGCTGCTATCCATTTCAGACAGAAAGCTAAATCTTTCCCATCTTTATGCTCACTGTACCTTCACAGTCTCTAGGATGTTGGCTTGCCCCTGCAGCAATGACAAATATATTTGGGATATTTGAAAGGAAGAGACATCAAGGAAAAGACACCACTCAGCTTGAATATGGAGCAAAACTGAAATAAGAGACTGCAATCTGTACTCAGTGGTTGTCTGCCTTTACTTTCCTTCTTACTTTCTTGGATTTTGTTGATGTATTTTTAAATGGACTCATCTCCCGCATTGCCTTGCCAACTCTCTCTTAGCAGGAGCAAAGAGCTTCTCTGCAAGGTAAGGGAGAAGATGTTCAGCAGTGTCTGTCTACTGAAAGAAATAAATCAGGGTCCCTGAGAGTAGAAGCAAAAGTGAATGAAATACCAGATGGTGGAAAAGAAATTGAGGGAAAGACTGAATATTTTTAAGAAGTAGTGAAGAACTTGTTCTTCTGCCCAAAATCTTTTTCTTCAGATATTGCTCAAATGGTTAAGGAGAACCAAAGTCCTGAGATATTCTTTCACCTGATGCATGTGAGTCAGTCAATATATTTGGCTTTTTCTGCCCTATTTATCTTTTTCCACTCTATTCATGTGCTTACAGATGTCTTCGTTATAGTTCATCACCAGATCACCAATGTTGGAAAAGACCTCCAAGATCATCTAGTCCATGTATGGAAATTTAAAAATATCTACAAGAAAAATCAAGCACTGTAAAACTGAGACATGCAAGAACAATTGATGCACAAGAAGTCTTAAAGCAGGCTATTTTTTATATTTATATTTTTTATTTATTTGTGCATTAGGATGTGGTTTTTAAGTACATGCTCCTTTCCTATGTCTTCCACTGGGTGCTGGCCTTGCCTAGTGAAGATCTCTTTCTACTTGTAGCATGCAATCAGTGGCTCGCGGGCCTTATTTAAACCACAAACCCAAACTGAATATTTTATCATTTATTCCTACAGTTCTGCAAAGTCTGAATACATGCATCTCCACAACACTTCTACAAGGAAAGATGATTGCACCTTTCTTCCAGCAGGAAAATGAAAGCACAGAGATAAAGGTCACAGCTTTCTGGGTTTCCCCAGTGCCATGCAGGCTCCTGGCCTCTCGTTTTACTTTTGCCCACACACTTTCTCTCTTTATCTGCATAATTTGAGCAAGGAGGTAGACAACATAGAAAGACTGAGGAATCTGTAGTGAAAAAAATTATACAAAAGAAAAAATAGAGTTAAGTGACATACACCAGTGCACCAAAACCTATCAAGCCTTCTACCCCAGCTACAGCATTGCACCCCTGCCACTGCCTCCCAGTTCCTCTACCCATGCTGTTCTCATTGATTTCCAGTTCCAAATTCTGTGAAGTGTTAGAGCTTCTTGTCACAAATTTTAACATTACAGAATGACACATCTTCCCCTGAACTCAGAATCAGCCAAAGCATTTTGGCTGAAACTTGTCAGATAGGGGAAAAAAAAAAAGCAACTATTCCTTGGGGGTGATGCAGTAGAGATTTCAGCTGGAACTGCTAGTCTAACAAATATGCCTCTGACAGAAAATGTGTTCTACAAATACACAAAAATGATGTTGAGTGGAGACTGTTGTGGCTTTATAACCAAGTATCAAAAAATTAGGAAATACCAGAGTTATGTAAGTGTGTGAAATCTTAAGTCAGCCCCACTGCAAATATGTTTGGAAATGCCTTTTTTTTTTGGCTGGTTTAATGCTCTCCTTTAAGGAAAATGTAGAGGTGCATGAACAACCAGGCCATCTTGTTTACTGCAGTACAGCAGGCTGCATGAAGCATTTCACTTTAAAACAAGGTCTTCGGATTTTATCATCGTTTGCCGCCTGCCTTCACTTCAGCCAGCTCGTTTCCTCCTTCGGTGATTCCTATTGACAGCTGCACTTACACAGCCCTCTGTGCTCTGCTCACTGGGGAAGCCGCAGGGACACCGGCTGCCATCCAGAGCCACGCTCGCTCTGCGGCTCGGTGCCCGGCCGGGCAGCAGGGAGGCTAAAATGCAACTCACATGGCTTTGCGCATTTCACATGTTGTAAAAGCTTCTCCAAGAGCTCTTCCAGCTCTGCCACCTTTGAAATGAACTGTTTCATTTTTCAAGCATTGGAGGTATTATCTTTAAGAGTAAACACTGGAGAAACCACAGCAGATTGCCTGCCAATTGCCTGCCGCTATTGATTCTGGAAGGACTGCTGACTGAAGTGCTACACACCAACAGGGCAACAGCAATTTAATGTTCATTAGTGTTCAGAACAGTTTCTCAGTGAGAAGATTAAGAGGTCAGGAAATCCACTGAATTTCTTCTCTTTGTTAGATTCAAGGTAACAAAATGTATGCAACATTTCGTTTTTCAGATTCTTGAGGAGACTTGCTTATGATGGGAGATAAGACATCCCCTTCAAGAATCACAAATTATTTTAAAGGATGATTTAAAAATAAAATGTTGCGCTGCAAGGGTGAATCTTGATAATGCAGCATTACAGTATCTCTCAGAGGAAACAAAAGAAAAGGTGCCATGCTGCTACAGCTCAGAAATTGCTTTATTATCTGACTCACACTTGGAGCAGAACAGTCTCCAGTCTTGGCATCTATCACAAAGCATCACAAGAACAGCACCAAGGTACAATTTTAAAATTACAGTGGAAAGAGGCTATTATTTCCACTTTGTAGGAGTATTCCAGAAGGCAGCTCTCTGCTACCTAGAGTAGCTATTTTCCCCTCAGTCTCTCAATCCCTGTCTGTTTGGAACTCATTAGAAAGTAATTTCTTTTTGTCCAAATATTTTTGCCTTCCTAGAGTCAAAAAGAACAGGACTGAAAGAAATTCAGCAAGTTTTTCTCTTTTTTTCTTTTGGTTTCCCTACTGATACATTTGCTAACACAGTAATTAAAAGCAAATTGCGCTCCTCTAAAGCAACTGAAGTAATTATGAGCCATGTCTAATATTGGTTGCCAAAACAACTAACAACTCTCAAACTGTCTCATAGAGCACTTTCTCCCCCATGGATCAGGCACAGCAGTTTCTTTCCTTTTCCAAAGAAAAATGCTCAAATGCCATCCTCAAAACAGGACAGGTAAAGAGGGCTTTTTGATCTAGTTCAACACCACAGATCAAACCTTCACTGATGGCAGAAGGTACAATGGCTCAGAGCATGTGGACAAGCCAGAAAAGAAAGCAGCAGGAGAACCAAGCCTTGAACTCCATAGCAAACTGCCTTCTCACTATATTTAGCCTTGTTCCTTGCCTTCACATTCCTGATCTCCAAGTACATCTTCTTTATAATCTCCATCTTCCTACAGTATTTCCCCTGCTTAGTTTGTCAGCATCAACCAGATGGAATCTTCCTGAGCTTCTACACACTTTCCTTTCTAAGGAAGCCACAATTCCTGTCAGATACTCTCTGTTGCTACTAGGTAGGAGACATGGACCCGTGGAGAAACAAGAGACATTTGTGGTTATCAGAAGATGCAAGTTTGATCCAGCACATACACAAACTAAACGAATAGAAACATCCTTTCCAGGACAATGAAGAACCTCATCTTGTCTCTCATGCTTGTCACATTAAAAAGCTGCTTTTCTGTTTTCCTTAGTGACTTTTAACCTAAGCCCTAAAGATCATGTCATTTGCTTCCTTACAGCAGGCACAAGACATTATCCAACTCATGCAATAAGCACTGCCCAATACACCCAGTTTTGGCTGCTCTCATTAAATGTTCTACAAGGATCTTCACTTGGATGTTCAAGAAAAGACTTAAGTATCCTACAGTTCTTGCTAAACAAAGCAACTGGACTTCAGGACCTTAGCTCTCTTTTCAAATCCCTTCTGCACACAGATGCTGCAGGACTGAAGTATTTCACAGTTCTCGGCTAAAAAATGATGGTATTTCTGATGCAACCACACATCTATTAGAAAGTAGCCCAAGAATAATGAGGAAAATGATTAGAAATTAAGGAAAAGGAAAAAAAACATTTTTGCATTACTCTTCTTCTATTTTTTAAGTAGAAAAATTGCTGAAGAGCATCTACCTGTGTTTTGGGTTTCTTCCATAAAAATGAGCTGTGAAGAATTATTCTGGCTTAGCTTTTCTTCAACAATGCACTGCTTCAGCTTAAAGTAGAAAAAGTAAAGTTGTTTCTCTGGAATATGCCTGGAGAGACATGAAATGAAATCAAACAAACCACTGGGATTTTTTTTTTTATTATGCATTTGCTATGTTGGTATCGCTACTGTTATAACATTTGAACCAGTCCTTCTCTCATTGAAGGTCAGAGAATTTTGCCACTGATTGCAAAAACAGAAAGAAATGTTCTTGCTCTTCTGTATTGTCATTTTCCTGATCAATATCAACAATGTTCTTTAGAAACAGTTTGATATCACTTGCAAGGCATGGAATTTGTGGTGCTTGGTTTACTAATTTATCTAGAAATAAGTTTTGCTATAACTGAGTTTTTAAAATGGCTGTAGCATTAAAGCTTAGACCTTCAGAGAACTCTCTTCGTTTATAAAGGCAGAGTTCCAATGTTTCTATTACCATTACATTTAAGCTAAAACTGCAGATGACAGCCAAGAACACTCTCCAGTAACAAACAGAATCTAGGAAGAAGATTGTTCAAAAGAAAATCCTACGTAACCAACACAGAATGAAAAAAGAGGAAAAGTATCATAAAACAAACACAAAATATGAGATCCTTCAGATCTGTCTTCTTTTCCCATCTCCACTGCTGTCAACAAACCCCTTTATTACAGAACTTTCACCAAAAGATCTTGCTCAAGCATAGATGCTACTGGGCAATTTACTTCGATGTTCTTGTAGAACCATTTGTGCCTAAGGAACAAAATAATGACAGCAGCTCTCCTATTCAGATCAACATTTTACATACAGTAGCCAAATCTTCTAAAACTTACTGCAGGTCCTATGTGTCAGATTTGGGATGTTTCATCCTAAACGCTAAAGCCTACTGCTTGCTGACTGTAACGGCGCCGATGGCTACTTTCCATTTGTTATATTTCTCTATTATTCCTCTGGCAAAAGGACATACGGTCATGCACACACACTGATTTAAAGTTTCTGCCAAAGGGGCAGAGGCATATATGAGGCAGTATATGTAGTGGGTAATTCTCAGACATGAGACTCTGCTGTCAGTTGCAAGCTTTCCGTGTTCATAAGCATTTCATTTGTTTTACATCTCCTGTCCTAAGTGCATTATTCACTGTTTCAAGACCCATTTTTGCTCTTCAGGAAAATTTAGTGGAATTCTTCAATTTATTTGGCTCCAGAGTCAAATTTATGTTATCTGTTTTGTCAGACAGCAAAAGCAGAGTCTCTTACAAGCATTTAAATCAATCAGATCATAAGATCTAGGTCCTGGGGAGTCGCTCATTAAAAAAAATTTATTATCAAAATACAAAAATACTTTTCTGCAGAAATAAATCTGTTTCTGGAGCACATATATAGACAGGCAGATCAGGTAGCAATGGTATCAAGCGAGAAAATGTGTTAAATTAATATTTGCGCTTTCTTCTGAAGAAAAAAAAAGAAACAAAAACAAAACAACAACACAACAAATTCTTCTTAATGCTCACTATTATTTTTTGTCTGTTTTCTCCTCCCTTACTGTTACTGCAGTCCTCAGAGATATGAAGCATCTGCAAAAACCCATAATTACGTCCCACCCAGTTTTTTTTTTTTTTCAATCCCCACATTTTAAAAGCCTTTAGAGATGAATTAAGAGACTGCTGTAACTCAGGAGTCTGAGAACCCCACAGTTCCCACCTATGACCATAGTGCTCACGGAAACTCTCTGAATGCACCCTGCTAAAAATTTACCCTATTGTTTCCCGATCACTTTTAAACCCCAACATCAGCAGTAGAAGGACAGACATTCCTCTGCCTCAGCATCACTCTCGCTTGGGTCTGCGGGGAGCAGGGAAGAGCAGTAGGGCAGGTAAGGGTAAGTACACAGCAATGAGAACTGCAGCAGGCAGCTTGGAGGACAGCTGCTCACCAGGGCTTTGGAACTTGCACTCAGCCCAGGCTTTTTCTGACTCTCCAGATTGCACTCCTTCTCCACATTCCAGTGCACAAGAGATGAAAGTCACCCCAATGCAGAGAGTAACACTCCTGAAATATTATTAAGAGACTTTGAGCAGCTAGCATGGCTCTCTGCAGAGACTAATTTCTACTGTCTTTAGTGTAACTGATTGCAAAACAGCAGAATGTGGCAGTGCCTCACAAATCAGTGGGAGGAACAGCTTTGAATCTTCATCCTGGCTTTCCACCACACAAGTCCTCAAAGGCTTTTGAAAGTTTTGCTGCTTTTGCTCACCATCATAGCCTCGTGCTGATAGCAGTACTGAAAGGGAACTGCCTGCAAGCAGTTCCCTAGAGCATGTGTATGCCCTTTGTTTTCAAATCCAGTCTCACCTACACACGATTTTCCCTTTAAGCATGATATACCCTCTAGACCACATTTGAGGATGTCGCAGTAATACCCAGAGATCAGAATGACTGTGTGTTTTGAATGATTTCAGCAAGATTGAGTATTTGATGTAAATGCAAACCTCCTAAGTCTGTGCACATCACACTTGTTCTGAATCTAAGCAACAGTAGACCCTAACATCTAGAAGCAACCAGCAGAAACATAGCTCACTTTGTTACAGCCTATTCTCAAGCCATTCTTAACTTCGCAAAGTATACAAGGACAATGACCAGAGTCCTAAACACTACACGCATAAAGCTCCACACATGAGTATCTACAGGCAGTAGCATTACCTTTCACTTTACCCCTCCCATAGCAATAAAAGACTCTACAGCAAAGATAAGCTTGAGCTGTAAGAAATGCAGTGAAAAGCTAATAGGACTGTTAGAAGAAATCTCCAAAAGAACTTGGCATACACACCAGCACAATGAAGACTGGGCAGAGATACAAGAGCTTGATGAATAAGGCATGAATAAACATCAGCAATTATGCATCTAATAAAGCAGCAAGGCTGTAATGGCCCAAGAACAAAAGGATATAAAACAAGCCTGACTACCTCAGACTGTAAATTAAGAAAAGGTTTCAAACTCTCTCAGTGGTGTAATTCTGAAAGAGCTTTTAAAAAGAAAAGTGCAAGCAGTACACAATGCCCAACAAGAGCTGGGACTAAGAAATGTGTCACTACCTGTGGCACATGGGTCATGTGAAGTTATTCACTGCAGTCTGCTCTGTGTAGTAGACTAAACATCCCCAACAGAACACTAGACAGCTATTTGCTCTGCCAAGCATTGCTGACCAAATTGTTGATGGTCCAGGCCAGGCTGAATGGGGCTCTGAGCAGCCTGGTCTAGTGATTGGCAACACTGCCCATGGCAGGGGGGTTGAAACTAGATGATCTTTTCAACCCAGGCCACTCTGTGATTCTATGACAGGAGTGATGGACGACTTCAGGATTGAGAGCATCAAGGTCCAAAAGATGGAAGCTTTACTAAAAGTGTCAGGCATTCTGACATGAAAATGCAGATGAAGCAAAGGTATGGAACTGAATTCCTCCATGCAGAAAAAACCATCAACACTTACTGAACATTTATAGAGACCAAACAGTGGATGTGCGTATAGTGAGATGGTAAGTGGTATGTTTCAGCAGTGGTGACAGTGGCAGTGTGTTACCTCCACTAGCATGGCCCACAGGCTCCTGTTTATCATTGGCAAAAATGCACAGCTAATGGTGGTGACTATGTTGAAAAACAGTCCTTTTAGCTGAAAATTTTCTCAATCAAATAATATTATCATGCTCTTTGTATATATTGTAGCTTTCATGAAAATAAATACAAGGTATTACTTTGAGAGTTACTTACATAGTTTACAACCCTTTTCCATTTTGGATATACTTAAACTGCATAATTAGCACTAAGTCTGTCAACATATGTGCCAGTCAATTGATTTAGCTTCAAAACATAATTACTTTTCTTATGCTGTTGAGGAAAGAAAATATGCAATACATTTGTTATGGTTCTTAATTAAAATACATCTGTGAAGGTACACTGTTATTGATATTGAACTCAATCCAGTCTTACCATAAACTAGGTGTGCCATTAGGGCTGGATTTGGCCAACAATTAATATTTTAATCATAACTTGTTTAACCTAACCTATATCACTGAACATGGCAACAGTAATACAAAACAGAATGATGTTTTAAATCCATGTGTTCAGAGCAAGCCTGGTGAGATCATTGATGTTTGGTCATCATCTGGGTCTAACAGCAATGGTATGTTGCAGAAGAAAATAGTTTACCTCCTAACAATCTCTTAGATCACTTTAACAAAAATCACTCAAGGCAATGAGCAACACAAAGTTTTTAATAAACAGATGGACAAGGAGGTTTTCAGCGTGAAGTTATCCATTTTTTAGATGCTTACCTATGGATAAGAAACAGAGCATTCCTTCCAGATTTATATCATTGTAACTGAGCACAGAACATGGACAGTACAGTAAGCCAATTGCGTTACATAAATAATTGGGTAAATGCATAAGTTGAAGATGAATTTGATGATAGAAAACTGGATGAAGTGTATATGGAAGAGGCAAACTGAAAAGGAGTGGAAAACAGAAAACTCAGAATATTAAGAATATATTAGGAAGAATGAAGAGAAGACCAACAAAACTGACCGACACGTGAAATGCACTGAAAGGGTAAATAAAGCCCAGAAATTATAAAGGGGTACTAGGACCTAGAGAAAAAAGTAGCCATCTTAGGAGAGGTCTTCCTGGCAATAGTTCAGCAGAACATAACTTGGCAGGCATGGCAGGAGAAGAAGAAAGGCTGAACAGCCCACGAGCAGAGGCAGAAAACACTGATTCTCCCACTTGTGTGGCATACAGATTTCTCAGTGGGTAATCAACAACCACAAGTTAGGAGAGTGAGCTCCCTAACTGAGCCCACAAATTCGAAAGTGTTGTACCATACCTCAGAAGTGAGGTTTTCCAGGATGCTTGTCACGTCTCACTCCAAACCTGCACCAGTGATTAAAGCAGTGAGGCAGAAACAATATCATTCACTCATTTAAGATGCAGGAGCTCATGTTGGAGGAGCTGAGCTAAGGTCCCTGGCCAGCTTGGTGTCTGACCCTCTCATGTAATCACCTTTGTCTTGGAATGGACAACAACAGAGAAGATCTGCGCAACAAACCCATCCAAGTGAGCCTGAGTTTGTTAAGCCTGGAGGTGACACACACACACACACACACACAACTTTCATGCTTGTATGAGAGAGAGTGCAAATTCTGGTCCCTTGTGGTTACAGCGATACCCAGGTCAAAGAGGAGATTAGATAGCACAGCCTGTTCCTTCATGATTTATAGACAAAGCACTTTGTGCTGGTGCAGGGAGGAGGCATCTCTGCACCACACATTGTGATGCACCAGCATGAGCTGGAGTAGAGATTGGCAAGGGGAAAGGAGAAAGCTATTATTTCTGAGATTGTACTGTTCTGGGACTACAGCTACTCTGCAAATTGAATTCATATTGGTAATACGTAGTAAGAAAACTATTTTTCAGAAAGAAAACTTCCAGTCTGTTCCCAGCTGTGTTGAGAACAGTACCATATTTCAGAACAAACAGTATTAATTTCCCTTCTCCTGACTTAGATTAAAATAGGATTTAATTCTATAACCAGAACAAATACCATTAATAACTCTGGCTTATTCCTGGACACAATACACAATAAAAATGTAATATCTGTTTTTTGTGTTTTCATTCTGTCTGTAACATAGGTACATTTGGGAACTGGAGTCAAAACATCTTTTCACAGTGATCAAAAATAAAGCAATGCAGATATTACATGAATGGCAAGGAAGAGAAGGAAAAAAAAAAGGAAAATAAAAAACCAGCTTATTTAAACAGCTGCCTTCCTTGTAAGGGTACCATTTCCTAGTGGAAAAACTTCCTCTTGTCCTGGGAGACTGTGAAGGCCATTGTAGGAAACAAGTTTAAAGTAAATACACAAAGAGAAGAAATTAAGGTCTCATCATTGTCTGTGCCTTTCATAATAAGGTGATTGGCATGATGAGAACACGACAGCAACTGTGGTTCCCAAGAGAGAAAGAGAGGGAGGAACTAATGACTCCGTATGCTTTTCTAACAGGTAAAATTTGCTGTAACAATTGTCTGCTTAACACTTGTCCCTTTGCCACCAAATATAGAAACCCAATCCAGTTAAATTCCACAGAGATTCACAGTGTCACAAAACTGCAGAGGTCAGAAGGGACCTCCAGAGATCATTGAGTGCAACCTCCCACTAAGGCCCATTCCCTACAGAAGGTTATGCAGGTAAGCATCAGTTGTGATTTCAGCAAGCCAAACGCAAGCAGAGACAAATGAGGTTCACTAAATTAATGGAGAGACTTCACCAACAAAGAAACAAGCTTACAAAAATCACAAAATTTCATCTTATTTTTGTAGATAGATACATACATCTTTTGTAAAGAATTCATATGTTATCAGAATCAAGCTTACTAGGATTGCCAGACTTTTAACTGAAGTTGTGAAGTTACAGTGTCTAAGACTTGATGCTCCAACTGAAGCTATGACAGTGGAGATCTGTACTGACAACAGAACCCCATAGGAGAAATCATCTGTTCTCTATGCATGGTGGCATTTGCCCATTTGTGGAGAATAACAATTACTTTTACCAGCAAACTCATTTGTTTGCAAGTAGAAATTCCTATCACTCGTATGACAAGAAGGAATCTTCAAAGAGCCAAAAAAAAAAAACCAAAAAAAAAAAAACACCAACCCCAACCATTATTAAGAATCATTATGTCTACCTACAATGAGATACTGAGAAATATTACTGCTCTATTTAGGGTTCAATCAGTATTATGGAATTTTAAAAGATCAGAAGAACAACTCGAGCTGATCAACAAAGGTTGTTCTTTTGAGAATCAGCATTCTTGCTAGCTGAGAAGGGAGAAATAGAACTGGAAAAAAACAAACAAACAAAAAAACCCACTGGTCCAGCCAATAAAAACTTTTCTTAATGATCACTTTCAATTATTTTACTTTAATTGAAAAGGTTTAAATGTTTTGGATTTTTTTTTTTTTTTTTTTTTTTTTTTTAAACACACATTTAAACATAGGTGTAAAGTTTCAAAAATGACTTACATGTAAACTATATGTTATATACATTGATAATTAGAGATGAGTGGAACATACATCTAAAAACAGTCGTTTACCAAAGCAATATTAATTTTTGACAACAGAAAATGAATCATTTAAATTAAACTAAAATATTCAGTTCTAATAAAAAATTTGGCTGGTACGTATCCAGGTCAGTCAAATTAAGAAGCTTTGTAAAAACAAAATAAAATTCCTGTTTTCTAAAATAAATATCTTCCAAAACTGCATTCATATTTCACATTTGGTACATACTTTATAGTTATAATTATCACTTTTATCAAAGCCTGAACTCTTTAAAAATTCTAATTGTCCTTATAACAGTAAAAGTTTAGGGATATATTCTCAGCTGAAATTTAATTTGGAATACAAACCGAAAGCCAAATTTTCAGAAATAAAATCAGTTGAAAATTATGAAATCTGTAAGGACAGTTTAATTACTACTGTAGCCAACATTCTTTCTCTTAAGTTTGCTTGTGCTGAATTTCCATTTGAGAATCATAGAATGATTTGGATTAGAAGCGACCTTTAAGGTCATCTCACTCCAGCCCCCTGCTACAGGCAGGGACATCTTCCATAGACCAGGTTGTTCAGTGCCCCATCCAGAAGAACAGACTGGATTATATTTCATTATAATGCAATCTTTAAAATTTCTTCTTGGTGCTCAATAAAGTGTTTATGATGGAGTAGGTCAGATGAGAGTCTTAAAATTAATAAACATATTAAAAGGTGGAAAATATAATGTTACATGTACACTGTTTTTGTTTTCTTTTTTGGCCAGGTAAAGGATTTAGCAAAACAAGAACTTGGATATTAGGAAATGGTTGAGGGTGGTCAGGTACTGGAACAGGCTCCCAAGGGTGGGTGGTCACTGCCCCAAGTTGCTGGAGGTCAAGGAACATTGAACAATGCTCTTAGACACAGGCTCTGAGTTTTGGGCAGTCCTGTGTGAGAAGGGGTTGGACATAATGATCCTTGTGCACCCCTTCCAACTGAAGGTATTCTGTGATTCCAAGTAAATAAATTTAATATAAGGCCATAATTGCAACATTTGCTCATTGCAACATTCCTTTGTTAAGTGATAGCCTTGTTAACTAGGATTTCATTGTAACACCTAGCCTGTAACTACAGAAGTGACATGGCACTGGAAAGCTGCAAAATGTCTTGTATAACTGTCATGTTTGGGTGCCTGAATTTTCACACCACAAAACAATGTGACATGTTTAACAAGCTGTTGGAGGACATTGTAAATGCAATGGAAAGTCACAGATGGAGCTGTATCAGACCAGACAGGTCACATCCCCGCACCAAATATGAATACACAACCCATGCTTCCCCAGCAGAAGATACGCTGCTATGGCACTTCTACCCTAAGGTTCAGGGAGGTTGCTGCATGCAGAGCAGCTTCCTCTACTCAGGCATGAGGATCAGTCGACACAGAGTGCTTTACAGCAGCAGCTGGCTTTTAACAATAGCAGGACAGCAGGCTAAGTTCCTCCCTGGAGTAATTCCATTGCCCAGTATTATTTTTCCTCTTATTGAAAAAGAAATTGGACATATCATTGTGCTTTCCAGGCAACACTGCTGCAAATTCACACGGAGACCAGAAATAGATAAGATGAAAAGAAAAATAAGCAACAAATATACGTATAATTGACATGATCATCCCTAAATAAATCCAAGTTGGTGGAACAGAAAAATTATGGTGCCAAGGAATGGATGAACAGCATCAGTCAATTTCATTTTCCTTTGTTCAGGGAAAGAATGCTACATACTTCTGGGTTCTCAAAAAACTTCTTTTTAAAGAGAAACAGCTAAGGTGGCCAACTAAAGAACTTATCTCTGGTCTTCCTCCCAGTGCAACTGGAAGCCGCTAAGTAAGTGCTAACACAGTAATTCACATTACCTCAGCCACCAGCAAGCCTGAAACACCACATTTGCCAGGATCACTCTGCTACTGCACAACAGGTAAAACATCTTAGTTAAAGACACAACCAACACTGAAGCTTCTGGTAAAAATGGGAATAAGAACCTCCCTTCCACAGCAGTGCCTTGTCAAGTCCTGAGCAATTGGAGATGCCACTGGAGGCACAACAGAGTGGTTTGCCTATTCCCATGTAAGTAAAATGAAGTAAATAAGTGAATGAGCAGCTTGTCCTTCAGAACACTGTGGGATGACACAGGAATATATGATTATATGAGTAACTAAAACTCTTCCAGAGTTGCTTTTCTAAACACAAGAATGGATTTCAAATCTCAGACTGTCCAGTTCCAAAATGCAATCTCAAATGCAGAAATATGAAAAAACCCATAGAATCAATCACCACTAAGAAAGAGAAAAAAAATGTAGTGCAGAGACTGAACTCACATGATCTGTCCAAGTCATCAGAAAGAGCACTTACATTTGGAGGATTTGTTCACAAGTATAGTCCAGGAGATATTATATTACATTAACATGATGGAAGTACAAATGCCCCAGGACTTAACGAACTTTGTGGGATATGCATTAACCATGATGGAATCTTGTAAGAATTATTCTGCAGCTATGACAAGCTATTAAAATGGCCACTGAGAGTCTTCAGTAGCCGTACACAAATGTCCTTATATTCATGACTTTGTCCCACCATTCCTTATCAAAATGTTTGAAAATGCCTCACAAGTTAGCACCACAATGATTTAACAAAGCAGACTGAAAACATGCTATGCTACTTACCAAGAAAATGCCCTGTGAACAGGTGCAATGAAAATTATAAAATGATAGATAAAATAGCTATACAAAACTCAAAAAAATATTCACTTATACTCACTGAAATATTCATTTCGATGTTTTTTCAGAATGTTTTCAAATCAAAATGAACTATAAGTTATCACTAGACTTCTAAAACGCTTTGTGCCACATCAACCTCTTCAATAAAAATGTCTGTTGAGTTTCTACATGTCAACAAACCCATACTTTTTGAATACTTTTGCTTTTATAAAACCCTTCCTTTTGTAAAATTAAGATGTTCCAACTGAGCTTTTCTAACCAGCTGTTTTCTAGGAGAAGTTTCAAATTATAGTAAAGAAAACATCAACAAATAAGCAGAGCACTCTCAATGGAATCTGTACAGGGACTGCAGGCATGCTAAAATTACCCAATGCAGAAGCCAATACCTGCCACAGATCACTAAATGCCTCTGTCTGGCAAAAAATAAATAAATAAATAAATAAATAAATCATTTTAGTACCCTGTTGCATTCACACTTCACTGCAGTATAATCGAGCAGAAAAGCCATGACAGCCTTAATTAGATAATTGCAAGAAAGCCAGATATGGTCCCACTTAGGGGAAATCCTGTTAGGAATACTTCTTAAATAAAGGAAGAGACTTCGGAGAAGTTATTCATATGGAAAAGAACAGGGAACATAGGTCAGTACAAACCCCTCTCCAAAAACAAACATATTTTGTCTGCTTATACTGAAGAGCCTGTATCCTGAACCGACTGCAGCCAGGACGTGCTAAGTGCCAGCCATCAGCTGTCAGAGTCACAGCCAGCCACACCGGTTTGGGAAGTGTCTTGCACAGTAGAAGGCCTGGCTTCAATGCAGTGCTGCAGCACAAATGTTATACGCTAGTCTTCATTCTTCTAGCAAGGCAATTTTTCCCAAAGGCTTTTCACAACACATGAGTGTGTATAAGCCTTTGCACCTCTGTGATTCTGAATGCATTTTAGTGACAGAAGTGGCACAGGCAAGATGCAGTTGTGCTGGTGTTTCCCTGGAGCTAGACCCATCTGCACTCTCAACTGTGAACACAGTCCTTTCTTTCCGAGTGTAGCTTTCCAGAGCCCTCTGAGGCATGGCATCAGTAATGCCATGATAAACTTTCAAGCAGCTGCACCTTCAATGCTCCAGCATCAGCAAAGCAGGATGTTCAGAGAACACAACTGTTTCCTCCTGATCATGGAGAAAATGGGCAAGCCCATGCTCCAAAATATTTCACAGTCATAACCAATGGGTTGGTGTATTTGCACAATGTACTTTCCTGTTTTGTTCACTCAAAATTTTCACTTCACTTTGCTTAAGAAAGAAAACAATACAAATTCTAGAGCACTAGCCTAAGGGCTTCAGCCTGGCAAGCACATGACAGGAAATGTAACCTTGTACTAGTGTTGCTCACCTTGGCAAACCAGTGTCCTCTGTTTGTGCCAGTGCTCAACAGCATCCTCTGATATCTATTTGTGCTCTTACATTCAACTATGTACTTCGTCATCTTCATTTTCAGTTATAAGCAGTTAGAGTCATACTAATAATATAAAGGTTACTATCCCATGCTCTACATTCCTTTCTTACAGTCACATGTTTATTCATAAAAATTCAACTGTTTGCCTCCCTAGCTCAACTCAAATATATTTTTTAAGTTTCAGATGAAGCAATACCACACAAGGATTAAGAAGATAAATGCCCAATATTGGTCCATTTATCTGCCATTTAAGAACTGCGAGGGGACCCAGCAGAAATTTGATAAATTGCCTCTCTTACCAAGAGCTTGTGGGCAGAAACCAACATGTTAGTTGAGCACTCCTTTGGGTGAAGAGCCTCTTGCATTTAGAGCAGGTATCTCAAATGCTGGTGATTTCACTCCAATTTTCAGCTTTGAATAAAAATAAACCATTCCTATGGGAAGAGGGTTACCAGAGGCTGAAGACAAATTTATTTGCACAGGAAAGAGCGGGCATAAAGCTGTGCTTTCTGTCTCAGAGGAGTACAGCTTTAGCAGGCTGAACTCTTGCAAGGGGCATGTTTGCTAGGGCAACTGGAGTGCAGGAGCAACAGAGAATGAGGTGAGGACAGCAGAGATTTCAAAGGACAGCTCTGCAGCGTTGGCTGCATTCAGGAAGAAAATGGAGCAAGCAATGGAGTGGGAAGCACTTCTCAACGTAGAAGAGACGAAGCAAGCGCAGGACAGCCAGGTGATCAGGCCCAGCCAGCAGGGTTCATGAAAGGCAGGTCCTGCCTGACCAGTCTCATCATCTTCTATGATCAGGTGACTTACCTGGTGGACAAGGGAAAGGCTGTTGACGTAAGTCTACCTAGACTTCAGCAAAGCCTTTGACACTGTCTCATACACTATTCTCCTGAAGAACCTGGAAGCCTACGGCTTGGACAAGTACACTGTTAGCTGGGTAGAGAACTGGCTAGACAGCCAGACCCAGAGAGGTGCTGAATGGAGTTAAACTGAGCTGGAGACCAGTCACGAGTGGTGTCCCCCAGGGGTCAGTATTGGGTCCAGGTCTGGTTAATATTTTTATTGATGATCTGGATGAGGGAATTGAGCGCATCCTCACTGAGTTTGCAAAGGACATGGTGTGCATTTGCCAGAAGGCAGGAAGGCCATATCGAAGGAGCTGGATAGACTGGATTAATGGGATGAGGCCAACGGGACAAAGTTCAACAAGACCAAGCATCAGGTCCTGCTGCACAGGGAGGTGGTGGAGTCATTGTTCCTGGAAGTGTTCAAGAAACATGTAGATGTGGTACACAAGGACATATTTTAGCAAGCAATATTTGTGGGCAGACAGTTGGACTAGATGATCTTAGAGATCTTTTTCATCCTTAATAGCTCTATCATTCTACAATCATATAAGGCCACTTCTCTCTCCCCAGTACACCGGAGGAGTCACAATCACTCTGCTGAGGTAGCATTGAGAAGATCACCTGCCTCCAGAGTCAGATGCAGGAGTGTGAACATTTTACCTGCTTTAGAAAAAAAATGAAGAGAGGAAGCAGCAAATCTATCAAGATTTAAGGAGCTTATTGCAGGATGAGACTCTGCTGGCATTCAGAAGCTTGACAATTCTGGCAGCAAAATTGCATCTTTACCATAGAATGATGAAGAGAAGGTAAAGGAGTCGTAGCAAGAAGCTTTCTTTCAAGCTTTCTTTCCTCTGCAGAGGAGAAGATGTGGTCAGGGCTCAATAGCTAGTAGCAATCTTTAAACAACTGGCAGCTACCCCTGTTGTCTCCTGGATTTGCAGTTGCAGCTGTTACAACCAACAGTGCCATTTACCTCAGAGACCCTGGCCAGGAGCCCATCTGTTTTGTTGCCTTTTTGTCTGCAATTTTTTTTCTCCCCGATTTTTCCTACCCATTCCTCTGGCACAGGCTCATGGATCTTCTTCCTCTCCACAATGAGAGCAGTTCTGGCAGCATCCAGTCTTCAGGCAGGGATAGATTGGCTGCAGCCACTTACCCTCCACAGCCTCCCATTTTAGTTCTGAAACCAAGCTGTTGCTTCACCTTGTTGTGGTGGTTTTCCCCATGGCTCTCCACCAGTGCATAACAGAATGAATTTGGAAGGTTTTTGAATTTGCTTTCTTTCCATCCAGGCAGTTCATGCCTCTGAATTCATTATCCCATACTAAAGAATCACTGCCTCAAATCCACTGCAGATTTCCATAATCCCTTCCCTAGAGGCACCGAACAGTTTCCAGGCAGGATAAAGAAAGGAGTCTGATCTCACCTGGCTGTAACAAGGGTTTCAGATAAGGTATTACCTCATGTTTTCCAGGTGGAGGAAAGCATGCAGTGCCCTGAATAGGATAGCCAGGATATCCATTAAATGCCAACATTAAATCCCCCGTTCAGAAATCAGGTTAGCTGTAGGTAACAGAGATTTAATGGCCACTGCGGCATAAGAATAATTACATTGATTCACAGAGCTGAGCAGGCATGAGTTTAATGCTTCTGAAAGCCAAGTGTGTCGTGGCTCAGAACAAAATTCTTTGTGCAAAGAAGTAGGTACACCTAGAGCAGCTTTGTAGTGAAAGGAGCTTTTGCTCTGACCTGCCCACATCTGCTGAAAGGTGACCAAAATAACCTGAGCTGCAAGGCATCCGTCCTCGTTACCTACAAAAGCTCAATTTCATAACAGTGATTTTAAGGTCACAAAAATCAAACTTAATTAAATCATCTGAAACTCAGTCCTCCAAAATCAAGTATTCGTATTCAATGGTCCATCATAAAAATCTCACAGTCTGGAGCTTGAGGACTCCAGTCTTAGTTTCACAATTATTAAGTAAATTCTGGCTAACCCAAATTATCAGGCATGTGTTAAGATTAAAAGACATGATGAAAGAATTTAGACCCTAGCAGAGTAATAACTAAAAGATGCTAACAGGCATCTGCTTTCATTTATCAGTAATCAAGCTAATGGAAAAAAACCTCAGGACGTTAGTTTTAGAAAAGCTGAATTGCCAATTCCTTCTAGTTAATTTAGATTACCACAGAATCATTTGAGCTGGAAGGGTCCTTTCAAGATCATTTATTCCAACCCCTTCCACAATGAACAGGGACACTTACAGCTAGATCAGGCTGCTCAGAACCCCACTCAACCAGACCTAGAATATGTCCAGGGATGGAGCATCCATGACCTCTCTAGGCAACTTGTTTCACTGCCTCACCACTCTGTTGTAAAAAGACTTTTTCTGAATCTCTAAAGTCTAAATCTTATAGTTTGAAACTAAGAGTTCTGTAGACCAAAATGGGTCTTGAAAGAATAGATTAAAGAAGAAAGACCAACATGCATTTTGGAAATGACACTGCAAAAGTATGTAAGGCTCAGAGATACAAAAGCTAAGGAAGTCTTCCAACAGAGAAGTATATAACCCTCAAGCCTAGTGTAACAAACCACAGAGTAATATAATCCACTCATAAAAAGTGAGTTTCTTTGACAAAAATACAGATTTTTCAAGTGACTCATTTTGAAGGCAAAATTTATAGAACAGTGTACAGATTCACTCTTTTCATCCCTCCATACAGAAAGGCAAACTTCTCCTATGCAGAAAGAACTTCATTTCTTTTCTGAGATAGCCTCTGAACTAAGGAGATACAAACATGTAGTTTTTATGCACTTCATAGGTGTTGTTTACAGTTACTAAAAGGACTTATTGCCAAGTGATGTTGAGATAATGGACTTTTGCCTTTATGTTCACCAACCCACCCTGCATCCCCACTGCTAGTCAGGCCATCTGCAAGCACTGCTGTCAAGCACGGCAAAGCTTCCATTTTATTCCTGCATCAGAAAGATAGCTTTATGGAGTTCGCAGCTGATGAGCAAACAGTCCACTCCCACCTCAAACAGCGCAAAACTACACTAAGCATCTCCAGCAAGCTTCTATTTGAAGAAAATAAAACTGATGGCGGTTTTTATCCCCTTTCCTGTATGGTCCCATCTCAATGAAAATCTGTACAGTGGGAACAGATCCAGGTTTTCTTGCTCATCTGCTGCTCTCAGCCACAGTCAAGAACAAGCACCCAGGCATCAATTACAGACATGGCCCTGCTTGCTGCATGCTCCACACACTTGTGTTTTCCACATCTTATGGACCTCATATGTTTAAAACAGAGCTGAGACCTGCACCTCTGCCTTTGTCCAGAATTTCCTATGGCAGTTTAGGCACACAAAATGAGGTAGCAGTACAGAGAGATCTTCCCCCATACCAATAAAATGGCAGACTCAGATCACGTCCTCACTTACAAATACTGAGTTACAAATTACCAGCCTAAGTGCCTCATATTAGTGGTAACAGCAAGTGAACACTCACCTCTGTGCTCACAACATAGGCTTCTTGTGCAGGGCTGGGGTGGCATTATCTTCCTGGATGGATCATTTCCACATATCCTGTGACAGAAAGAAGTTAGCACACAGTCAGCTGAGAAAGTCCCTGGGGACCTCTGCCAATACAGAGACCATAATATAAGAAATTTTTTTTTCCTACATGGAGAGTCTGATCTATCTTTCAAATATAAGGGCTGCTCCAAAATGCCTCCTATTGTCTCCTGACATCAGAGGCAGATGTTGGTGGAACAGCAGTAGAGGTTGAACCTTCCCAACAATATTCCATTAAATTCTGTTGCCATAAGATAGATGTCAGTAGAGGGGCACTCTGACATAAAAGGGCATGTGAAGCAAGGGGTATAATTAAATTCCTCCATGCAGAAAAAGTGACACCCACTGACATTCATCTACACTTGCTGAACATTTAAGGAGACCAAACAGTGGATATTAGCACAGTGAGGCAGTGAGTTTCAACACTGGTGACAGCAACGTGAAAGACAATTCACATTCTGGGTGAACATGCACAGCTGCCACGCCACAAAATGAAGAGCATCTTGATCAGCTCATCCATGCAAATTGGCTAATGGTAGTGACTATGTTGAGAAGTAGTGTTTTCATAGCTGAGAATTTTCTCTATCAAATGGTGTTATTGTGCTCTGTTGTAGTTTCCATGGAAATAAATAGGAGGCATGCTTTCAGAACAACCTATATACTATAAAATGTCTGCACGTTTTACCATGATTGCTTTTATTGACTCAGATATTTTTAAAATAAAATGAGTAATTAGATAAAAGCAGTTTGCTACCAGGAACTGAGCAATAATTTATAAGCATTCACCAAAACTTGAATTGATTCTGACACTTCTCTTAGTTATGTACAGAAGAGAAAGAAACTTATATCAAATGTGCTCTGAAGTCTATTTATAAGGGCAAGATGAGAGAGAGAGAATCTAAAACTCAAACAGCTTTGGGGAAAAAAAAAAAAACAACAAATAGGAATAAAACTATTTCTACTACCTTATGTACTGCAGCATTTTACCAATAGTAAATTCAATACATGTTTTTGCTTCTACTAAAGCTTAACATACATTTCCTGAAAACTAAATAGCGTCAAACTGTGAGAGCTTCGCTCATGTTTCATTGATACATGTTTAGTATATTTAGCTACAGACTTAAAAGCACACTTTTCTAGAAGGAGAAACGATAGGGGCAATAATGATTCAGACAATTACCTGAATTGCAAACAATTGATTTTTATATTTGACATTTTCTGATGCATTTTTTGCTGTTAGTCAGTAATATTATTAAGTCATTGACTCTCCCAAAGACTTGAGTGTTAGTTAAGAACTGTAAGTGACTGCCTAGATGTAACACAGCAGCTAAGTCACACTGCCAATTAAACAGGTCTTTCTGTCATCACTGATAACGTTAGAATAGTTTAGCAATAGGACAGAACAGTTATCCAATAAATTTAGCCTTAAACAGAAATTATCTACTCCTAATAGCTAAACAAAAGCTTTTTATAATCCCTCATAGAGTGATTTTATAGCATAGCAATTGTCTAGCTCTCCTTGCTTATGACTGCAAGTATAAGTCTTGCCTGACTACAAATTTTGTGTTTTATAACACATAATACAGTATGCTGTACATATGTGTGTATAACATCTCAGAAGGATGATCGTTTATTAAGAAAATCAAAATCAGCTTATAAGTTTTCATATGTTAATAATTTGACAATCCCATAAAATTCATCACATAAAAACATCTAAATTACAAAAAAAAAAAAAATTATAATAAACTTAGATGTAATTCACGTATTTTAACATTCATATTAAGAACTTATTGTTCCCAGAAGGATTCAGTATAACCTCTGTTTTAGATCCCAACTACTAAACAAACAAACAAACAAACAACGGAATCAAAGAGTCATAGGATGGCTTAGGTTGGAAGGGATCTTAAAGACCATCTAGTTCCAACCCCCTGCTATGGGCAGTGTTGCCATGCACCGGATCAGGTTGATCAGGAACCCAACAAGTCCAGCCCTTGAACACCTCCAGCGATGGGGCATCCACAGCTTCTCTGGGCAGCCTGTGCCAGTGCCTCACTGCCCTCTGAGTAAAAATTTTCTTCCTAACATCTAAACAAAATTTCACCTCTTTTAGTTTAATGCCTCTTTTAGTTTGAAGTATAAACTCCTGTTCATAAGTTTCCTTCATGTACTGGAAGGCTGCAACGAGGTCTCCCTGTAGCCTTCTTTTCTCCAAGCTGAACAAGCCCAACTCCCTCAGCCTTTCTTCAAGGAGAGGTGCTCCAGTTCGCTGATCACCTACATGGCCCTCCTCCAGACCCTTCAACAGCTCCACATCACTTCTTAGCCTTTTATCTAAGATCAATTAAACCTCTTTGAGAGCAGGTTAATTTATGTCCCACCCTCTAAGCATGGTCATCCTTCATCAGGACATAGTCTTCTTTACTTCCATTTTCTACATTAATTCTTTATTGATCACTTGACTTGATTTGCTTTTATGAACTGATCAAAGGAGGGAAATGGCAACATCTTCTTTCAAAGGCAAACAGCAGCCCATTTTGGCCTTCCAGGAGGCCTGTAAATCCACCATATTACACAAGTATAACTGAGAGAATATATCTTGATAAAGCTATATACATATTTGTCTTTCTTCTGTATCAGTTTGAGGTTAGGCGGTGTTTCCTACAGTCTCTGCCTCTCAGAACATCTATCACCAGAAAAGATGATGCCAGCTCACCCATTTGGCTGCTAACCTTCTGTCTCTACTCTTTTTTCTTACCTCTGCTACTTTCTCCAGCCATTTGGTCTGTAGTTTCTGTTTTTCAACCTTTCAGGGTAGGCTGTTGCTCCATCTAGGTAAAATACCGCTTTGCACAATCCAGCACTAGTGCACACTTCAGAGAAAAAGCCCTCCTGGGAGCAGTGGTGAAGTTCAAGTCTTTTCTATTTCCACATTAACATAATCTCAGTGTTCTTAGACTTTTTTTATTCTCTATACTACCTTCCTGCTTCTGCTGGCACACAAGCCAGGACACTGTTATCCTTCTTGGCCACCTAGGTACACTGCTCATGTTCAGCCGAGCATCAACCAACACCAGCAGGTTCTTCCCCTCCACACAGCCTTCCAGCCACTCTCCTTCAAGCCAGTGATGCATGGGGTTGTTGGGACCAGAGTCCAGGGCCTGGCATTTGGTCTTGTTGAAGCTCATACAATTGACCTTAGTCCATTGATCCAGCCTGTCCAAATCTTTCTGTAGGGCCCTTCTGTACTCAGACAAACCTACGCTTCCTCCCCACTTGGTGATACCTGCAGACTTACTGAGGATGCATTCAATTCCCTCATCCACTTCATCAAAAAACATTAAATATGATGGGTCCCAAAAGGTGAGAACAGAAAATGTCCATAAATGTCATAATAAATGAAAGCTATCAGTGTAGCAGTAGCCACATTTTCTTTTCTTGATGACAAGACTCATCTCAATAGTGTTAATGAGCTTCAGTGCCCATGGAATCTAGATTTCTCCACTCTTAACTTGGCATACTGTGGGTGTAATATGCTATAAAGACATGATTAATCCCTTAACACCACCTCTTCTACTGATGATGGTAGCCCTCTTCACAATGGGTTACTGCAGCTACAGAAGATTATGATTTTCAGCTTTGTAGACTTTTACAGATGCAAATCAGGTACATGAAAAAAATATCACATGTATGGATTGCCCTACACTTTGCTTTTTTCCAATGACTCATTAGGTATGTTCTAGAAGAAGCTGGAAACCATTAGAAAGCTTTTCATTTTCTAACACGAATTCTCTGTGCTAGTTCTCACCAGCTGACTGTGGCTGTTCTCCTTTTCAAAGCTCAATATCAAGATGGTGCCAGAGACTAACCATCTTAGGATGTATCATGGAGTATCGCAGACAGCACTACATTTATCCATGTTCAATTTCATTTTGAATCAGCATCTTTACCACATAACCCATAAAGGAAAATAAATTTAATAACAGCCACTTGTGATTTAAAACTGTAGGAGGAATAATTAAGATTAGTAGAAGACACAGTTTCTGAATGAAGATATACAGTACATAACCCAAGTTTATGAATCCACTTTATCCAAATGATTAGTAGCTTACTTTTTGTGTTGCTGACGTTCAGAGAAGATGAAAAATCATGCTGGTGTATTAACCATTCAATCATCAACATGTATGGTAAAAAAAGTGTTACTCTGCTTCCTAACTCAAGCACTGAAGGGAAAAAAACACGCTACAGTTTTCACACAGCTGACCTCTAAAAATAAATATTTTTGATAATTTTGACAGAATAAATGGGCACGAGAAAATCTTCACATTCATGCAGCTTATTTAAGCCTTGTTCTTTGGAGTCTCACAGAGTGTATTTAGCTTTTCATTTTCTTTTCAGAAATTTCATTTCAGAAGCACCTTAGGAGCAGCTATTTTAAGCTTGCAAATATCATTGAAGGGATGGCAGTGCTAACCCACTGACAAAGCTGCTTAAGTGTACCCTGAAAACAAGCTCATCAGATAAGAAAGGGAGAACAGTTTCTGTCAGATGCTCATTCTTCAGGAAATGGGCCTGTGCTGTTCAATGAGTGCTTTCAAACACTACCTATTCCACCCCAAACCTCTTACTGTATACAGTTTTCCACCAGATGCCTTCTAGTTTCATCAGCATATTTATATGGCAATATATCAGTGAAATCTATAGATGAGATGAACTTCAAGTAATTAGAGTCCACAGGTAATTGCTCAGAGTTCTCTACCATGCTCTGAGGAAGTTCATATACAAAGTTTGCCTTTCATACATTCTGTTATCAACAGTAACATCCTCCACAATTTTACGCTCCAAAAACTCCTGGCAACAGATAAGAACAAATTGACTTTTAAGAACAACAATTACAGTATGGTTTTATGTACAGAAAGTGAAAGTTACCATTCAAGGCCATTTATCTTATACTGTATTAATCAACTATAATCAACTTGGCATCCCCCAAAAAACATGGATCAGAACATCACATAAGGCAGTTCATTCAAATTACTCAAACATTATAAGCTACACGTGGCTTTCATGCTACTCAGAAAGCTCAGTTATTTTAACATCCCCAAAACTAATAGCCTGTTAGGTGCACACACCTCATTCATTTTATACTCATTATATTTAGAGGTGGAATGAAATACAAATTGCCCAAACTCAGAAAACACATTCCTGAATAACTCCTATTTATTGAAATAATGTTAAACTGAACATAACAAAAATAACTTTTCCCCTTCCTTCTCCGGGTCTGTGCATTTCCATTATTTACATCCAAAGATTACATTCAATAGTAGCAATTTTGAATTATCAGTAAAGCCAGGAGGCAAGGAAGTTGATTCAGACTCACCATAGGCTGGCAGATACATAAACTAAGCTACATTTTAATAGTTTGGAAGGCTCACCTGCCATGTGAAGGAAGTACTACTGAAAGGAACTTGATAAATCGTCAGACAAATGACCATCTGATGAATATGTAGCTTACAAGAAATATCTAGGCCTATTGCTTGATAGCCAGCAGAATCATCCTGAAATACTTAATTTTGCATAAGAATATATAAGCCTTTAGCACATTGTTTTAAATATTTTGTTATGCCACCAATCAGAACCTTAAATATATACAAAACACCCCAATTACAGACTCAGTGGGGCATTTCCTGAGTGTATTTAAAAAATAATAAATTTAAAAAGCAGTATTGTAGTATTTCTGCCTCTCCAGAGTAAATTCATTTGCATTAACAATATATGAGCAATGCTCCAAGTCCTCCTTTACATACATTGTGTATTCCTAAAGAAAGCATTCTGGACAGGATCTCTGCAGATCATGGATTTCATCAGTCACTTGGCCACTGAAATTGACTGTGCTGTTCTGCCTCTTTGGGCCCCCACTTTCCTCATTTCCTCTGCTCTGAAGGTCAGATCATTCCAACAGATCCAGTCTCATTTTCTGAGCTTTCCTCACTCCTTGCACAACAGAAGTCTAATGCTTAGGTTCCACAGTAATACAAAGCTATGCGGTAAAAACTTGGGTTTTTTTCCCCTGAAGTACTGAAATCCAAGTCAAAATTTCTGGTTCTAGAGAGCAATCAGTTCAGGATTAAGCTTTTAAGAATACAATACACCTTTTTACACTGCTACAACGTGAAGTATGAATGATTACTTGTACTTTATCTAGGTGTAAGTGCAGCCTTTAGTCTTCTGTTCTTATTTGATCTCTTTTTCACCAGCTTTTAACATGCTCTTACCAACTGCAGCACTTTACCTTCTATGGAATACTAGCTGTCTTTTTCAAGCTAATATCTCTTGCCTCTCATCTGCCCCCTCTGAGTATTCATACCTGGTTTCTCCTGGACAGAACATAGCATCCTTATTTTGCAATCAGTTATTCACACTGACCAAAAAGTAGACACAAAAATTGAGTAGCTTTAAACCATAATTGGTGACCTCAACTCCGCACGCTCAAGCGTTACAACCAGCAGCTCTCCAGGCTCCTCAGCTCTGATCCTTGACTTCAAAGACCAAGCAATCTCTACTCTGCAAGCAGCCTGTGTTGAAAACTCTCACCTTCAGTAGGTCCAAGAAAGCACGAATACCTCAAACCAGACACACATGTTTAGTAGTTCTTAAGATCCCTGCCAAAATCACATTTATCTAAAATATTGTTTGTGTTTTAGCATCACTCATAAAAATTCAGGTATAATCACACAGTGCAAACAAAAGGACCCTATATGAAACATTCCCAGGCCAAGTCTTGTCAAATCACGCCCCCACCATAAATCCAGCATTTAAACCTCATAGGAGACAACATCAGTACAAATAAACACACTGGAGAGATTCTACCTACTTTTGCACCATTGTCTCAAAGCTTGCTGAGGAACGCTGATGGACAAGTTCTGGGCAAGGGTTAAGAAACCCTTTGTCTGAGGGACACAGATGGAGAAGTCCAGGGAAGTCCTGGTCAAAGTTGGCAAAATCTTTCGTAGGATTATTTGCAGGCCTGGGGCAACCAGAGAGAGAGAAGCCACGGCTTAATTGCCAGGAAGCAGTCTTTTGTATGGGCTTTTCTTGAGGGACACAGCCATCTCAGGAGGTACTGCACATGACTCTTACCAAGCGCCCAGGAATGCCATGTTGGCACAAGAAGGAGGATAAAAAAGGGACCAACAACCATGAGATTAGATTAGGTTTTTGGCAACAGATTCCTCACAACGAGATGGATGCATGCTGACGGACTCTCCTGGGCCTGCTACCCGAGTCCTGCCGCATCCTCCTGGACTTGCCCTGTTGCTGTACCTACTCACTGTCCAAGGCCAGCCATGCTGCTGCTGCTCTCCCCCTGCGCTTTTGCCTCGGACCATCAGAATGGCATGCAGTGGGACACTGCTGATCCTGGTGGTGACTATCCCTGCTTTACACAGTTCTTGTTTCTTTCCTATTGCGCACTTTCCCTTCCCCATCACCCTAATCCATAGTAGTCACTGTCCTCCCCTTCCCCATCTCCCTAGTTAAGATCTGTAATAGACTGGCTGTACCAACACTTGAACCATTGTTTCTTAATCTCATATCAGTTATACATGTATCAAAGAACTCCTCTCCCTCTTATAAATTGAGATGACACACACTAGCACAGGCCATTTTTTTTAAGCCTTCTATTAAGCTACATTACCCATTTCCACACCACATGAATCTGTATCTAGCTTACTTGTTTTTGCAGGTCTGCTTCCTCCTTTCTTTTCATCCTGGTCAGCTGGTGGTTCCTCTGTGCAACTGAATTTGGCAGGTGGAAGTGTGTTTGTTTAAGCTGCACACAAGCTGGGGAATGCTGTTTTGACAGCTGATAGGTCTGCAGCATCCTTAGAGACTTCTAACAAACACACTGAAGGCTTCATTATTTATAAAGCTTTACAGCTGGAGTGCACAGATCACCCATAGCTGATTTGTCAACGGAACATTCAACCATATTTTTTATGGTATCCAGCTTTTACAGACTTTGCATAAACCTAGAACACGATTTTGTCTTATCTTCCTGTGTAGCTACCTATGCAGCCTGCTGTAGGGGGTGTGCCTTGCAGGCAGGCTGGACTCAGTGGTATCTATAGTCCCTTCCAGCCCCTGCAATTTTGTGATTCCTACTTTTAAAACTTCCTTTATTCTTCCTCAGCAGTTGATTTCCTTTTTTTCATTAGATTATTTGGGGAGACGGTATTTTTATTTCTTTTGTTGTTGTTTGTTTGGACATTCTCCCACTCTGTTCACTACAGCAGCTAAAAGACAAATTCCAGGTTTTCCTCAGTTCTACACAGAATCAAGACACAGTCATAGGGTGGCTGTGATCTCTGGAACATACGCAGGGTTCTGCATCATATTTCAGTGTTTCCTCTGTGCTTGCAAGATAAACATACAAAACCATTTTTACACTGTTTTAGCAGAGCATTCTGTATCAGTTCTAACCTCTGTTTCCCTATGCTTGTTATACTTCAGACCATACTTCTACTTGCTCTTCTTTTCCCTCCTCCAATCAAACAACGTTATACATTCAGATGAGACTGCTAATATTTTAATTTCTCTTATATTTCCATACCTTCAACCTCCCTTAGCTTAGGAGAAACACTAGGGAATACATTCTAGGGAACACCAATAGTCCACGTAGAAATCAGCAGGAGCAGCAGGTGTTTGGCGCCTCTGAACATCAAGCCCTATCTGCATATTCCTGCCAAGCTCATTGCCCAAGAACCTGAACACCTGCATCAGATTGATGTTGCCAGCTCTTGTAATTTTATTTCCAGCGTGAGACTGTGTACTGGCTTTAAACTGCACTTCTGGAATTATCCAATTACATGGAAATCTCAGCACTCATCACAGAATTCTGATCTTCCAGACCCAAGAGAAAAACATGAAAACACCATCCACATGCCATAGCAGGTGAAAAAGACATTAGAAAACAAAGAATTCTGTAAAGCATTACTTTAATTCAGTTCCTTTGCTATAAGGGGATACAACTCATGATGCTCAAGATTCACAGTAATGTAAAACTTCAAAAAGATTTACAATTTGTTCTCACTGCCAGCAGACAGTATGCAAGATCTGTACTAGACGAACCAGGAAAATATTCATTATGACTTTTTTCCTTTTAAATCCACTTAAAATAAGACTGTGCTCTGTAACCATTTCACAGAATCTCTGACTGGATACTGACAGCAACATTCACTGACACTTTCTGAAAGGTCTTTAATTGATCATTCACATAAATCTCTACAAAAGCTGCATTTTCCTCCAGACGTGAAGTTGTATTCTGATGCATAGACCCATCAGAACTTCTGAACTCTCATGTTATATTCCCAAAAATGTTATAGTAATAACAAGCTAGATGTATATACATGTGTGCACACACCAAGGAAAAAAAATAGTAGTTTTATTCATACAAATTACTTGGAAAGTGATTTCAAGTAGAGAGGGTGTCAGGTTTGAAATCTGTTTGTAAACAACTTGTAAACAGGAGAAGTTTGGGTTCACTGGATATTTATTTGTTCAGCTCAGTTTTGTGTTTAATAAATTATTGGATCTTCTATATATGATGCTTAGCGAGTATAAACAGATTCTATAGGGTTGGTCTAACTCTTAAGTCTTGAGAAATAAGGTTCGCAATTTTTTTTCTTTAACCTGATAATGGCACAAACACAGCAGTGGCACTTTCTATTTTGAAAGGCTTTCATTTTAGTTGAAATGAAGAACCTCCTGGCCAGCATCCAGGCACAGGTTTCCTGCAGATAAAGGTCACCGCTGCCAGAGGAGAGTCTAAGTGTGCCTGCAGGAGGCAGGCCTCAAGCTCTATTGAGGTTTGCCAGAGTAGTAGAAGCTCAGCCAGCTTTGCTCACTTATTGGTACTAAGAGTGGAATTGCACCCAAAGAGGAGAAATGGTAATATTTTGTCCATTTCCTTCTCTTGTAAGACATGAAATATGGCTACCTAGGAGGGCTGTTCTCCTCTACTGCAGCACTGTGGGCTGTCTAGCCTGTTTCTAATACTTGGTTACAGCTGTTGTGGTGGAGCCAACAACAGCCTCAGCCAAGTACTTCAGATGCAAATGTTTAGGCAGTAAACTACAGGTCATGTGATATGGAAACATTTTTCCCGGGTTTTTGTTATGGATGCTGTTAAAATGTAAAGACTGGGATGGCTTTTCTCACTCTGCTTTGTGGTACACAAGTGCATTTTGATCAGATTCTCTATCTTGTAGATAGATGACTGTAAAGCCTACATATATTCTGTTCTAGTTGTCTTTTCCAAATTAGATTTGGTATAAATAACAATTCCTGTCCAAATTAAAATACGAGCTAGCATTCTAGAGTACTTTTATTCTGAGAGCTTCCTTGATATACTTCCAATGACATTCAAGCTACAATTTTGTAAATCAAGGAACTTGAAAGTCTTTAAAAGCTGTAGTAAATTATGTAGAGTGTTTGAAGAGAAAATATGATCCGGAATATTTCTTCATCATGTTTCATGCAGAAATAAACGCAGATTGATAGGAAGACAAATGTTGCCATTCAGTAACTGTCCTACCAGGAGACAATAGGGATTGGAGAAAAGAAGTTCTCTGATAACAAAAAATTCATTTTTCTCCTCCTCTTCTTCT
This sequence comes from Lagopus leucura, assembly GCF_019238085.1. Lineage (NCBI taxonomy): Eukaryota > Metazoa > Chordata > Aves > Galliformes > Phasianidae > Lagopus > Lagopus leucura. The sequence goes on from NW_024962334.1 coordinate 13,800,356, forward strand.
TTCCCATTTTTCATGCCATTCTCACAAATACCAACACCAGCTCTCTCACTGTTCTCACGGCAGAGATGTTCATCATGCACCCACGTTGTATCAATCCCACCCACATCTGGAGGGCTCCAGAGCTGAGCAAGGAGAAAATGCAATCTGCTCATCCTGTCTCAGTAATCCCCTCCTTCCTTGCTACAGTGAGCAAGGAAAAATAGAAGCAAAGAGTAAACAAACAAAAACCAGCAACAAAAACAGCATTCCTACACAAGAAGTAATTACTTTTTCAGTTGATTTTAGCGAAGAATGGGCTTTGTTGTCAAGGCTCCTCTATGTTTCTTTTTGTATTGATTTATTTTTGAAACACCGTGACCTGTAGCAATTAGTGGTACTTGTCTAGCAGCAATGCACATTAAAACAGGTATTTTCTGAAATAGAGTGGGAAGGGAAAAACAGTAAATGCTATTCATGAAAAACACTGCCTAGCTTTTAAGTGAGTACAGAAAGTCTTCTGAAAGACCATATGAACGAGTTGAGAACAGCCACAGCTTTTTTCCATTTTCCATCCCATCATACAAAGCGCATAAACATCCTCAGACCAGGACCCCTGCAAGAAAGGCCTGCTGGTAAGAGACACCTCAGTGGAGCATCTTGCTCTTCCTATCCAGGTCACAAGGCCCTACTGCCTTTTGCACAAAACAGCTTCCTGCAGAGGGGAAAGCATAGGCACACAGCAGCATCTTGCCCTGACTATCCACCTCTTCACCCAGCATTGCCTTAAAAACGCGAACAGCGAGAGATTAGTGCGGGGAACATAACCCTCTGTAAGGATACACCCAAGAAAGGCAGCAGTCACAATCCAGTAATAAAGAAGGAATCACTTACCCCCTTCCAAAGATGAGGGCTCACCAAACACTCCAAAAGAGGCAATCACTAAGCACAGATGCTTTTTTTGTGGCTACCAGACCTTAAATGAGGTTAGGGAGGGGTGGAGCCAGAATCTATCCCCTTCAGTCTCACAGGTGAATTGCTTCCACTTGTGTTCTCAGGGCTCGTTACACCCACTCACCAGTTACTCAGCCATTCATCTAATAGTTCCATACACCCTCTGACAGCCACATGGAAGGAATGGGTCTCCCCTGCAGGTGACCTGCCTGGTCATGTCCCCAGGAGATGCTCCAGACAAACCCCTTCCTGCAAATCAGCTCTGGACTGGACATCAAGCTCACTGGCAACAACAGGGAAAGCACGCCGCATATGGTTGTGGAAACAAGCTTTAGATATAGCAGAGTTGAAAAACTCATCAAGGAGAAAAGCTGTGCAGAGTACAGGTGGCAAGTGAGCTGGATTTTTTAAGAGATCTGGATTTAGAGATCTACAGGTGTCCAAATATCAGCTCAGACATCTGAATCTATTTACTGGATTGGAATCCTCTTCACATCCCTCATTTCTCATGTCCTGTGAGGAACTAACATTAAGTTCCTGAATCTGTGGAACAGGAGAATAAATTCTCTTAATACACTTCAGAGAGCCACAAATTGTAGAGGCAGCTGTGCAGGAAATTTATCTGAAAAAGCACCCCTCGAAGGCATTTCTGAGAATGGATATGTTAATACTCAAGTACGTTTTAGAGTTTCATATACCTTAAGTGATGACTAGGTTAGATTATACACACACACTAAAAAAAAGATGATCCTGAACAAAATGGAACTGTGAAGCCAGTTAGAGTAAGCAATCTGCAGTGCGCTCGATTGCTACTGTGTGATGCGGTCATTAGTTACCTGATTAGAAATGCAAGGTAGCCTTCAGCTGCCTTTTGTTACTGTGTGTTGGTGAATGCAAAGGGGAGAATTCAAAAAACAATTTGCTCCAAGTTGCCACTGAGTGCCTATAGACTGGTATTAAGAGGAATTTGAGCATTACTGTGTACGCTGCAAGAGCTATAAAAGCATTAGGATAACCACAATGCTTTCCCTGCTGGGAACGCTTCCCAGGATTTAGCCATAACCCACCCATTAATTCTGTCCTATCAGGAGACATGTACTCGACATTAGGAGACATGCATTCTGTCTGACCAGGGCTGGTGAGTAGAGCCTTGAAGATGGCTTATGCCTTCGGTTACCATGGCCAACCAAATATGGCACTCCTGGAGTAGTCTCCTTGCTCATTTAGCAGAGCATTGCCATGCAGACTTCAAGCAAACATCCCTAGCTGAGAGGCTGTGAGAAATGCCCATACAAAGTTATACCCAGTGATAGTCCCTAAGGCTCCCTAACATTAGAGCTCTGGAGGCTTAAGCCATCTTTATGGATAGAAGTGGTATCACTTAACATGTCCTGGGAGGTGAGGCTCAGCTGAAAAGAAGTCAGACTGCTTACAACTGTCTGTCCATACCCATCAGCTGGATTATATTAATGCCGTCTTTCATTAAGAATGCTTTTTCAGATTCTTTTTCAGATTCTTTTCAGAATAGAAAAAAAAAAAAAAAAAAAAAAAGAGTTATTTGTAGCAGGGGTTCCCAGCCAAGGAGGTAGGCTCAAATGTTTTATGAGCAAGGTGCAGAAACCCAGCAGAAAAACTGTCATATCTGCATTGGCAAAATCAGCTCAGAAATGACTGCTTTGCATTTGGCATTGCCTCTGGAGTGAGGGAGACATTCATGAGGTGAGGTGCAGGTGAGGACAGGGGGAGGGCAGTTCAGTTCAATGAAATAAATAATAATTTCCATTTTCACTAGGATATTGACAGGAAAAAAAGACTGGGAAGACTGGGCACCTTGTTCAGAGCCAGCTGCAGCTCCCCTGCAAACGCAGGGGAAAAAAAAACGGTGGCACTGCCATGCAAGAGTTATTGTGAGCCAGCTGTAAACCATCCTTATCATCCACCTAATCCTTGAGCATACAGAAAAACTGACTCAGCACGCACATATCTTCCACTGTCAGCCAGGAGAGGGAGTTCAGGGTAGAAGAAAAAAGGGACAGCTTTTTATAGCTCTCTACAGCAAGTAATTAAACACAGCTCTCTCAAAAGGATTCCCAGTCAGGAGCATAGAGCATAGAGCAGCAGGGCTCAATGTTCAAAAAAGACAGGCATTCCAAGCAGAGGGCTGAGATTACAAAGATGATGAAGGGCCTGGAGCATTTCTCACGTGAGGAAAGCTGAGTAAGCTGGGTCTTTTCAGCCTGAGGAAAAGATGACTGAGGAGATCTGATTAATGTTTATAAATATCTAAAGGGAGATGGGAGGCAAAGAGACGAGGCCAGGCTTTCCTCAGTAGTGCGCATAGATAGGAAAAGGAGCAATGTCCTAAAACTGGAACACAGGAAGTACCATACTGTCATCCTAAATCTGGGAAGAAAACTCTCTAACATGCAGTGTTAGAAAGCGGCATTCCTTTACTTCTCACAGCACATACCAGGCAACGACAAACAAGCACTTGTTCTCAGAGTTCAGGTTCTACATTTAAACAGAAAAGACAGACATGTGCAGCACATTTTGTATACATAGTCCATCCTATGTATCATATATATATGTATCATATATAATGATGCTTCTAAACCATTTGAAATGAGAATAATAAATTTTCAGCCTTCTTTGCTTACATTCATAAAGCCATATTAAAGATCAACTTCTTGCCTGGATTTTGGAAAATCATTTCATAGGACTGCAACCACCGTGTATGTCACAGAAGATATCTTTGAATTCTACCTCTATTTCCTTGTGGACACGTTGTCTCTTATCCTGTATCTAGATTGTATATACTTCAGGACAGCCTTTAAGTCACAGCTAGCCCTGAAATCACATCTGGCAATGTATTTTAATCTGTCTTTTCACTTTGGGCTACATCTATCCCAGGCATGTGAGAAATTAGTGCCAGATTTTTTCCAAAATTTCACCGACAAAAGTATCACTCATCTCTTCATCCATCTTTCCTTGTTTTTCAACAGTTACACTGTGAGTTTCTTGAAGGAGAAAAAATGTCTTTGGCTCTTTTCTGTAGATGACAGATGCAGATGTCAGTCTATATCTGACTATTCTGGATTTTGCCTGTGTAAAACAACATTGTTTATGCAGAAAATATAAAATGTTAATCTATTTTGACAAATAAACCAAATATGAATCTGACTTGTGGAACTGTTTGCAAATTCACACTAACTGGCATATGACTGTATGTAAATAATATTTGACAAATTAAAAGTTACTCTTAACTTTTGGTTTTTACGAAACTGGAAAACATTCAGTTCTCTGTCACAATATCTGATAGCTCATACAGTCATTTCAAATTAACAAGGGGTTGTTCTGCAACAAAACAGCAGTCAGCTACCTTAAAGGCAGACAGAGGATCATACGGCTGCTGGGATTTAACTCAGCCCCTTGTACTGTATTCTTCAAATGAAAACTTCAAAAACTTGTAGTAGGTAACAAGAAAAGTCTCCTGATGCAAGCTGGAGAAAGTAATGTGTATCTCCATAATTCTTGGGACTTTCTTAATAAAATAAAAAGCATTGATATAAACATCACAGAGTAAATTTGATTTGGTGGTTTATGGATATCAAATAAATTTCAGAAACCAACCAATATGCTTAACTGACAGTAACTGAAGAGAAGCTGAGAACTACCTGAAAACGGATATTTTCCAGCTGACCAACAGACCTGCTGGCAGTATTGTAACATGATTCACCAAACTGTAAATTGGGTTTCAAAGTTCCCCATGCAAAATTAGAAGTATAGCAGCTACAAGACAAAGCCATGATTTGTGGGACACATCCTCCCAGTTCAAAGGCATTCAAAGGCTACCACTGGCTGAGGGTTATTTTTTAGGATGTTTTATGCTGAGAACATTTCCAGAAGCAACTGAGGCAGATGAAAAACCAGAAAGATAACATCAACTGTCATGTAAACTGGCTGCTACAAAAGAAACCCAGTTACGTGCCCACAATTGAGTCAAATGTATCCTGCATCCCAGGCCCCAGAGCTGATACTAATGATCATAGAGCCTCCGTTTGAAAAGGACAGGTAGTTTGTAGGGTACAACATGAAACCACAAAACGTGACATAAAAAAAGTACCTTGGTCTCCAAAATTCACCTTTTCTGGGAAAAGATGAGGAGCTACATACAGAGTCATCATGGCATTTTTTCATTAGAGAACTTTTTCCCTTTAGTTTTAAGCAACTAAATTAACAAGTAGCTAATAAGGGCAGCTGGCTTGTTAGTATTTCTAGATTTAATTCATTCCTATGATAATTTTAAGAAAATCTGTATAATAAGTTATTGAAAGAGTATATACTTGATGCACTGCATAAGCACAATATTTTTTATGAGATGTTTTGTAAGAGTATTTATTTGTGGTATCTATACTGCACTGAAGACTGTGAATTCTTATCTGGTTTGGCTATTATATGAAAAAGTAATTTATGCTCTTTTATGGACAGCAACATTCCTGACTTCAGCCAACAGACAAAGTAATTGAAGTATCACTAAGTTTTACTACAATTGTTGACTTAGCTATTATTGCATTTCTTCCTTGAAAAAAAAAAAAAAAAGAAAAAAAAACCCACATAGGTTAGCTCTTCCTTCAAGCTAAGAAATTCAAAGTTATGAAAGCAATGTTTAATGAAATGCAAGCGTCATTTGAGCCAGGCTATATCTTCCCATTAGGAGAAAGTGCAGAATATTTCTGGTGCTACAGGAACTATATTTTGATTTACGGATATGCATTATTTTCTTCTACTATTTCTGTGAGATGGAAATATTGCTAGTGTTCATATGATCTTTCTCAACAGACTTGCAACTTTTATAATAATAGCAAATTATAGCATACTATGTATAATATCTAACAATTCTCAAAGCAAGAGGAGGCAAAAAAAGAAATAAGCAACCATGAATAAAAGTTGCATCTTCATTTCATATCTGGAGAACATAAGAAGGAATGACTACCTGAGGAGTATATCTCAATTTCTACAGCATTTCAAGGATGCAATCTTGAACTCACCTTACGTGCTGCTTTTTTTTCAGCACGCATTCCTATAAACCTGTTTCACTTTAACCTCTAAGGGTTCCCAAAGGAATTCCATGAAAGAAGATCCAAGCTCTTTGAAGTCCCTGGCTGATACAAGTCCAACAACTTTAGAACAGGGAGAGCTTCTGCTGCTTTATATTCAATGTGAAGTTTTCCTAGTCTCTAAAAATGTGTTATTTCCAGTTACTGTGATTATTGTGTGTGAAAGGTAGGACAGTTATTACATATTACTGTTCTGAATCAGATAGTTACCTTTGTATTTACTGTAAACTGCAAGCACCACTCTATTCAGAATGCATGTTAAATTCAATACATTATTACTATCAATGACAATGTCAAATTCCAACAATGCTCTCTTGTTTTCACAGAGAACATAATCAGGTTTTAAATACTCATGGTAATGACAGAAGGTTTAATGTTCTCATCAAAAGTTGCATCAGATGTTTTACCACTATTACTTCTCCTCCAGATAGAAAAAGGAAGCACAAAAAGACAGCAGAACTCCATCACAAAAGCAATATTCCCTCTAGTGAGAGGAAGCTTCCTAGCAATTAACATTATGGATTGTCTGAAAGCTGTGGCAAACAGACCTAGAGAATACTGATAAGAAGATTAATTATTCATTTCAAACGCCACTTGTTATTTACTAGTGATGAAAAAGTAAAAATATGCCTTCAACCCCCCCCAAAATTCAGAAATTAAAAATCCCCCATGCTTATGATCAATGTTATTCACACATTTTATTCAGTTCAGTAACTCCCTCTCTTTTTACAAGACTAAAAAACTGGAGTTCCTTCATCTCACATCTGCTTGTCATTATTTTTGTTTTCTATACCTAATCAGAGTAGACAAACAATCTGAGGAAAGATTTTGAACTGGTTTCCATCTCACTCTGTTAAATTATTATTGAAATAGCACATCAGTTTTCACCTCATATTCTACAGTTTCAGTCTGCATAACTGAAGAAGAGAATTGAAAACACATGAAGTGTACTTAATTGTGGTAGTCAAAGTGCAGCCTCCGTGTCAGCAGGAAAAGGAACATGAGAGAAACCAGTCTTGGTTGTTATCTGTTACCAAAAGGGAAAAATAGAAACTTAAATTAACACTGATGGGGGAAGGAATTGGTACTGAGAGATCTGAGCTGCCTAACTAATGGGATATCAGATGAAATGAAGCATTTCCTTTTCAGAAGATCAAGAAATACTCAGGTTACAGAAGGTGTGTGCACATTTGAACAGCAGCAAGGGCTTGGGGCCTGCTCAGCTGCACTATGCACAGCATGGACAGTTGCTCAGTAGCCCTTTTCCTGGCATTGGTCATGGAGATTCAACAACGTATACAATTGCAATTAACCACCAGTCACCGCTCTGATATTGGCAGTTGCATCAGCAATGAGGTTGTTCCTCGCCCGGAGGGTTTTGTTGCTTGTAGTTGCATTATGTTGTCACACATATTAACTAGAATCCTGGTCAGGAATCCAGATTCCAGCTGTGATGAGAGGTGAAAATAACATTGTCCCTTTGTTGAAGATTTCAGCTTTCCAACAGATGCTAGCATCCTTACCTTGATCAATGGAATCAGCCTGGGACTAACCTGGAATCACATGTCAATATCACCATGGTTTTGCTTATAGGAGAGCTGCAAGTTGAAAAATAAAACACTTCATGAACCACTCTTGATTTTGTAATTCCATTTTTCTCTCTTCCTAAATGTAAACTACGGATCTACTGACTCCTCCAGAGCTCACTTCCTTCAGCAGCAAAGAAAGCCTTTGGGAAGGCTAGCATCTCTGAGGAAACCAAGGAACTGGCAGTCCTGCCTAGGTGTCCTTGTGGACCACCTGAGCGTTGCTGCAGGTCTGCCTCAAGTATTTTTCACTTTAGCAGTTTTTTTATGTAAATAAAAGCAGGGTGCTCTTCAAACAAAAATTTCTTTGGATTCCTTATAACCAATGTGCCATACTGACATGAGAGCTGGAAATAGAAACTGAATACACCTGCTAAGCTGGATCCATGGAGACATCCTGCAACCCTGCAACACAAGCATGGAGTTGCTATTTATTACAACAATGCAACAGGTACTTGTCAAATCCCCTGACCGATGGATCCAGCGGGATTTGGGATTGGTAATAAAGACAGCAAGCTTGAAGATCCCTTTTGTGTTCTTCCCATACCAGAGATAGCGTGTGCAAGTCTATCAACATGAATTAGAGCAGGCTGCCCTGCTCAGTCACTCCAAGGACCAGAACTGAGCTGGAAATCAGTGTAGGACAGTACTGCAGCAATACAGGGAGTTAGCATAACTGGCTATACTGTTTTTTATGAAGATTGCGCACTGCAGTTTATCTGCTTGCAACAGGAAATAAAACAACAGTAGACACCTGAGGTACATTTCTGGAGACATGCAAGAAAGTCTGAGATGTTTGATGGGGAAATTCTAAATGCTAGGAGCCATGCAATGGTGCACTGTGAAGTATAATACTGACTGTCAACAGTACAGAAGATAAAGATGATATAAAGCTGACAAAAGGATAAAATGAATTCCGGAACCAGGAGAGGGAGGAGTCAAGAAGAGGCTGGCCAAAATGCAGCAGGAGAGAAGAATAAGCAAGCACAACTTTGTCCCAGAGACTGCAGTGACTCAGCTGAGGGGACATTACCAAGGCATACAACAAAGGCTGGGATTAAGGAGAAAGTATCTGTGGAGGTACTCCATCAGGCCAACCCACACAGGGTGTGCAGGTACTCTGGCTCCTTCCTCTTCACATCCGCATCTTTTCATCTGTGCACATCAGGTATCTCCGGTGAATAACAATTTCTTGCTTCTGAAGAAGTCAATTTTAGTCACTTTAATCAGCCGCTGTCAGAGGCTTCCAGAAGAAAGAGCTTGCAGGTGACAAGCACAGCTGGGCTTGTCACATTAATGTGATAGGTTTCACTTCCCTCGTCTCTCCCTGGATGGAGCCACTTGATCTCCCCACTGCTGAGTTTCTGAGCAGCAGCTCCATAACTGGAACCGACATGGGTCACATGCATCTATCCTATGGCCAAATTCCAGCTCACCCTGTAGGTGTGATAAATGAAGATGCTTCCTGTGCCAAAAGCAAGAGCTCTGACATGGTAGAGTTTGTATTACTCACCCACTCCTCTGTACCACCCAGAGGAGTCCCCCTTGATCAAGAGTCACTCTTTTGGCACCAGTGCCTTTGGTGGAACCACCAGGTCCCTAGAACAGAGCACAGTCCACATTGTAAATATGCACCCAAGGTCCTCTGCAGCTGTCCAGATAGCAGGAACCTTGAGAGAAAGTTTCCTATTAGAGCAAATTAAGTCAATATTACCTGCTGGATGCCCTTACACCCTGGCTAATGAATGTCCTTATTGCAAGGCTTAATTCAGTTTTCATTGTACCTTTAGAGTTCAGCCTGAAAGCCTCTGTTATTAAATTCCTGCTCTGCTAGTTCAGTAGCGAGCCAGCAAAACCATGGAAGTGTAAAAATTTGACTTAAATTGCATAGAGAGGGCAAGCATTGTTCTTCTGTAAATCCACATAATAAATTCTAATGGAAATCCAGCCTATTAGTCCTTGTCATTGTAATGGCTGCTGAAGGAATGCTGTGCTGGTCATTTTCTACGGGACACGAGGGATCCAGAGTAACTCCTCTTCTGCACATACTTTCCCCATTATGCTGAACTGCATTTACATCCCACAACTCCAATTCCTCCATTTTTAAAGCAGCATTCCTCAAAAAGTAAATACCAAAACCTTTTATTACTTCATTACGTACAATGTGTCTCTAAAACAGCAGGCAATTTATAGAGACTCACAGGAGACAAAAAACAATTATCTACCCCACAAGGATAATTGCAATTAGGCAGCAAATTTCCAGTGAAACTCAGCTAGCTCACTAGATCTCAGACACAGCCCTACAGCTTTAAAAGAAAACAGGCCATCTTTTCAACTCAGGAACTGTTCTCATAGGATGTAGAACATGGGGGATGCCTGAAGTAGCCAGCCAGCTGAGAGCTGATCTTTCATCCTCATCCAAAACCCTTGATCTGTTGCAAGGTCTCTCATAAGGGAACAAAGAGCAAGCACATAAAGAAGAATATACGAGCCTCTGTTTATATACTGCTTTTTTTACAGCATGGTTCAGCTTTGTTACCTTACACAATAACTTCTCTACTATTTAGTTCAGAAGAATATTTATTTTATTCTGCGCTGCATGAAACACTATTTAAAGCCTGAATAGCTAATAAAACTTTTGGCCTTTATTAAGCAGCACTAAGCTCTTCCCTTAGGTATGTCAGCACAGGCAAACATTCACAGGTTTCAGGATGGAAATAAAGCTGCCAGGGTGCTTATAGCTATTGGCACACTCTGTCCATTCGGGTTAATGTAATGGAGGCTGGGTAACAAATGTAGACAGGGCTTAGACCTACTGCATCCTTAATTTTTCTGCATAAACAAAATTAAGCAATGGAAATTAATGCACCAAAATCAAAGGTTAACACTGAAGAGAATTTTAGGTTTTGATCTGCACTGTTTAATTTAATTTAAGAAAAGGAAGAACTTGATTTCTTGCCCTGCTACTATTTAATATCAGGAGACTACCTATTTGACATCATTAACAAAAATGTACATTTTTTTAATCATTCTATCACATTAAAAAAAAAAAAAAAAAAAAAAAAAAAAAAAAAAAAAAAAGCTGTTTATTTTAGGCCACAGAGGTTTTAACTCTGTCAGAAAAATTTTGACTGCTATCAAAAGTCATTGTTCTATAGGAACCACAATGATATTTGCACCCAAAGTGGCTAGTTTTCTTAGGAAGACACAATACACGATACATAAACACAGGTATAAATCTACTTGAGAGAAAGAAGGCCAGAAAGGACACAGCTTACACCCTTGGAAATACTACAGTTTTCATCAGAGGGAGGAGATAGCCTTGTGTGAAATATGATAAGGAACACGAAGTAGTAACTGGGAGAGTAAGTGAAGTCATTTTGTTTCTATCTCCTCTGCATACTGAGTACACTATGATTCCCTTAAATGACTAACTTCTGCACACGGAGTCTAAATATTGCCACCCCGTGGTCTGACAGAACTATCTACCAGCCCTAAACACAGGAGACAAAATGCTTTTCCTAGGCACCAGAAATATATTCCAGCGTTCACACGCTGTTTCTTTTCTACATCTAGTTTTCTTTTACAGATCCCTGCCAGCAAAAGAAATGGTTCCCTGATGACCCCGCTTCCCTCTGTTTCACTTTTTCCAGGTGCCACAGGCTGCCTTCTCCTTCCTGCAGTGCTGTGTGAAGGCAGACACGGAGCAGCAGAAGTCAGCAGCGAACACATTTGCTAAATAAAACTATCACTGCAACACCACGTAGCCTGTGCAACTGCCCTTTGGTCTGCATGGAAAGCAGAAGGGCAAATCTCTTACTCAAGCCAAGCCTTCTTCCCTGTCTTGCAACATTTCCAATGTGTTGAACTGTTCCTAAGAGCCGAATTAGCCACAGGCTTAAAGCTCTCTCTTTTGGATATCAAGTGAAGCAGCAGCTGAAAAGGGCCTAATTCTGCAAGAGCATGAAAGATATTTCAGTCTAAGGCTTTCCTCTTCCTCAGTCTTTTGTGCCTGGGCAGCACCACATGTCAGTAGAACCTGCTTCCAGGTGAGGAGAACTGAAAGGAAGCTCAAAAAGAGAGATCTGTCTGTCCTAACTTTGTTGAGAAGCGGGAGTCAAAGTGGTGACAGCATACCTCCCGTACTTGGAAGGGACCATGGTGATTCTTTGGTCTAAACTAGATAAATCGAGACCTGCAATTAATGGATGAGTGAATCAAAGTATCTTGTCAAAGAAAAAACTCTAATCTCTGTGCAAAGATGGAGGACTCACCATTTCACAAACTGTTCCAATGACTGTCTGCTGTCATTTTTAGAATGTTTTGTCTTTTTTTGTTGTTTTGTTTTATTTTTGTCTAGCACCATCCAACAGACATATTTTTCTTTTTGTAGCTCTTCCTACAAGACTGGGGGCTACTGCCAAGCCTCTGTTTTCCATATAGTTCTGTAACGTACAAATTAAGCCTCCTTGTAGCTCTCCCTTTTTTGGAGTCAGGTGTCCTCCTCAGCCTGCCTCCTGCTTGCTCTCCCACCTCCAAGCAATGGGTGATCTGGCGGGACTCCAGCTGAACTGCCCTACAGATGCCACCCAGAACATGACCGGAGCCTGAGCCAAGTTACATCCAGAAAGTGTGACTGAACCCTCCTAAGGGTTGCTATTAGTTGCTTCTATCAGGGGATAATCTTCCCATTCAAGCACTAGGCCATATTCCAACCAATTTTTTGCTTAACCAGTGAAATTAGTTATCCATCTACATTACTTGACAGATTTTCCAAACTTAGAGTTATTAATGACATCTCTAAATAGCCTTGGTCTGTATATATGCATGACTTCTCTTTACCCATCTTAGTCTCAACAGTAATTGTATCCTCTGACAAACTGATGTGTTTTGTCATAAAACAATTTTGTTAGCAAAGAAATGGTATTGTCATATAACCGTGTATCCTAACAGGCCATTATTTTTGTAGAGGGACTAAGCTGAGCAAACAAAACAACAGCTGTGCTATTTAGAAGTTACATTTTAAAGGCTGGTGAGAAACAACAGAGACTAGTGACAGAGACCCATGAGAGTACAAGACAGAGCAATACTGAAAGTACAGGCACTGGAGACTGTAAGAGTATAAATACAAATTACAAGTGGCAAGTCACAGGTCACTTAAGAAAAAAAAAAGAACTACCGAGAGAGGTGTAGAACCAGTTGTAGAATATAACTTAAAAATGTATAGAACAGTGTGGCAACATATTGAGGCTGCCCAAGCTTGGTAGCTGAAGCAGAGCTGTATTCAAATTATTTATGACTTGCTGTGCAAGATCTTTCCTTACAACCAGGTCTATTATGCTGTATTGCTGTATCCCTAAAGGGAAAATCACCTGTTTTCATGTGTTTAATATTGTATTTCAATGCCTGTTTGTGGTCTGGTGCCTACTTCCCCACTCCTTGTGGCTTCTTCATAATTTCGATGGAATAATCTAAAAAAATGCTTCTGAGTATCTTAACCTTGAACCTTTTCTGTAAACTTCTGTAAACAATTATCCCTTTGATCTCATGATAGGAGGGAGAGGATAGATATGCCCAGCCTTCCTCTTACTCTGCATTATCACAGCCACCCTTCTTTTCTTTAGAAAGAAAACAGCTTTAAGCTCACAACCTGACACAGACATGCCTGGACTATAAAGGACCACTGAGCTCAACTGAAACTGAAGTTATAATTTGACCTCTTTGCTCCAATCTTTGGATCATTTCCTGAACATACTCCAATTCTTAAACCTCCAGTGGAGGTGAAGGGGCTAGCGTCATTCAGGATAACCAAGGTCTGGCCTAGAACTGAGTACTCTGATTAGTCCTTTAAGAACATGGGAATCATCTTTACTGCTCAGCATCATATGCAATGTGCTTCCTAACAGTTTATTTATTGTACTGACACCCCGAGTCTCAGTAGTAATGTCTAGATCTTTCCTGGGATGAGAAGAGTTGATTTATAGCCCAATTAACTCTCTGACAAGTTTCACCGTCCTAATTCCTTCAACTCACTGGAGGAGCAGGAAGGGAAGACAAGAGCTGCATTCTGCCACCTTGCCCATAAGAGTCAGTGAAGCTCAGGACATAGAGCAATTCTGACTGTATTTTTTGCACTGAGCAGCATAGGTCACCTACTCACCATGGAAGAGAAATAGCCACCCAGGAAGCAAAACTTATTAATAAAATCACAGTAAAGAATACAGGGAAGTTCACCTGTATTCTCTCCAAGATTTCTCATGAAAGAACAGTTTTTAAAAGTTCTCAGGTAGTTGTTCATAAACAGAACTCACATGGAGAAGAAATATTGGCTCTTGCCAGTTTTGTACTCATTAAGCCTGTTTATGTTCTGCCTGAATGGACAACAGCACATCTTCCCAGGAACCTAGCAAACCAAGGATGGCATTGCAGGTAACTGGATTTTGTTCAAGCCCAGCTGTGCCTGTCTTCCTCCTTGGGGTAAAAGCCAAGTAATGTTACCATAACCTTCACCTGAAGGATTTGGCAGCAGCAGGACATAATTTTCAAGGCAAACATGCACAAGTGCAGTTTTAGTAAGGTTGTTCCTTGACAAGATAAAGTAGGCCTTTGAGATACAAAAGCATTTGATGAGATGTTTCTGCCACTTTGGGGACTCACCTGCTAGAGTGAATTGGTGAAATGGAATAAGGTACCCTAGGAAGTTCTTGCCAGCCTTCCTCTGTGTAACTCCGAACACAAATGTATTCCTTTGGGAGATTCTGTCTTAATAAAGCATCTTAAAAGCATGTTTATTTATATGTCTTACTGTACGAACAGCACAAACAGAAAAAAAAAGAGGTCTAATTTTGTGTTACTGTCATATAAACACACTTCCCCTTTCTGCAGGCATACAAGCTCATCCAATATTCAGTTATTTCCTTAAGGTTGATCATGAAGGTAGAGATTTTGCAAGGAAACTGTAAGATTTTTGGCTCAGGTCTCCAAAAAACTAAAGCACATCTTATGAATGACTATTCAACCACTGATAGGAACATCTACATGGACAGTGTGTTCACTTTGTTTTCAGACAAGGCTCCAAACAAAACATCTCAGTTTCTCCACACATGTAAACATCTATTTTTCACAAAAGAAAGAAAGGAAATTAAAATATATTACTTCAGATCACCATTTTGTACCAGAAATATCAATATTAAAATAGATAACTAACCTCTCCGTACACTTTCCACCATTCTCTTTCTTTTTGCTTCCACACAAAGCCCAAATGCTATACAATATGCAGGCTTTCAGATATACGGCAAGGCATTCAACCCTGAGGAGTTAATATGGGACATCTGCACATCAGATCACTGCATCTGCTAAAATCCTAGTCTGCTAACACTACAGGTTGGCCTCTACTTCAGCAGGAGCACTCACTTTGGTTTAGCACATATCAGCACTGGACTCACACCTTCTATCCTCTAATGATTACGTCATTGCAGGTAGTCTTAACTTCAAAAGTCCAAAAAACTTTTGGTCCCTTTTTGGTGCTGCAAAATTAGGCCTTCAGGAGACCAGCTGCTGGGTCTTATGATAATTCCCCTAAACCTCTCCCTTATACAATTTTCCAGTGTTGTAAGCCTAAATGAGATTGCTCCTATGAGAATTTTCAATTAGAAAAGGAAAAGGATGATGGGGTACTATAGACATTACTGTTTCTTTAGTCCACCACCTGTACAGGCACCTGCAGTTAGTCCAGAAAGTATTGGTTTGGCATCACAGCTACAACAGAGAGCATCTGCTTTACCAAGGTGAGGTTGAACTAGATGATCCACAGAGGTCCCTTCCAACCTCTCTCAGTCTGTGAGAGTAGAGATGTACCATGGCCTTATAAGAAGCCACAGCTGCCAGTGGTACACAGCACTGAGGAGACTGCGTACCTCACTTTAGCCTCAAATCCCAGCGGCAACTTCCTTCCGTGTGCAACAGCCTGCAGCTGACCCAGCAGAGTATCTGAGCCAGGTTAGGACACAGCATGCTTACAGCAAATACTCTTCCTCTCTGCAAACTGTACATCCCACAGAAAGTTTTTTGCACTTACTTTCCAGTCTTGCAAAGCTTTTTCCCAAGCTTTGTCTGCAAAACTGACTGAGGTCTAATGGAAAATGAGCATGTCTTATTGCATGTAGGTGTATCTGTCCCAGCACAGCCATACCACCCTTATCTCTATGGTTATCCAAGCTGCAGTCCTAATCCTTTTTAAATTTGTGTGCATAAGCCCAAACCCTCAGATATACATATTTTAAAATAAAAACAAATAAACAAGCCCACTAGAAGAGAACAAAATAAATTTGAAGTCTTCTGCCTTTCTAATTAGCCTGTGACTTCATATTTTGATCAGCCTATCTTAAGGTGCTCCTGAATCTGTTCCAAAACACATTCCCACAAAAATTCACACATTTCAGTATACAGGGTCAAACTAACTGCTAGTGTAAGATTTTTAGCCCATAATAACAAAGACAAATGAATTTGTGGACAACGTGACAAACAAGCTTAAGAAAAAATTGAGAAGTGGAGGTGAGCCTGCATGGTGCAAGAATGTTTGACTGTATTGTACTTGTGCAATAGTCCATGAAATCAATAAAATCATTTTGAACAGGACTACTTATTGCAGACTGCTTTTGTTAAATAAGTATCTCAGGAGGAAGGTGATAGTTAGCATTCATCTCACACTCCAGTAACGCTAATTCCAGCTTCTGCTATTGTAAAGCCAGAAGTTTGGAAGCTGAAACGGAATGAGAGGAAATCTGCATTAAGAGCCCTTCAGATTCATTTTATTTGTATGATTTGTAGATACATATTACTGCTTATTTTTTCTTCCCAGGAGGCAGTTTCACTATATATGAGTATTTCATATATGAAAAATTCAGTCAGGTATCTTATACACCCAGATTTAAATTCAGTAAAAATATTCCTATGATATACACTAACTGGATACAAATACAGAATGAAATTCTTCCCACAGATTCTCACAAAACATCTGATGCATATGCTGAATAGCCTAATATGACATTATGATTTATTAGAATGACATCGAAGCATGCTTTATTCATTCTTTGTATTATAATGTCCAGTTTCACAAAGGTGCCTTATGACACATTTTTGCAACAAAAAGAGTAATTCTTGTCTTGTGAATTAAAAAAAAAATGCGTATAGACAAAAGCCATACACTGTAGCTTGAAGCAGTGTTCTGGATAAGCGGAGCCTCCAATAATTCTAAAAGAAATCCCTATTGCTCTAAAGAAAATAAATACAACTAAACAACGTTAGCTACAGATGAACACTGCATACACTTTGCCAAGCAGCTGAAGGCCACAAGTCCAGCCCAGCAGCAGTACTTAACCTTAACAGATATCATTTGTCTCATACAGAAGTAGTGTCATTCTACCAAAGATGTCAACTCAGCCTGCAAAAACTCAACCCCCACAGTAGACACCTGTATGGCAAAAGAAGGCAATGACAGTGCTTTCTAGAGGGATACAAACCCTACAAAGGAATAGCAGGTTAACAAAGGAAAATTGGCTGACTTCTTCCAAGGATCAACAGTGTCCCAGGAGAAGTGCAATCTCTATCCGGAGAGATGCTGCTCCCTCAGCTGCCAACCCTTACGTGAGGGTGAGGAGGGATGGATCCAGGCTCCACCCTTCCATTCACTCAGGTGCACTGCATGTCCCTGAGCTCCCTGGGCTAGCCACAAGTTCTCACCCCGTGCTCAACCATCAGTTCAGGCTGTGACCTGGCAATTGCACTGCAACACCATCTAAGCCTTTTCCATGCATGCTGTACATAAATGTGACTGTTCAGCTGATCACACTTGAGTGCAGTATCTGTGATGTACAGAGCTGGTATCTGGGATTGCCACTAGAAGGCAGCGGGATCATCTCTGTAATGCAGCTGAAACCATTTGCCACCCAATGGGAGTGAAATTTCTTTTCACAGTTGTCCCACTAGGGTAGTTTCTAAGATACCCATGTCCCAGGCAAACACTTTTGATTACACTAAAATAACATGTACTACCTCCAGCAGTGTGGAACACACATACTGCCCTCTTTAAACACCTCTTTCTCTTCCCATTTTTGAGCATCAGGGAGCCTCAAGGCATCAGTCAGCTGTGTCTGCTGTAAAGCTGGCTCATAATTGTGTGGAAGTTTACTGGTGCACTCATGTTTCTTACTGCAGCTATTAAAAAAAAATGCTATTTAGATATGCAAAAGAAGAACATTACATTTTGTCACAATGTTAGACATTGCATGTGGGAAGCAATAGAACGGTATTAGTTGTAAATATATTAGGCAGCTGTAAGTAATAGTTGTAAGTATATGCCAGGCCAATTAAATGGCTCCATTCCACTTCCAGCAGAGCGTTAGGATGATGCTCCAAAAAAGGCCTTTTCATCCAAGTTTTCAACTGAGAGAAATTTTAATTATTTAATTTACTCTATATGAATTACTTTTGACATGTTCTAGGATTAAATTCTCATTCACAGGAAAAATTGAAACAGAAAATAAAAATTAAAAAACACCTGCATCCCAATTTATTTTTCTTCCTTCCTTGTGATTTCACCTCCTGAGCACACCCACCACTATCATCACTTAGGAAAAGCCAAACATATTTTGGGCAAATGTTTGCAAATATTTTGTTCACAGTTTTCCAACTATCTCTGTCTTTCATTTACATCATTTCACAACAGCTTCAAGGAAAACCACAACTGAAACAGCAGCAGCAAAATTTCCGGGTAAGAGAGAAAGAGTAAGCTCTCTTTTATGTGCAAGCAAGAATTAGGTGAGAGATATGGTAGTGATCACTGCACCTTGAATGGATGCCGAAGCCAGCTGAACACATCTTATGACAGAATCATGGTTTTAGATGCTACAGTATCAGTTCTGAAGGAAATAACTTGAAGTTTGGTGAGCTTGTGTCCTGGTAACTGAAGAGCAGTCCTGCATTGACTTTGAGATGTAAATGCAATGCAGAGGATGGGTTCATTTGCATGGGAGGTCTTAGTCCAGTTTCATTACTACAAGATATAAAGTGTTTTGAAAATATCTTAGGTTCAACTGCAGCTACTAATAAATTGAAGTTATATACTCAAACTGTTTTCTGAGTCACAATATCGAGGCTATTCTTAATTAGCTACAATTCACTGCTTTTGTAATTTATGTTAACATAGATTGCCTGTTTGCAGTTTTTTGCTTTACAGCTCGCACATTTCCTTTTGATTTTTTTTTTTGACGACACCAAGCTGAGTGGTGCGGTTGATACGGTGGAAGGAAGGGATGCCATTCAGAGGGACCTCGACAGGCTGGAGGGCTGGGCTCGGGTGAACCTGATGAGGTTCAACACGGCAAAGTGCAAGGTTTTGCATTTGGGCCGGAAGAACCCCAGGCACCTGTACAGGCTGGGAGGAGCGGTCCTTGAGAGCAGCTCGGCAGAGAAGGACCTGGGGGTCCTGATGGACGAGAGACTGAACATGAGCCAGCAATGCGCTCTGGCAGCTCGAAAGGCAAATGGGATCCTGGGCTCCATCAGGAGAGGGGTGGCCAGCAGGGACAGGGAGGTGATTGTCCCTCTCTACTCGGCTCTTGTGAGGCCCCATCTGGAGTACTGTGTCCAGGTGTGGAGCCCTCAGTACAAGAAAGACATTGAGATTTTGGAAAGGGTCCAGAGGAGGGCAACTAAGATGATCAGGGGGCTGGAGCACCTCCCCTATGAGGACAGGCTGAGGGAGTTGGGCTTGTTCAGCCTGGAGAAGAGAAGGCTGTGGGGTGACCTCATTGCAGCCTATCAGTACCTGAAAGGAACCTACACCCAGGAGGGGAGTAAACTCTTCAAAAGGGCTGATAACAGCAGGACTAGGGGAAATGGTTTTAAGTTGAAGGAGGGAAGATTTAGGTTGGATGTTAGGGGGAAGTTCTTTACTAGGAGAGTGGTTAGGCCCTGGAACGGGCTGCCCAGGGAGGTTGTGGATGCCCCGTCCTTGGACGTGTTTAAGGCCAGGTTGGACGGGGTCCTGGGCAACCTGATCTGAATGTGTATGTTTGGTGGCCCTGCTAGGCAGGGGGGTTGGAACTACATGATCCTTGGGGTCCCTTCCAACCCGGGTGATTCTGTGATTCTGTGATTGTGGTGAAATGAATCACAGAGTTGCAGGGGTTGGAAGGGACCTCAAGAAATCATCTACTCTAACCCCCCTGCTAAAGCAGGTTCTATAGAATAGGTCACTGTCGTGGTTTTATGATTTTTGGTTATTGATATTCCACATCATAACCAGGCTAAATCAGTCCATAAGCCATTTGACAGTCACACAGGCAGGCGTCCAGATGGGTCTTAAATATCTCCATAGAAGGAGACTGCACATCCTCTCTGGACAGCCTGTTTCAGTGCTCTATCACCCTTACCCTAAATAAGTTATTCTGTATGTTTGTATGGAACACCCTTTGTTCCAGTTTTAGGTCAGTGAACCTTGTCCTCTCACTACACACCTCTGAGAAGAGCCTGGTCTCATCCATTTGCCTCCCACTAGATATTTACAAACATTAATCAGATTCCCCCCTCAGTCTTCTTTTCCCCAAGCTGAACAGACCCAGGTTACTCAGCTTTTCCTCACGTGGGAGATGCTCCAGGCCCTTCATCATCTTTGTGGCCCTCTGCTGGAAAAGTGCCCAATTATTCAAAGAAGTGTGCATTTCTAAAGCTCCTTCAGTCTGCTGTATTTTTGTATTTTGAGTGCTGCAGAGCTCAGCTGTTTCTTCAGGAAAAAAGAATACTTTCCTAACTGTATATTAAAAGCCAGACAATAAAAAGCAAGACAGAATCCTCAATACCAGAAAACCATGAAGTCACCAAAATAAAGAGTTTAGTGCACCAACAGTTTGTCTTTGAAAAGCTTAGAACTATGAAGAAAGAAGAGCTCAGAATACAGGAAATAATATTATGTAGATAATCTAAAGTGTATCAATACAATGATGACAGAAGTTGAAGAGAGAATCACTCACTTTTATACTATGAAAGCTTAAAAGCATACTTCCTTCCTTACTCTGCAGCAAAGAGACACGGATACCTCAAGCTCCCAACCCAGAAGCTGCCTGCCCTTCCCTGGCCAGTGTGCAACCAGGGGAAGCCCAGCTCAGAGATCAGAGCAGTCTACGCCACAGGACAGCCATGCCTCTCCAAAGAGATACTCAGATACCCACTGTTCCCTGTATTCACCTCACAGAACAAAATACTGCGTTGATAACACTTTAATCAAGGATCTATAAGTAATAAACAGAACATGTACACGTATAGGCATATGTACTGGAAAGCAGTAATTGTTTAATTGGCATATTAATTTGAGGGAATCTTACAAGAAGGAGGGAAACTGACTCATTACATAGTCTGAAGTAGGAAGAAATTCCTATATCAGGAAGAAATTCTTTACTCAGAGGGTGGTGAGGCCCTGGCACAGCAGCCCAGAGAAGCTGTGGTGCCCCATCCCTGGAGGCACTCAAGGCCAGGCTGGACCGGTCCTGAGCAGCCTGACATGGTGGGTGGCAGCCCTGCCCATGGCAGGGGTGGGAACTGGATGGGCTTTGAAGTCTTTTACAACACAAGCCATTCTATGGTTCTATGATACTTTTCCCTTGGGCCCTTCCCCTCACAACAGCAGACAACCAAAACAAGTTTGCAGATGTCTTCGAGTTGTTCCACAACAGTAAAACACTTTAAGCTCTCTAAAAAGAGCTAGTAATATACCTTCCTTGTTGAAAATTAATTAACTAATGTGTTAACTAAAAAACTTAAAACCCATACAAGTTCTATTATGGAGTTTTGAAAAAAAATTATTCCCCTGAAGACTTCTAAAAGCAATTTTCGCTGAGAAGTAAAGTTAATGTACTGCAGACCTGGAACATACTAAGTCTAACTATCCCAGCTGTGTCACACAAGCAACAGGAAACTTGAGAATATGACTGATAAGCAGCTAGACCATAGGCAAATGGAACTGCCATCATTCATCAAAGGTCTGAGAAAGGCTACACAATGCAGTTCTGCTCCTGTAAGAGGAAAATAATCAAAGGCAGCATTTAAAGTTACATCACATCAGAAGAATGCCTAATGCTGACAGATGAGGGAGTCTGAGTTCACACTCAGTGAAAAAGTTATTTAAACAATTTTAAATACTGCAATAAACTCATTAAGGGAGATAATCACTGAGAAGAGGCTGAGGAGATAGCATCTAAGGGCCTGATCTTTCGTTCCTAAGAAGAGCTGTAGGTTGGATTAGGTTTGTTTGGGCTCCAGCCCAGAATGGGCTCCATGGTTGCAAGCATTTGTGACCCCAGCACGTGCACCCCATCAACCAGGGCACCCAGGAAGCCTGCAGACAAAGCAGGGTTCAGCAGGCAGTCCACGCATGTAAAAACCACATAGAAAATCCTCCAGCTCTATTTCCAGTATATCCTGTGAATTTTATTTTTTTTACCTGTTGGACACAGATGCAAACAGAAGCCAAAATACTGTAAAAGAAAATGTTATAAAAGCTAGACATGAGGTGACAGAAGAGATAAAAAAAAAAAAAACATCCCTTCCAGGTTTCCATGTCTTCTCAGCCCTACCCAGCAACAGCTGGCCACATTCAGACCAGGTGAAAACTGAGGCACTGACTTAGCTGTAAGGAAAGAAATAAAAAGAGGTGACTAATTTACAGCCACTTGAAAACAATAGCTTGAGTGGCAAGCTGAAGATGACAGAATAGGTAATACCACAAATATCACTTTTAAACAGAAACTAATAAAGAAGCAGACTATAAAACATTAATGCAGCTATTAAAAGAAAAGTAAAAGCAGCAGAAAGCTGCCAACAGACAATGCGAAGGACAGAAAGTTTCTGAGGAGTTAGAAATTAGCACATTTATAAACACGCCCTATCGCAAAAAGCAGATATTGCAGATGTCATGGGTTGTTTTTTTTTGAACCACAGTTGATTTCAAGCAGCGTATGTAAAGAAACTGCAGACATAAGTATTCACATACCCACTGTGTCTGAATTTCTTTCTTATCAAGGAGTAATCCTGCCTTGAACTGCACACATTTAGCATGCAATAACTGAACAGGATTGCAGATCAATCAAGGATGCAGACAAATCTTTCTTTCATGGTTCTCCAGTTTTAGAAAGAATGCAAAGTCTCCTGGGGTCGTTTAATGAAAAGGCTTTGCAAACTGTTAAAGTTCAGGCAGAGTAAGCTCTAAGATTAAATAGACTCCAGAAAAATAATTAACAGGGTTTTTTGATACTTGTTTTTTTTTTTTTCCATGATTGTTTTCTACCTTCGTGGCTTTTGCAGATTTCAAGATTTCTAGTCAGTTGACAAAATCCCTATCCAGCTGGAAAATTAAACATATCTTTAAAAATCCAATAACATTAAGCCCACTTTAGAAAAGCAGATATTCTCTCCAAAAAGCACACAACAATCTAATTGCATTTGAACAAATACTCTGGATGGATAACAAAGAGAAAGTAAGTATTTTCTAGAAGCAGCCAGGCACCATCTAGCCTGCAATAGTCTAAATATGCTTTCATTAAAATCAGTGGGATATACAAGTTGTTTCTCATTTCTGAATAAGAGTCTTAACATCCTGCCAATGGAGCGGAATGGCAAACCAGAAGAGAACAAACCACCACTAGGGATGGGGAAAGAATTAAAGAAATATCAAAATACTGAAATGCAAAAGAGGTATTTAGTAGAGGAAATGATTTATTCAAAGCTTCAGCAGAAGCAGAAAGTGCATTCACAAAGAAATGAAGAATAAACACCACAAGATCACAGTCACAGTTCATGTCTTCTCTATTAACCTACACAGCTAAGCAGCTTGAACTGCTCTGTGGTGTTGGTTTTCCTGATATTGGTATTCCCCTGAAACAGACAATATAGAGAAGGGCAAAGCAAGCCTAGCCAAGGCCTGAGAGGATACAAGAAAAAAGTCAATGATGAGGCAGGAGCCTTCCACAGAGCATGCTCTCAAGCACTGTCTGAAAATCAGTACTGCTACTGGAGCAGAGCTGAGAGCCCTACCCACATAGTGCAGCTATTCCCCTACTGAGCAAAAAGGCTCTGCTCCAAACACAGTGAAAGTCTGCCTTTTCTCCAACTAGTTTATCTCCACCTTTGCTTTCCTTAACATAAGTTGGTGTAAATTAACTGATGAATAGCATGCAGTACTTCCATTGCAAATTGCAATGAAGAAAAAAGGGCTTCTCTTCATCAGCCTCCATCAGTGGCACCTTTCTGCCCCACCATACTGTTTGGAGAACAGCAGCCAGTTAATAAACCCCATCCATCCCACCAACAGCAGAATAACAAAAAATGTATTTTTAAATGTGAATGTACGTGAATATGTTCCCAGTGCTGGAATGCAGCTGCTACTCTGATGCTTTTATTTAGCAGTACATTAACAGGATAGGAAGCAGTCAGTTAATAAGATCAAAACTAACTTCAAATAGAGGCAGAAGGAACTGAAGCAGAGGGGTGTTTTCACCAACTGCCAAACATGGCCCATATAAATCTGCTGTACATTCACATTACCAGTGCAGTGCATGTATTCCCTTCCATACTTTGTAGTTCAGCTAAAACTGTATTCTTAATCTTTTCCCAATACAGATAAAACATCAAATTTAAAACCAATATAATCCTAGAAATCATATTATCTTGTGGTTTCATGTATGAATCAAGTATTAATAAAGCAGAGCTAGTCTTAGAAGATTTAATATTGAAATTACTTACTGAAAAAAATATCTGACTTTGTTTCTTTGCATGAATGTTATTGAAAATATTGAAACAATTACAGTAAAAATAAGATAAAATAGGGAAATACCACCACAATTTAATTATGACCAACATTAATTCAAGAATAAACCAACTATGCTGCTAAATTTAAAATCAAAGCAACCGTCGAGAATTAAAAGTCATTTGCAGAAGATAAACCAACAAAATTAACTTAAGTAGAAATCTGTCTGCAAAGTCTAGAAACTAATTATCAACTTCACTGAAATCCCAGTTGAAACGGGACAGGTTTGAAGTGCACTTACTGAGTAGTGAACCCAAGTTATCTGTCATTTGAACTGCAATCTGCAAACTGCAAGGCCACTTGAACATCTTTCATGCTCTTTGATAATCAGTTGTTTACACCACAGGGTTACAAGACTTCTAGAAATTTGACTATAGAATCCCACTGTTTAGGTTTCTGAGCATTTGAGGTTGTTTTCATAACTCTTCATTTGGGAAATTTCATTTTTAACAAATATATGCTTCTGGGGGGCTCAAATACCTGTACATATACAAATCTACTGATGGACCAAAATTAGAGCTGGCATATCTCTTACTCTGATAAAAGAACAGGTGATAAACATGAAATTAAGTTGCAAAATAATATTTAAGATAATTGGGGTGTCATTAATGAGCTTCATGGGCTGTGAATCTTCTGGCTACTTGTACAGTAAGCACTGAGGCAGCATGAGAGAACAAAGCTTACTTCGTGGTGGCACAGAAGTGGAAGACAGTAAGACTAGTCACAAGCTGTGATTATCTGTTAGTATCTTCTCTTCAAGATGCCTAGTTCAGGATTCAGGAAAAAGAAAAATTGCTGGTTTTTTTTTTTTTTCCCCCAGAAAAACTTCCCTTAGGTCTAGCCCACACTTTTAAACCCTTCAAGCACCATTTAGAGAAAAGTAAATCAATAAGTGACCCTTAACTGCCAATTAATTGTGCATACATATCTTAAGGATCATAATAAAGATTTTTCAGACGATTCATTTTGTGTGTGGAGTGTGACATTGTATGGTATACAGTATCTCTTTGGTATTTAAGTAGCTGCCCTGGTGACATCTCCTCTCCACCCCTTGTCTACCCCAGCCAACTGCCTTTGGAGAGATTTGGAGAGAGTCTTGATGATGCGTCAGCACAGCTCAGCAATGGGCAAAACACCAGTGTGATATCAACACTGTTCTACCTACAACTGCAGAGCAAGAGTGTGGGCTCCTGTAGTGAAAGTTAATTCAATCCCAGGCAGACACAAGCATTAACATGATGGGTCTTAGTTGGGTCTATCAAGAATACCATCAAGAATAGTTCAAAAATAGCCAATTTTCTCCAGGCTTTTGGATTATCTTCAAAGTTCAGTTGACCATTTCTTGACATTTAGTACATAATCTGTTAATGTAAAAAAAAAAATCCCCTCTCTAATAAAAAATAAAAACAAGAAATAATTTTTTTAAAAAAGGAAATTATTCTAGCCCTCTTTAAGCAACAGTTCAGCAATTCTGATATTTCTGATTTGGCTTCAGCCTCAATTCATCCATCTCCTTTGCCCTGAAAAGGATTAATCCTGCTCTTACTGGCCTTCCTCAAGGGCCCAAGGCACCAAAGCACAGGCCTTGCAAGAATAAGCCCTCTGTCATTTTTGTTACCGCCACTCCAGTTTGGAGGGAAGGGGTTGCGAAAAAAAAAAAAAAAAAAAAGACTAATTTTTCTCAGAGAGAGGAAGAAAATGATTCACAGGACTGCTTTTAACACCACCGCCATTAGCGGGAAGCAGCAGCTGTTGTGCATCTGTGGGAACCATACATACATCAAAGAGCCTGAGAGCAGGCATCCAAGGCTCCCAGCAGGGAACATACTCAATTTCTGTAACGCAGTGCAGCCATGGCTGCAGCTGCTTGACTGTGCCAAAACCAAACCAGTGATGGGCAGGAGCCCATCAGGGAGAATTTTGATGTGGAGAAGTCCATAACACATCACCATGCAAATCTTTGGGGGAGAAGGAATCTTACTGCAGGCTGAGAACAGACTGCAGAAACTTTCTGATGCACGGAGAGAACAAGCTTTGTATTCAAATGCAGCAACGTAACAACTGAAGACATTATTATTGTATCCAGAAAATGAGTAAATTTGAATCTGAGGTAGAGAGAAAATAATATATTTACCACAATTGAATAAAGTCTCTAATATTATCAGTGCAGTCTGAAATGAACACTGCCAAAGGCGTTCAAGAAAATTATATTATGTCATAGAAAGCGATACAATGATCATATGCTTAAGTTATTAGAATATGACCACTGGCGATATATAATATTATAAATTAACTTTTCTATGTATACCTAATAGGCTTATTCCTAAGAACCTGTCATTCTCTCCTATATGAATTCAGTTAACAGAGCTTTTGCTGCATCATTCTAATATTATAGTATTTTAGATCTATCGAGGGGACAGAGGGTGAAGGAAAAGGGCAGTGACTCCACTCAAAATGAATCTCAGCTAACATATTCCTCCAGCACTACTAAATTGAAATAAATTGGTTTACCTAAAACAAGGAGACATTGGTGACATTTTAGGCCAGAGAATTAGATTTCAAAGTAGCCATGAGCGCATTTATTAAATTCATGAAATGTTAATCTCCTAATAGTAATATATAAGCTAATTTTTTTTTATATGAATTAGCCATGAATCACAAAGGTAATAGAACTGCTAAATCACACAGAGGCTATGTTCTGTACTATGGGTAATTTCTTTTCTATTTTTCTTCCTCTGAGGTAGTTTTAAAGACACAAATCAAAAAACAGACAAATATTTGAAAATATTTTGTAGGCCCTTTTGATGATGGAGCTCCAAGAAGCCTTGTCTTAGGCTTCATGACCTTGAGAAACGACAAAACTCAGAGGTGGAGAAAAATCACCTTAAAGACAATATTATTTTCATTTCAGACTGGTGTAATTTGGAAGTGGTTCAGGACAGTTTATGAATCTTTAATCAAGACGATAACAGGACCTCATTAAACAAACTTATGTTCCAGTTTTATTCTATGATTCATTCATAGACAAAGTAAAAAACTTTATAACATCGAATACATAATGCAGAAGTCTAAGAGGTCAGTGCTTTGAAACTTACTTCAAACAAGATATATTATAGTAAGGGGATAAGTTCTTGAGCGTTCTGCAGAAATTAGTGGGCACTATGTAACCAGTCACATGGGCTCCCTCTCCAAATATGCCCATTACATTTATTAGGATAGTCTGGAGGAACAAGAACCAGTCACCACATCTTCAAACTGGACTCAGAGCAGAAGCTACTTTATATAGAGATCTGTCACAGCCAACAGTAGCAAGGATATCAAATTGTCTTGGAATAGGTGTAGAGGTGGTTGATGCCCAGGCCTGTTAGTGCTCAAAAGGCATTTAGATAATGCTCTTACTGACATGCATTATTATGTGGCTAGCCCTGAACTGGTTGGGCAGTTGGTCTAGATGATCCTTGAAGATCCCCTTCCAATTGAGCTATTCTATTCTATTCTTCCCACTAATAAAGGCTCAGTTCTGATTATCAAGAAATCAAAGCTGAGAGCTTCAACTATAAATATGCCCTGAGAGCAGACCTACAATTGAGGCAGTCATACTGCTTCTGTGAAAGGACAGGATGGACAAGGGTGGCTGCACAGGCTTACTGCCAACAGGGGCTACATAAGCATGGTCAGAATGGAGAACACAAGGTAAGAAAAGAACAGAGGCTGTTTTCTGAGCCAATCCTTCTTGCTGACTAGTGAAGCATCTAGAAATCTATTAAGAGGATTCAGGATTCAGAATTCAGGATTCACATTTATAAAATAGATCTGGGTTTTACTTTTTGTTTTTGTTTTACTTTCATATGCTTAGTACCTAACTTCCCCTCAGGAGTCTGGAAAGTTAGTTGGCATATTTTCAAATCAGATGCTATATCTACTCTGTGCCATTTTTTCCTGGACATATTCAGTAGAGCATTCAGAAATATTCTTAGCCTTAAGCACAGGTGTAAAGTGCAACTGCTAAATCAGGAGTCCTGACTTTACATAAATTTCTACATGAGTCTTTTGCAAATGTTAGAGAGAACAGGCTATTTTTGAAAGAGAAAAAGTTAAGAAAAATATAGACAGTTAAGGAAAATGAGAAGCACTTTTTAACATGCTTACCTAACATTTTTATAAGTTCACACAACACATATCTTTTCTGCACAGAAATGCAAAAAGATAATTTAACAAACAGCTTTTAAGTACATTCTCAGTTCTTTGAGCTATTGACAAAAATGTTGACTGTTTCATCCATCTAATGCCCCTTTTAGATAATACAGTTCTTGAGGCAATGTTTCAAAAAATTGCATGCTCTGGTGAGTTATCAGATTCAATTAGGCCCTTCAGGAAAGTAATCAATACCTCACCTGATTTAAGAAAGTTGCTATGCAATGCTTTTATATAAAGTCAGCAATCCACACTTATCTTTGTAAAACTACCATTCTTCTCTCGTGTCAGCTCTTGAATTACATCCCTGAGAAAAGGCAGGAAGTGAAGAAGGAAGTGAGAAATGGAAGAGCACAAGCTGTACATGACAGAGTTATTTCCAAGTGGCCTTCAAACTATCCACTGAACATCTGTTTGAGACAGCAGTTCTTGCCCCAGTTACTTCCAAGGGTTTGCCTAGAAGTACCAGGCACTCGTTTCCTCTTTAATTTTCTGAGTACGTGACCACAGGCAGGTCTGGTCAGGAAGACACTAAACATTTTGTCATGTGGTCTGAGAGCAAACTAACAAACCAGGCTGACCAATCGCTGCAGTCAGACATCAAAAAGCAGAAGCAGCAAAAATTATTAGACACTGAAGATTTTGGCCCTAATCCTGAACTAGGTGTCCCATACTAAAGTGCTCTTGTTTGACTAGGTAACTTTGGAGCTTGAGATCAGAAAAGATTTAAATATGTATAAAGAACACATTTAAACAAAAAGCTGTAATGAATTTCATACATTAAGAAAAAAACTTCAGTGGCGCAGTTGCTGAATGTGCTGAGAGCAGTGAGTTCAGCAGTTAGTTACACAAAAAGGGGCACACTAGAGAAAATACTTCTCCATATCCTTAGTAGACAAAAATATGGAAGTTCCACAACGCTGCATAAGTGATACTCCTCTTAAAGGACAGTCAGTAATACTAGAGCAATCTGTGCATTAAAATGTAATATATTGCCAGAATAAATCCACATGATGGAAAGGTGATTGCATTTCAGTAGGTTAAGCTGACAGTATTTTACAGAAATAAGGTTATATAGCAAATGGAATCATGAAAGCAATGCAAAATAATTCTTGAATCCAATACTCTATAGCTTGGAAGGAATTTTTAAAAACAGAATTCAGAGATGTCCTTTCTCAGCTATAACTATGGCAGTCATTTGCATAAAGATATAAACTTAGCCTAAAGTTCTGAATAGCATTACCTTGAGGAATGCTGAAAAGCAAACAAGTGACTGACACAGTGCAGCTTTCCAAAGTGTTTAAGGTTTTTCTTCATTCAGAAATTCATTTAAGAATGTCTCGAACATAATCAACAAGGTTACATTATAGTATTTAATGACTTTTGGGTTAAAATTGCTTTTATATGATATTAAATAACGTGTCAAGAATAACGATATTAAAGACAAATGAAATACAAGAAAAGTGCATTATCACTAGAATGGGTATAGTGATCATTGTAGAGTATATACAATAAATTGGTCATTTCAGTGCAGACAGACAAACCCAAGCTATCTACTACAGTACCTGAGCTGAGAAGGGGAGATCATTTAGTAATCAATAGGTAGTAAATTCAAGTCACTCAGTCTCACTCACAAGAGCACACTGGATTATACTCTGAAGTCTAAAACATTCAGGCATCTAAATTGATTGGCAACCAGTATGTTTCCAATTCATTATAAAGAATAAGATTGGTATAACACTGACAAAAGTAATAAATAAGGAAGTAAGGTGGAGAGAAAGGATGGCAATGAACATTGCGGAAAAGAGCACACCTACAAGGAGGTTCAAGAAGGAAGGATAACATCCAGTGTCAGAGCTACATGTGTACAAGAACTCTTCAGAGAGACATGCTAATTCTACCTCTAATGTTAGTTGAGCTGCTTGAATACATGCTGGTTTTTTAAATGCAGTTCTTAAAAAGACACAAAATCGCCTGCATTTTCCAGCAGTCTTTAGGCATCACATCACATCTGTACGTATTTCAGACTGACAGTTAAACGTATTAGTCCAAAAAAGGTGAGTATCTCAGCGACAGATATAGGTGAACAATAACATATTCTAAGTATCAAAGATCTTGAAATACGGAAGGCAAATATCTGACAAATAGAGCATAAAGAAGGAGCTAGAAGACTACATCACTTATTCTTATTTCCCTAAGGTTTGTTTTGATGAACTATGTAGCGTAGAAACCTCGAACTAAAGCTAAAGGTTTATCTGTCTGCAACTTGAAATAATGACCATTTGTGTTATTTTCTACAGAATAACTACTTTAACACTAGGAAAAAACTTAAGTGTAAACAAAAAAGACAATTACACATATTCATTTCTAAGTATTATTGGCAACGTATCAACATTCTCCAAAGTCTTTTTTCTTTATTGCCAGATTTAAACATCAGACCTCCCACTGATCTCCTGTAAGAAGCAGCATGTTACCTAGCTGTCTTCCACTAAAATCACCTGCTGCTCTTTCTTCCATGATTATTTTCTCAAAGCTGCTTCCAGCATGTATGGGAACTGCTGAATCACAGCCTGAACCTCTGATTGATCACCTGAGGCAAGCACAGAGTCAGCCACGGGAGCACAGGTGAAGGCAATTCTCCTGTGCTGCTGTAAGGGGTGGAGCCTGGCTGCACCTCTCCTAGACTCATTAAAGAGCTGCCTATCAGTAGGGAAGGATCACTTTGGAGATCCACTCCTCTGGAGTTTCATAGCAAGCCCAGGATATGTGTAATCATTCCATCTGTTCTCTTTTGGTATAATAACTGTTTAGCCAAACTCTAGTATATTTCGTAACTATAATGTCTGTACATTCATTGATTATACGCAACATAACCCCAAATAGCCTTGATGTTTTCAAAATAACTTGCGTAACTTACGTATTTCTGACATCAGGATGATTTTTGTGAGTGTGTGTTATGCCAGAGGCATCACTGAAGGACCATTTACCTTCTAATATGAGCCAAAACCATTTCTAAAGAAAGTAATCACTGAAGAGATTTTTCTTTGCACCTGATAATCACCACTATATATAATACTGTATTATTGATTACTGACAGAGTCAGCTTTTCTCAAGTACAGTTTCTAATAAAATCATTCATCTCTTTTCTGACTAGCATATCTACAAGGATCTCCACAAAATGCACCTCTTAAGTTCCATTTCCTATTCTTGCCAGTAGTATTAGTTGCCATCATTCACACCCAGCTTGACCTTTTTTTAAAAAAAAAACAAAAAACAAAAAACAACAAAAAACAAACTTCTCTGAAATGTTCCCAGGATGCACAAATCTCACTATTTCTCTGAACTTTCCTTCCTTAGGAAACTAAACTAATTTAGCTGGACTTATATAAACTTTTCCACTTTTTCAAAATGATATTTAATAAAATAGTGATAGAAATCTTCACATACACCCTATTCTTTGTGCATCTCTTTGCCAGTGTTAGGGATGTTTAAATTCTTACTGGCTTTAAATGAACACAGTATTATTTGTGTGGAAGTGTCAATCACAGACATTGTGTCATGATGTTAGTTACTGTGAAGATCCTTTCTTACTCATCTTCTGCAGGGGCATAAATTCCCAGTGACCTTGGCCTTTGCTAGGTGAGAACTGCTGGCTCATAATATTGTGACTGCATGCAAAATACGTATTTCTGTATTGTACTGGTGGGCACCTTCAAGAAACAACAAAAAGACTGAGGTCATAATAGATTAATTTTGACTATCAGAGCAGCCTGTCCTACCAGATTCTTTTACATAGCTGGATCCATAGCAATTCAGTTCAATAACTGGTCTTATTTTGATTTTTTTTTTTTTTTCTTGAATGGTAATACAAGCACAGGCAACATGTAATCATGATGTTCAGACTCTAAACATTGTTGATTTTGTAAGCGCCAAGATAAAAAAAACACTGGTGGAATTCTGTTCATCTAAAAATCTGGCAGCTTTCATAATAGCAATTTGACAATCTGAACTGTTACACATAAAACACTGAAACTAGAGGGGATTGTTCCACCCATCCTGTGATTTTACACAGTTTCATGACTAGGGAATAAAATTTCAAGGGTAAGGAAAGAAAAAGGTCCCACTTCCTCTCATCATTTCTGCACAATTCCACATTTAAACGTATCCTTGATGTGCTCCAAATGTGCTCTAAGACTGAATGCAGTATACACCTTTTCTGTCATCCACAACACCAAGTTTATTACACAGCTTTTTAGGCTCCTTTAGCAAGAGAAAGGAATGCGAAATTTTTTTTTTTCCGAAGAAAATGGGGAAAATTTTCCCTGCTTTTGAAGCAGAAGAACAATTTCCTCCAAGACAGTTAATCCTTGTGCAAGGTGCAACTAATTCTTGGTGTCCTATTTACTTCAAAGCAGTTAATACTGGTTCCATGAAAGGCTGACTACCAATCTTATCTTCAGCAGCTCTTTACATTATGTCTTTCCGTTTTAGTAAACAGATAATTCAACATAGTTCTTATGTTTCTTACACTAAAAAATAAATCTATACTGTAATTTGGAAGAAGAGACTTTCAAATACTACACATCCAAATGTATATAAAATCATATGAGAATAAAACAGTGACATGAATACATTTAATGCATGATTATGTGTTCACATAAAATGGGTATGCAGTTGATCATAGAAAAGAAAACTAATTACATATCAAATAGCTTTGTCTGTTCACATAAGAAGAAAACAGTGCCTATTGCTTTGGTCTATTTCCTGAGATAATTGCCTAAGTCTGCCAGGCATGCAAATGAGTGATAAGAAAAATCAGCTGTGATAATGCCAGTTAGAAGTATAACTGCCTGTATTAAGAGTAGGTGGTGAAAATGATTGTGTTTTCTCCAAAAACTGTATGCAATTACATCCAAACTTCATCTAGACCTGTTCAGAGTGCAAAATGAAGGTCTTAGCCTGTTCTTCTTAATACACACCTTTTGAAAAATTGCTGGTCTTACCCTTCACTTTCAGAGATTGCGTTCTGTCTATTTACTTACCCATTTTACAAACTGTAAGCCTCACTACATCTTCCAGAGGCAGAGACACATTAAACTGCATCCTGGAGGAGACAGGAACATTATGTTTCTCTGACCTCACTCAGAACATCTTGTCTTTTAAATAGAGGTTGTGTGTGCTACTGTGGGGAAAAGAGGAATGCAAAAGAAAGCAAGCAGTTTCATCAATCCATATCAAAAGCTTACATTCAGGAAAAAAACAGTAGGTGCAAAACTGATTCCTTTTGATGTCATCATTGATGGAATTAGAGGCCAGGTTTGTACAGCCTTACGATACAAAGCTTTGTAACCCTCACCATTTATCGTCATTCACTGCAAAACAGATACAGGGGAAAAGATCAATCTTCATGTAAATTTCAAGACTGCTGTGCCATCAGCAATACAGGCTTTGTATTGGATGTTCTAAAGAAATGCTTTCACCTGTGCAGAAACAAAGTTACACTTTTCAAGAACCATGATGCTCACAATGGATATTAATTTACAATATGCATTTCTGAAGCAAGCACCTGACTTAGCAGACTTAATATGTATCATTAATAAGACTTAATTCATTTCCTGATAATCAAAGGTTGGACAGGCTAATAAATAAATATTTGATTTTCAGAAAGAATCTTTGCAATCACATTTAATAATATTTCAATGGAAAAGCAGGCATTTTATCTCACAGTTCTTCAGACCTCTTTACAATCCACAGGATGTCAAAGATGGCTCGTAATGGCAAAAAGCGCTCACCAACACTTGTGGTCTTGAATAAGTCAAGTAAAGCTGCATGCTATTTATCATAGATCTTAAAAGAAATTTGTGGTATTTTTGATGAGTCATGAGAAAAATAATTTGTTGTTTTAAAGAACTACAGGTAAAAGTTCAAAATCATATTCTCTCAATGCTTCTTATATTAGCTGAAAGTAGGATATCTTGAAATTGAAGGCCAAGAGCAGTAACAATGAAGCATCCATATTCCAAGACATAGCCAAACTCTAGGCATCAGACTTAGATGCATGAGACTTTCCTAAGGCTCATAGCCCAAGGACACACAAGTAGCAGTTGGCATTAGTTGGGCATATTGACCATAAGGTCATGAACTTTAGCTAATTTTTTGTTCTAGATGTTGACAAAGTATGACCAATCACCTGCCCCTGACAACAGAATAGATTTGATGTGCTCAAAGAGACAGCCAAACTTCACAGCTCATTGTTCATCAGGAAGTGTAAAAGTATCTTGGAGTGTTCAGAAAAAGAAGATCATGAGTGCCAACTTATTGAACCTCCACAGTGCCATTTTGCTTGAAAATTACAACACAGCCATACCCTTAACACAGGCTTAGCTTTACATAAAGCATATGCACATACATACAGCCCAGGGTAATAAAGATTTCCTGTCTTTCAGCTCTCACACCAGCACCCTGAAACCCCAAATAGCAAGTCTACACTTTCTTCTTCTTCCAACCCTCACTCTAAGCATAAACCTATGAAACCCACACCCAAGATCCCTACACACACCTTCTTTGAGAGCCTCTCACCAGCACCTAGCAATCTACATCTCCACATTTTCCCTGTTCAGATTCTGGGAGATTTATACAGGACAATACAGGACAAATGTGCACTGGAAAGCTTACTTTTTACATTACAAAGAATTCTTAGTGAACCACCAGAGTAATTGCAGCCACTGTCTGACATAACATTTGCCCATTATTTCCTATAATAAGACCCTCTTTTCAGTTGCATATAGCTTTTACTGGTCAGAATAAAGTTTTCCATATGCAGTATCTTCTTCAGTATAAGCTTTTGAGAAATTCCAGACTCCTCAGTGAGGTTAGCAAGCCAAAATACAACCACCACCACCAAACAAAACACACCAAAACAGAAACTCTCTCACTGCTTGAAATAGGAGTAAAGTATGTCAGATCTGGATGAGAAGATCATGGGGTTTCCATATTTTCATTAATAGAACACTACATTGTACCCTAAAGTCTGCTGATTAACAACAGAAAATCTCTGTAAAAATGAAAAAATCAGAAGTACTTCTACTCAGATCTTAAGGGACATCTACAATCCAAGCTGAGCGATTGCTGGGAGCTCAGATACTTCTTCCAAACTGACAGTAGCCCTTAGAGATACTTGCAATAAGCAGTAGTTTCAAAGAAGCCTTCTCTGACAGGCAGAGAAGCCTTCCCTGACAAGGAGTGGCAAACTAAGAAGTCATCTGATTGTCATGTCAGTAAAATACCACATAGTGGCTTCATCTTTAGTTTGTTTTTACTTTTGTTTTGTTACATAAAGAATCTAAATTAAAAGGTACACTATTGAAGTTGCCAGGTCAGATACCAGGTCAAAATCTAAGGAAATGCCAAAATAAAGGTTGCCTATAAATGGGGGTAGTAGTATATCCTTATCGCACAAGGTGGCTGTAAGAATAGTTCATATCTGTGAAGCACACAGATAATATACTGACAATTGTGTAGAAAAGGTCAGAGGAAATGAATAATTCTGCCTTCAGAGCTGGGCTTGAATACAACGTGCAACGAAAACCAGCACTGCATACTGAACACTGAGACAGTAATACAACACTGATAACTTGTCCATTAAGGGCAGGATAAACCTCACCTGAATTCAGCTATGTAAAATACATTTTAATGTATTCATGCAGACTATCTGCTCTCACTGAAAAGATGAGGGCACCTCCAGAGAGGATTCTCTGCATCCCAAGACAGTCTTTTGAGATGAGCAGGAAGAATAACCATCCACAGTCTTTCTCCTTACACTACAGAAGTTAATTAGACATCTGGCTTGAGGTACATGCCTAATTGGTAGGCAGCTAAATTGAAGTGAAATGAATCTGTCCTAAATAAGCACTGCCTATCCTGTGTCCTGAAGGATGGAAAAAGACAGTATTAGATTATTTCATTATATTTCTAATGCAAAGTTCAATTCTGGAGCTCTTACAAGCTTAAGACTGATTTTGAAGACCCTACTGGGGTCTTCTAACATAGTGTGCAAGTGCATTTGCATACTAATTAACAGAAAGTATAAACACAAGCAAGTGTTCAAAACTATATCATCTCCTATCAAGGCAAGATCCTGTGAATCATCTGCAAAAAGTCCCATAAGGATTTGACCCAGCATTTTGAATTAATGATGGAAGGTGTGAAAAACCAGACACAACCAAAAATCATGCTCATCATCTTTATATTAAAAAGAAGCTCTCTAATAAAAACAAAATCGGAAGGCAATTATTTTCCTGATCCAAAAGGTAATTTCAAATACTATTTCCATGTTTTGTGTTTGACAAACTTACGTTTTTTATACATACTTCATTTCATGCATCTTTCATATTTCTTCCACCTTTTTCACACCACAGCAAGAGATTTTCATATTCCTGTGTAAGAATTGTCTTGTGGCAAATATTGCATGCACACAGAAACAAAAAACAGACCTCAATATGTCCTTTATCATAGGTTCGGCTATGAGGACACAGAAGTCACTGCAATTTTTCTTCCACCCAAGGGACACTTATTTGTCTAATATGAACTAGAACCACCTCTATAAGAATGGATGAGAACACTTCCTCATCATACTTGTGAATCAAGTTACAAAACAGGAAAAGGGGCATTCACATTCCAAATAAGCTCTGCTCCGACAAGCCATCTCTACCACTGGGAGACAGAGGAAAGCAGAATTACTCTCCTCTCTCTAGCTTTTTGAATGTCTGTATTTTAAGAAAGGAGATGTGTCCTACAGTAAAACGTTCTTTCTCAGGTAAATTTGGTGATTCATACACCCTTAGATATTTCAGTTTGGAAAAAAAAAAAAAAAAACAGTTACTCCATATCATATCCAAACAAAACTAGACTTTGCACTAGCAGTAAAGCTGGAAAGTGATATTCCAAGTAGGGTATGTGATTCAGTGGCTGCTCTTCTATAGAAAGACATAATTGAGGAAAATCTTTGCAAAAGAGAGACATCTCTATCACTCTTCTAAGAAAGCATGGCTACTTTATGATGCAGTGGAATCCGTTCCAGCAGCACCTGGAGCACAGTAACTCTGTGTAACTGGTACAGATCCAGATAGCAGACCCACACACAGCTGCCAGCATTTTATGCACAACTGCTGATTACTTGGACTTCTCATCTTCTACCAGAAGCAAATGGAGCTCCCTAGTGGAAGAAAACATTTGCCTGCAACATCCCATATCTGTGGATAACATTGCTGTTTGTTCTGAATCTGAAACTTGAGCCTTAGCATTCACTCCAAGGTGCTGCTTTAGGTTTTCCCATTGCCAAGTCACAGCTGGAGGGAAGGAGAGGCTGATCAATCACACCACCATCCCACCTAACCTGGAGCATTACTACCAAGACATGCTTCTGTCCTCCATTTCATCAAAACAAGCCCTGCTTTGCTGCCACCATTAAGCAGATGTCAAAGCTTTTCTTCCAGGAACAAGAGAAGGAAGTTTCTCAGATCTTCCCTCTCAACAAACCCCAATAATTTCATCTTGGGAAAAGACCCAAACTCATTTACTTTTTCTTCTCCCTCAGGGTTGGAAAGAGGAAGAAACAGATCTAGCAGAGTTTCCTATGTCTGGAAGGGAGCATCACTCCATGGCTGCTCTTAGGAAAGCTCCATTCCTATTCATTTCTCGGGAGATGCTCAGATTGCACATGGGGATAGAACAAATTTCATAGTGTTCTGATTTAGTGCCTTCTTGCTTGTTTGGTCCTTAAAAGAATTTCCATGAATCTAAGCAGAGCATAGTCAAGCTCTGGTACGATTTACAGAAATAAGTTCAAACATCTACTGATTCAGGTTTAAAACAGTGAAAGATGACCTTGAGACATGCAAAAGACTTCTGTAAGAAATAAGGCATAAAAAAATGAAGCATACAAAAATAAAGCACAAAATTCTCATTATCCAATCTCAACTCTTTGCACTGAGCACACCACGTCAGAATTTCTGCGATATTGAAAAAGCAGTGGGTTGTGACATTTAGCTACCAGTTACCCAGAGAACAAGAATTAAAAACCTGTGATTAAAGCAGTCTGAGAAGCTTAGTTCTACTTAATCTGGAAATTTGTTTATTTGGATTTCCTCTAAATGGAAATTGCCAAACTTATGAAAGCAGTTGCATTTACCTCAAGTAAAATGAGCATTAACACACAGTCAGACCCCTGCTGCCTGAAAGCCAGATCCTTAATCTCCAACCCCAGTTGTTCACAAGACACTGCTACATTTCTATTGGAAATAAAACCGAACAGCACAACATGACATTGATAAAGTTAAAGTGGCGTACAAGTCTGATTTTTCACAGCTTTCCAAAGATAGAAACAAATTGACAGAGGCAGTACATTTTCCAATCACTGTTCACAAGCCAAACATTTTCAATCTCTGGTTATTTAAGATTCACAGATATACACTATGTTTCTGGAGTCTATCATAGAAATCAACTAACCTTTCCCTGAAAACAGAACTGATGCACACACAGTGAGATTTACCCATCAGACACCAACCCATGGATTTCATTCCATGTTAACAAGACCTCTGTCAAATATACTTTGGACCTATATGCTAACATGTGTAAAAATGCTGTTAAAGGCTTGTTGCATTCTGTATGAGAACATGAACATGAGGAGCAGCCAGTTTCCACTGCAACTGCTTTCAAGGTTTAGAAGTGCATTTCTGATCTGCCTGAGTCAATACTAAAACCTCACAGTCATTTTTAAGGTGTCTGTACATAGGTATGCTTCAAGCCTGAAACTCAAAATTCATACCAAACTTATACTGAGTAAGATGAGTGTGAGACCATTGCAGGAGGGGATCACAGTCTGAGGTGACTGAAATCCAGTTCAGTTTCTGCAGTGCCTGTTTCAAGCAGGATTTCTGTGAAGCAACAGATCAATTCCA
The DNA here is from genome assembly GCF_019238085.1 of Lagopus leucura. Taxonomy (NCBI): domain Eukaryota; kingdom Metazoa; phylum Chordata; class Aves; order Galliformes; family Phasianidae; genus Lagopus; species Lagopus leucura. The sequence goes on from NW_024962334.1 coordinate 13,839,999, forward strand.
GTTAAGAGCTGGGAGTTGAACTGCTTCTCCAAATTCAAGTACAGCACAACAAGCACCACACTTCCCAGGAAAACCAAAAACTGTGGTTGTTCCTCTGCCATTCATCCTCACCTAAAAATACATTGTTGAAACTGTTGCAATTACGTTAAAATTCCCAGGTTGCATAAACAGTGTATTCTTTAACCAGAGCCTTAAGAATTCCTAATAGCTCTAAAAAAAGCCTGCTAAATACAACATCTCAAACTAATAAAGGTAGTCCAGATGACCAAGAAAACTATGACACAGCTAGTGGAACTGGTGGGCAAACTGAATTACTCAATACTTTCTTTGGAGATAGGCTGAAAGGCTTCTTTTTTTTTTTTTTTTTCACCCTAACATAGCAGAAGCCAAAAGAATGAAGACAAATAACAAAAGAAGTGTAAGACTCATTGCTCCAAGATTTTGAAAATGCCAGCAAGATCAGATGCAAAAGGGATACACAAGATGCACAAGATACACAAGATACACAGATGCACAAGCATCCAATCAGCACAATATCATGAGAAATCTTTGATAAAGTCTGTTGTGTCATGTTTATTTGTGAGCCAAAAGGAAAATCTTGTCCAAGTGCAGAGAGATGGCTAATAAATTTTGAGCAGAGAGTATAAACAGACAGTGTGCAATGCAAAGCAGAATGAGATGGCAGCCATACAGGGAGGTCAAGATACTATGCCTATGTTTTATTTCCAAAATAAAATTCCTTTTCTTGATAACATTGTAAAATAGTCATTCCAAAACCAAAGTTTCTCTCCCACTAGGAAAATCTGATCAATCAGCAATTGTTCCCCTTTCAATTCAGAGTAAGATGCTGAAATACTTCTAGCTCTTACAGAATGTCCAGTTCTCTCCTCCCTCCAAAACTAAACATGTCAAACCACGTTGCAGGAGCTCTAGTCTAACAGGCACAGACAGTGATACCTTCTGGGTGGTGAAGCTGACATCCTTCCTTGCCTGGACCTTCTGAGTAGACTGCTTCCTGGGAATGCTGCAGTTGTGACTTCCCTGTGATGTGCATAGTTGCTGAACATAGGACCAAGCTGTGACTTATTTTGTACAGAAAGAGACAGCAGACCATGGAGAAGTAGGGGAAAATACACTTACACAGTGCACAATAGCACTTCAGGCAGGCTAACGAAAGCATTCAAAATACTTTCTCAGGTGTGAAATTGATATGTCTCAGATAATCAGTGTTTTCTTATTGAATATTTTAGTTTCACAGAAACGAAATGCCAGGCACTTGAACTAACAATCTTTTACCAACATTAGAACATAGTTACTGCTTTTAGAACGTAGTTATTGCTTTTAATTAACAGTTTAAATTAATTCATGATTAAAATATAGCAACTGTAATACGATGAATAACAGTATAGTGATGCTGGCATATTGAACTTATTTTAGCAGGATTTTATCTAGTCTGACGAATCAAAATAAAAGCTATTAAAAAAATAAGGTAAAAGGTATCATTGGTCCAGAAAGGAAAAAGTACTATTGGAGATCGGAGCAACAATTCACCTGATTTTCTGTCATTTTTATGATTCAGCTTTTGATCTTCTGTGGCCTTATATTGATTTTCTGATCTCTCTCCCCTATTTCATTTTTATTTTTCTCTCAAAGTTAAGGAAAGTGAACATATTCAATATAAAACAGATTTTGCTTTATGTTTTCAGGTAAGCCTGCTAAAAAATAAAAAATATTTCATCTACTGCACACAGAAAAAAAGTATAACATTAAGCTTTTGACATTAAATCTCAGTAGATAAATACCATCTGTTGAATTGTCTGCTCAAAATTGATAGGGGGTAACATCAGCTTTTGGAAATCTCAGAGGAAAGCTTACACCAATATCAGCAGGTCTAAGATCTCACTCTTTTGTTTGTTTTACAATGAATTACTTGGTTTTGAACAAGCAACACCTTTGTGCAATAATCAGCAGTGCTATCAGTGCTATTTTGGCAGAGAAGTGCTGAATGGGTCTGAGGGAAATTTATGCCTCCCAACATGTTATGCTACACTTAAACTTGTTGCATAACATGCAGACACATTGCCATGAATGTAACGCCACTAAGAATACCTTAAATTCAAGGGAACTTGATATGCATGCAGAAGAGGTTGAAATGTGTTATGGACTTTATCACAAAGAAGAAACTGGATTGATGACTTCTTTTAGTAAACCACTCACTCAGTTCTTGAACTCACTTAAGTGAACTTACATTTCACTCTCATATGATAGTGGTACAAAAAAAAAACCCCACACCAATAAATAAGACTTTAGTTTGTTCTGTTAGACTGTTCTGAGTCCTAGCTCCAGCATAACACAATTCTAAAGCAGGTATGAGGAGCTCTGAGGCCTGGCTTACCCCCAAAATTGAAAAATGGAAAAACTATCTCCATAGAGTTCTTCTGTATTCCATCTTTTCTTCAAACCATTTAGCTTCTAGAGCTTGTGCCATCCAAATACACTTAATACTCACTGGCAATAAATCCTTTTGTTATGCACACATATCTTCAAGGATTCCTGTGCAAAAATCATGCCTCACATAAATTACTTCCCACAAAAGACATTTCAAGACGTCACTTTCTGGTTTTTGCTTTAGGAAAAGTAAATGGCTGCTTAGGTTCTGTATAAACACATGTATATTCCAGCCATGCCTTATGTCTAAAGATTGCAATTTCCACATTTTCCACAAAAAAAAAAAAAAAAAAAAAAAAAAAAAAAAAAAAAAAAAAAAAAACCACCACTCTGAGATTTAGCCTCCCAGTTCTTACTTGTTATCTTCATTCTGGAAGATTCCAGAGATATAAGGAAGACCTGAAAATTAAATTGTTAGTTAGAATATACATTCTGGTTTCAACCCCTCTAGATCTTGAGTCATCCAAATGCTTTTTATGGAAAGATAGCAAGAAATCTTTCTATTGCACATAGAATCCTTCCAGCCACTCCAAACACACAGGTGAAACAGGGATGTTTGTTTCCTCAAAATCAAAAGAAATTAACAAAACAAGTAAAAAAAAAAAAACAGCCAATTCAAGATTAATGTTCTTTTTACTTCCCTAAAAGAAAAGCAGCAGTTTTCCTCTTCTGAAGCACCTTTTCAAGAACAGTATGCTATTTGTAGAATAGAAGTACGTGAACTTGCAATGAAAAAGATTTTTTTTAAGAACCCTTGCCTGAACACATACTATCATTATTTAATTCACCTTACCCTTCCAAAGAAGGAAGAGCCAGATGTTACAGCCATGTCAACAGAACTTTAGATTCCTCACAAGAGGATGTCATGTTACTGTGGTTTTTGGTTTTTTTGTTTTGTTTTGTTTTTGTGTCACGATTCAGCATTTGAGCTATTATCTGCAGATACTGTTCTTCACTGAGCCCCCTGGGATTGCTCAAGATATTTGGCTTGCCTTTTGTTGCTCTTCCATCTGTCTGATACGTTTTTGAGATGGCAGAGTCCAGAAAAACTTTCTTCCAAGTCCCTTGTTAAAACACATCTTTCACAGGACAGTGAAAACTTTGCGCCTCATTGACAAACATTTATGAAAACACTGCATACAAAGAAAAATATCAGAAGAGTGACAGAAACAAGTCAAGGAACTCTCCTTCTGTTGTTCCTGCATCCCACTCTTAGCTGGAGTGTGCTGTTTAAAGAAGTATCGCGCCTGATTTTGAGATACATCATCATTAAATGGTAGAATAACAGCAGTGATAATGCTTAAGGGCTATGATCAGAGATCAAGACAGTAAACACAGTTGATCTAATACATTAATCGTACTCATTAACTTTAGATTATTCTACAAAGTAATTACAGTCTGCTAATATTTGGTAGATATTTTACATGCTGCTAATTCACTTAATGTTTTTATAGCAGTATCACTAGATAGTTCTAATAGCTTCCAATTCCTTTCATATGAAATATTTGTTGCTGTCATTACTGAAAAATAAATGCTTAGGGATATAAAGGATAAAAAATCTCAGATAATGGAAGAACAAAAAGCATTAGTACTACATAATAGGAGGACTTGAACCACAGTGAGCACGCAGTGCCTTCACAACAGCCTAATGTGCTACGAATCAATAATCTCTGACTGTAAACAGACCTGGGATTGGCTGTCATTTAGAATTAACAATTATTTCGAATTGTTCCCTTAAAGTTGCAAATTTGGATGCTCAAGATCACAAATAGCTTTTTTGCTCCCACTGCAACTGTTATTGTTCCCCTCCTTGATGCATTCCATCATCAGATGTTTTGGAAGAGCTCAACTGAAATGTGACCTCTGATGTTCTACTCTGGGAGAAAATGCTGATCAGAGATTAGTTTACTGGGACCAAATTCACAAAAACTAAGCGGAGCCAGACAATCACAGACTCCAGTTCTAACTTTTTAACTGTTCAATATATAATGTTGATAGGATGAGAGAGAATGTCTGAAGCTGTGCCAAGAGAGGTTCAGGTTGGACGTTAGGAAAAATTTCTTCTCCAAAAAGAGTGGTAAGGCATTGGAACATGTTGTCCAGGACCATGATGGAGTCTTCATCTCTGGAAGTTCAAGAGCAGTATAGATGTGGCACTTCAGGTCTATGCCAGAATGAAAAAAAAAAAAAAAAATTTGAGGATAGGTGTAAGAGATCTGACTTCTAACATATATGCTTCATTTGTGTGAACTACATGAAAATATATCTATTAAAGAATTACCTTGCAAGTGTTGGTATCTTGAAAGAATCTTGTTTATCTAAGTATAAATATAGAAATATAGCACACACACAAGCTTTTACATAAACTCTGTTGAATTTATAACAATAGGATTGTAAAAAGGTTTGAGATCAAAGGGACATTAAAGATAATCAAGCTCCAATCCCTCTGTGCTGGGCAGGGACACCTTCCACTAGATTAGACTGCTCAAAGCCCCATCCAACCCGGCCTTGAACACACTCAGGGATGGGGCATCATCTTCTCAGGGCAACCCATTCCAGTGCCTCACCACCTTCATAGTGAAGAATTTCTTCCTAATGTCTAATCTAAATTCAGCCTCTTTTGAAGTCATTATCCCTTGTACTAGCACTGCACTTCCTGATAAAGATCCCTTCTCCAGCTTTCTTATTCAGTAACATTATTTTTTATTTGCACTTAATAAATCTACAATAGAGCAATTTTACTTACTCTCCAGATAAATTTCCTTAAGTGTCTTAAAACAGGGTAGAGTTTTCCAGTTGTTTCATTCTTTAGTTGTCCCCGTGCCTCTTCTAACTAGAAGTATTAAGCTAAGAGATGAATATTAAGCGTACTTAAAGGAAAGAGAGAATTTGTGTCACATTGCAGTCTTCTGCATTCCATGAAGATCTGGATGATATGAACTGATAGAAACCTCTGGAGACCAGCTTTTAAAAGCTTTACCCTATTTGCATCTTTCTATAATTACTCCTGCAGTTTTCAATCTTAATTCAGTGCATACTATTGTGTTTTCTCTCAACAGCAGGCTAGCTATCACAAAACAATTACTTGATGTATTGTAGAGAAAAATCCATCAAAGAAAAAGCAGTCTAAAGGAATTAAAAAGTTAATCAGTACTTTGCATCTCAGTGTTCATCACCACTATCAGCTCATTCACCTTCTTTATTTGCCTGGCTTTTTCAATAAGAATAGAACCAGTTAGTATTGTTTACTTTGGCAAGTATTCCTGATTTGTGTATCTGGCAAATAAATTAAGTATCTGCCCTCTAAAAAGTGAAGAGAATCCGTCAAACAATCTTGAAAACCCCCATCTGTTTTAGATAGTGCTCCTGTTTAAACAAATATTGAACAGTTTAATTATTTTGCGTTGACTTGCGAACCCTAACCTTGTGTATTTCCTAATAATGGGAAAATATACAGACAAGCAACTGTAATCACGGAGACATTATAGAACGTATATATTTTAAGTTGTCATTAATTTAGACTCTAGATACAAGCAAAACCAAGTGTTTGAATGTCTTGAAATGCTATTAGTGAGAAATAGTCAGTATTTTAAGACTAAAAACTTAATCTCTCTTAACCTCATCACTCTTCAGGATGAGGCAGAAAAATTTGAAGTGCTTGCTGGTATTTTGTTTTTGAGGGTTGGTTACTTCAGAAGAAAGTCAATAGGACTATTAAGGTCACCTCTATCTCAGCTTTTGAAGAGCTACTTGAACAGTGGCACTTGCTTAGATTTTGGAAAAAAAAAAAAAAAAAAGTACGTGTTCAGCATCAACTGCAATAACCCTGACCTTGTTCTGTATCCTTCAGCACTATCCTAAAAATAAGTTACATTATTAAGGAAATACAGAAACTGCTACAACTGCTAACACCTTCCTTAGATGCAGTCTACCCAAAGACTTAGAGAGAATAACTGAATGCTGATTAGCAGCTCTTTCCATATTTACTAACATCCTTTGAAACTGCAAACAACATGAAATTCTACTGCATTTTTGTAATTGATCTTATTTGCATGTATAAGAAAGCTAGCCTCTCCCATAGCAAGGATTGTCTCATGCCTCAGATTACATTTAAAAGTTCTTCAGATCAGCAGAATATCCCAGCAACCATCCAGCAATCATCAGCCAAAGGCTAGATCTCCCACCAACACAGGATACTCAAACAGCACTGCAGGGAGAGCCAGGGATAGAACAGCAGACATACATATACTTAGTCATATACCACACGTCACATACCCAGGCTGGATGTGGCTCTAGGCAGCCTGGTCTAATGGTTGGCAACACTATCTGTGGCAGGGGGGGTTGAAACTAACTGACCTTTGAGGTCCTTTTCAACCCAGGCCATTCTACAATTCTATGTCTAGGTGCTGGGACAGAGCTTAAATGGTTCTGTGGGACATGGTAGACCTAGCCGGTGCCTCTCAAGGCAATCACAGCCTACAAGTGCCCTCAGGGGCCTGACAGATAGCCATACATATCTGTTTAAAGGGTTAGATAGAGCTTACAGTCAATAGAAAGCTGCTGTTGTGTCCCGATTTTACTGTTACCTGTATCAGCACAAAGATGAGTGATGGGGGTTACGTCTTCCAAAAACACAGAGGGAAAAAAGGTTTACCTTCTCAGATGATTGATTCTTTCTTTTCCTCGGGGAAATGCAAATCACTGTGCAAACAGTGACATTTGCACACATCAATAACAGCAACAAGTAGGTTTCTGAGAAAGGATGGGAGCTCTTCAGCAGACCAGTAGCTTTATTTCCACTGAAGGGAATAGCAGTTTTTCAATTTAGTGAAGGTGGGGTTTCACCACAGAAAACAGGAAAAGATCCAAAATTCCTCCTAGGCTGATAAGCTTGCATGCAGCAGTTGCAGAGGCACTGTCTGTTTGCTTGTCACCATCTTCAACTGTGAGCCTGTGAACTGTTCAACCTGCAGATGCTCACCCAATCTTAGGGCACTCCCATACACAGACAATTTGTGAGAGGACACAGTCATCTTCTGTGGCCTTCCTGGGAGAAGAACCTCCCTCGAGGTCAGCAGCACTTCAGGTAGTGGGATCTGAGTCATATAGCCTGGATTCTGGTTCCAGAAGTTGGCTAAGATAACCAGGGCCATGGCCAGGCCCAGGCCTGGCTGCAATATGGCACAACAGTAAATATCATTTGCCAATACATATAGCTTAGGAATTACTTTTGAAGTGTTCCAGCTTTGAGCACCACTCAATGCAGAGCAGCATCTTGAAGATGGAGCCAGTGGATGAAGGAAACAAGCAGAAATCGTGGAACAAGCAGACATTCTCCTGCCAGATGTTGTAACATCATGGTTATACTACTAGTCCTGCCAAAGATTGCACTTCAGCAAAACAGTTTTGTTCTAATAGAGAAAGCCAGGTAAGCTTTACAAAGGAAAAAGTAGAGGCTGGATGAAATGTATTTGGATTATATTTTCCTCTTCCTGCTCTTTTCCTCAGTAAGAGATCATACACTGGTGGTTTTGAGAAGGAAAGAATGACTAAGAGCAACCATTGAGCTGACTGTGAGCACATAGAACTCCTCGGATAACTGAGATTCTGCTGCCACCGTGTGTTCACTCTCATTTTGCTCACGATTTTCCGCACGAGAGGCAACACCAATGCAGGGTCACTCTCGAGATGGAGGAAAGCTGTTTCCAAGCAAAGCTGTTCTTGGTAAAACCTAACCCTGATAGAACATCAGTGGCTGTTCTCATTAGACAGGCACACACCATTTTTGGCGAGTTTCAGAATGGGCTTCTGATGGCTCTGTACCAGGTTTCAATTATCATTCATTGCAAATGACAAACAGCTATTTCTGTCCTGAATGTTACTACTTAGAAAAGAAGCAGTTTCCAAACAGGGCTTTTATTTCCTCTCACAGGATTGAGAGTAGTTGATTGAAAATGTTTAATACCTTCCATAACTGAAATCAGTGGGAATATTTTACAGTACTGTCAGTAGGAGGGGCTCTTCAGACATCACACAGCATACGGAACAGCGTTTAGGTAACCCGAAGTTGTTCTGACACAGTTCTTAGTCTCCAGGTGTCACAGACACAACACCCTGGACTGCCCATCTTTTCAAGGGCATATAGTAGTGACAGATATCTCTGGAGTTTGTTAAACACAGTGTGGGGAGAAAAACAAGCACACCATTTTTAAATAGGGGAATTTTCCTCAGAAAACCTGCCATAATTAATTGTGAAAGACAGTACACTTCTCCAGAAATCCTCTTCCAAAATCTCCTCCACAGCATTCCCAAGTACAGGCTGATTCAACGCCAGGCAGGACTGGGTTCCACAACATACCAGTACAGATGGGTGTGTTGGCAAATGAACTCAACTGTCAGCCAGTAATCTCTGAGCTGTCAGGTGTGGCATAAACTGCAATGCTTTCCTTTTTACTTGTTTCAGAAGAGGGTCATATTATCAGACAGTGACTCCAGAAAAGGAATAAATAATTTCATACGGAATTGAGAACGCCTAAGTGTCGTGGTGACCATATGTATGTTCTATCCACTGACCTGTAAAATTCATGGACCGAAACAGTAAATATAGCTGAAGTCTTTAGAACACAGGATTATTTCAAGCACTATGTCTCACAGGACTGAGATGTTTTGTGACAGCCCATTTCCCAACTGACAGACATTCACATTCAAAATGCAACCACCACCACCAGCACCCTCACTGCCGGGCTGAGGAGGAACACACACTAATTAATTGAATAGAAGCCAAATTATTCTCTCTTGCAATAAAGATGACATTGGAGAGGATCCAAAATGCATTCAGCAGCAACTTCACCTAGTTTGTCAGATATTAAAATTACCTCTGAGGGAGCCTGTTCCGCTTATTTCCAAGGGCTTGAGCAATTGTTATTCTGAACGCCGTCTTCCACACACATCTGAGCTGCCTAACACAGAACAAAGATGCCCCACATTTTCCTTTTACCTTATATTTTTGAATCACCGATGCTTGTAAAGCAGCTGTGAATAGAAAAAACTGCTTGACTTTGCTGCTCTGGTAAACTCCCTGTATAATTTGCTTATATTCTCAGGAATCTGCTTCTCCTGGCAATTCTGGCTTTTTAACGACTTCTAAATCCATCTGAATCCATCAAGTAAAGGTCATTTCCTCTCTCTATTATTGAAAGAAATACGATACAAATTCTATATCTACGAATTCCACTGCCATGTACTCTGCTAGGAAGGGCATGCACTATGAATAATTTGCCTACACTAGCACAGAAAAAGCACAGACAAAAACTTACTTGTAACTATAACAGAGGTTCTCATTCTCCTCCTTTTCCAAACAGAAGGACGTATTTCCTGAACAAGCACAGACAATTCCCTCTTGTTCTGACATACAAACAGTATAAATAGGCAACATCCCCCACTTAGCAGTTAAATTAGGAATAGCTCAAAATAAAAGTATAAAAAAAACCATTTACTTATGAGATGAGCATCAGACTTCATTAATCAAAATTAAGAAATGTATCGTATATCCTTATAAACCACTTTCAACTTCCAGGCAACGAGCATCTATTCAGAAGAGCTGATAGGACAGATGGTGGGCCCTAACAAACTACACATGAGCTAGAGAGCAATACTTTTGGAATTATATTCCCAACTCAGGTCAATTCTTTCAGTCTCTTACTCATGCCCAAATCTTACCTCTATACTGTGGAGATAATAATGTTAAGCTGGGACTGTTAGGAAAGAGAAACATGACTTTAGTTCTTCATTATGTACTAGAATACATCAAAAAGCACTGAAATGCTCCTGCAACTGGCAAATTTGCAGCTCCCAGGCATCATCCTGTTCTGATGAACATGCGCTTCAAATCTTCCAATGTACTTTTTCTTATCTCTATGTAGTTGAGATAAGGATTCGAAGGCTAGACTACTCAGTGAATAAAGAATTGGTAAGATGGTTGTAGTCAGAGAGTTGTTATCAATAGTGCAGTGTCCAGGTGGAGCCTGGTCACAAATGCAACCTCAGCACATTTGCAGATGACACCAAGATGAGTGGTACAGCTGACACAACAGAAGGAAGTGGCAACATCCAGAAGGACCTGGAGAGGCTCAAGATGTGGGCACACCCAAACCTAGTGAGGTTCAACAAGGCCAAGTGCAAGGTGCTGTACTTGGGTCAGTGCAACATCAAATATGTTCATAGCCTGAGAGAAGAATTCCTTGAGAGCTGCTCTGTAGAGAAGGACTTGAGGGTCCTGATAGAGAAAGAGCTGGACCTAAGCCAGAGCCCAGAAGGCCAACTGTATTCTGGGCTACATCAAAAGAGGGGTGGCCAGCAGAGCCTGGGGCTCCCAGCACAAGAAGGATACAGAGATGTTGGAACAGGTCCTGAGGAAGGCCACGAAGATGATCAAAGGGCTGGAGTACATGTATTGCAAAGAAAGGTTGAGGGAGCTGGGCTTAGAGAATAGAAGGTTTTGAGGAGACCTCACTGCAGTATTCCAGTACTTGAAGGGAACCAACATTTTACATGGTCTCGTAATGGGAAGACAAGGGGGAATACTTTTAACTAAAAGAGAGGAAATTTAGGATTTTTTCCTAATATCTAACCTAACTCAGAAGGTGGTGAAGCACTGGGATAGGTTGCCCAGAGAAGCTGTGGATGCTGCATCCCTGGAGGCATTCAAGGTCAGGGTGAGTGAGGCCCTGGACAGCCTCACCTAATGTGGCAACTATCCTGTCTGCAGCAGGATAGTTGAAGTTAGACAGTATTTAAGGTTCCTACCACAACAAGCATTTCCACAATTCTATGATTTTATACTTCGTATTTAGATAATAAGCATTGATCCAATTTTCTGATTACCATTTATTTGCCTCCTGTTTCTGGAGGTCCTTCCATGCTACGTGCCTGTCAAATTCCATGCCTTATTCTCCACTTTTAATTTCTACAGCTGATAATGTAGGGTTTTCTTTTGTTTGTTTGTTTTAAAATTCTCTCTCCCATAGCCCAGAACAAGTTGCACTCTTTATATTTGCTGTAGTTTCCCTGGAAATAAACAGGAGGCATTACTTACAGAATGGCCTATGAAATTACAGTTCCTTTTTTACCTTTCTTTTGCTCCTTATGAATACAAGCCTCTCTCTAAATCCCTCTTATTACTATTTTACTAGACTTCTGTTAACATATTTTTCCAAAGGCCTTGTGTCACAATAACCTTATATAGTACCAGTTAGTATTCATGTATATTACCTGTCATACTAAAATTGTCGTGCCTCCTACACAGAGGTACTGACCTTAAGCAATTGATACTAGCATATTTCTTCACAGTTCAATAACTCCAGGTAGAAGATGCTCTGCTACCAAGTTAATATTGATCCTTGTTGTTACAAAAGTTGGAGATGCCCAAGGAGAAACTGTTACACATTTTGCTTAGTTTATGAAACTGTCTTCTTCCAGTTTTTCTGTTGCTGATGCTAGCTTTACAAATTGAATGGGAGCCTGTCTTCTCAAAAAAAAAAAAAAAAAAAAAAAAAAAAAAAAACGCAAATAGACGTTTGTTCTTAAAATGTGATATATACAGAATAATTTATAATCTGAGATGAACCAATCTATGCTAATCAAACTGAAGAGCTAGATATTCCTATCAAGATCATAAGAAGGAGAGAACATTTTCACTAAACTGTAGTTAATAATGATAATTAACTTTGGTAAATAAAACGAATCCATTTTCACTTCCCTACATTGTGAAAGCTAACTAGTCAGTTCGGGCCAAGACTGTTATCGAATCACAAGTAGTTACTCCAGACAACTAGTTACTCTCCCAACATAAGAGGTAGGGAGAATTGATTCTACCCAGATGATGAACAGAAGCACTGGAAGATCAGCCCAAACTCACTGAGGTTCTGAATGATCAAATGTCTCTCTGTTTCAAGTGAAACCTAACTTTTGTGTTAAAAAAAAAAAAAAAAAAAAAAAGGGAAGATAAGAATACTTACAAGTATATACGCAAAGGCATGAACCTCGTTAGGTTGACTGAAATCACAAAGAAAGCCTCTGACTGAAAAAGGACTCATTTAGGTCCTTTCAAGTACAGTGAGAGCACCTTAGTCCTTATTTGCTTCTACTTCTGCTTGAAGTTAGAGCATGGCCATGTTTATACAAGCCATTAAACAAAGACACTTCAGGACAATCAGTGTGATTAGCATGTTCTATCATTTAGTAAATAAGAACATTAACGTGCTCTTAATATTACTTATTATTTCTCCACTACTACAACCGCATTTGAAAATGGGCTTGACTTCTTTTAGATACCTGTGCTTTTACCAAGTAAGGTAATATAATTCCAGAATTTGGCATCTTTATTTCCTTAAGATGATGCATGCTTTCATAACTTAAACTGAGAAAATACAGTCAAAAGGTTTTATTTTTTTTCCTTTTTCAAGTAGTAAAATCTACTGGCAATGTACTATTTATACAAACTAGGCAAAGAGACAAGAGAAGATTTTAACTACAAAAAAAAAAAGTAGAGAAAAAAACTTAGTAATTCTTTTTCACTCTGTAGTATGGCAACATATTTCCCAGTTGAAAATAAGACAAGCGTGTATTGCTGACAGATCAAAACACACAGTATGGAAGAGTTTACTTAGAATCTGTCCAAGGTAGAAGTGTTCTATACAGTGCTCAAAAAAAAAAAAAAATATACAGTGAAGTGTCTCTTCTGCTAACTATATTCAGATTTGGCTCTACCATGTTTCAAATAAAGACATGAACAGAGATTCAAATATAAGCATATTCATTTTTTCTGACATCAACAATTAAAACAAAGCCTTACTAAGTGTCTTTATTAAACAATAGATGCAACATAAATCTCTTTGCAAATTTACACCACCCATTCTTCACATCACCTGAGAAATCATTTACCTCTGAAACACTGTGTTGTTTAAAAAAAAAAAAATCCACTTCTAATGGATTTTTTCCACTTCTAATCACATATGAAAAGCAGTAAAGCTTCTTCCATCTTTTCTCATGATTTTTTTTCCCCGTGTCAGAAAATATATTTCATGAAAGCAAACTTGAAGATAAAAGGAAAAGGGAAGACAATTTACTTTACAAAAAACTAGGAACGATCTTTTGGAGCCATTTGTACCAGTTGATTTCCTATTCCATAACTGGTCCCAAAGCTAAAAGGCAGCTTTCACTTCTGGCCACCTCAAATGCTCTGAAAGAACAAACAGACTTGACTCAAATCCCAAGTGCTCTACAACCTTCAACACGATTGTCCCATCTGTGGCTGTTAGGTAGGGTGGGCTAGGTCATAGAACAAGGATGGTCAACAATCATCATACAGAAAGGCAAACAATCATTAGCAGATAGGCAGGAAAACACACTGATTTGTACAAGTGAGGCAGACTCCACCTCAGTGGAACATCAGGAGGAACATTTTAAACAAACTGTATGCAAGTGGTACACACCTACAAGCTCTGAGGGAGCTGGCTGGTGTCAGGACAAGACCTCTGCTGGCTTTACTACTATTAACTGCAAGCTTACAAGGCCAAATTCTGGGCCATCACACCTGTTATTATATATTGTACATTTTAAGGGAAAGCTTTCTGTTCTATCATGTTATTCAATTTGCCTGTTTCATAGTTCAGCAACAGAGACAGATCTGTTTTCCTTTTGTGAGTAGCTATCATAATAAAGCAGTAAGTAGCAGTAAGTAGTCCCTGATCAGCTCAGAAGGATACATGGAAAAAAAAAGAAAAAAAAAGACTACTCTAAAGTACATAAAAATGAAACTTGTACAAACAAAATTCAAACTGAAAGGGCTCAACTTTGGGACTTTTTTTTTAATTATTTAATAAATTCTTAGAAGGCACACCACTACTGCATCCATGCTTCTTCAGATTATCCCTAGTCATGCTATCAAAGACAGCTATCACCACAGAGCTTTCATATTTTAAAAGTTACCTACAGCAGATGATTAAACTGCAGTGAGAGGAAGTGTGGTGAAAGCTGATCTTTCTAGTCATTCCAATTTCTGTTTTAGTTTTCTAAGCAGTAGCATCATCTGTCTTTCCATGGTTGGTACACAAGAGATCACATCCAGCGCTCCTGAGGCCATGATCTTTGCTAGCTGAAGGAAAGTAAAGCATTTCTCTCTGTCACAATATTAATTACAGATCTATAGCTATATAGCAAGAGTGAATGCTTAGCTAAACTGCACTTCAGGTCCATGGTAATGCAGCAGTGTTTAGTCTTCCTAAATTCCACCCCTGCTTACAGAAGCCTCAAAACAAAAAACCATCTCCAGAAGAAACTCACTGCATGATTTCCTCCAAATTCACCATCCTGCTGCTAGCCTACTTTTAGAGGCTGACTGCCTTAAATTAACTTCTTTTTGCATGTAATTGGCAGACAGTAATGACGAATTTTATATTGTGCCTTTTAATACTGCATGCAAACCAGATTCTCATTCATTGTACTGCTGCTATTAATTACCATAAGCTGGGAGGTTTGTAGATATTTTTCCTCACAGCAAATTCCCCAGCTCTCCTGGCAGCATACTTTTTCATTTTCCTTCGGTAACATATTTTTTTTCAGGCTTATTTCACATCAATCTGGTTTGAACTGCATTGCCCTGTGCCAGCTCAGCTTCTGAAAGTCTTAATTGTTTTTGGTATTTTTCTCATTATTCTCCTTCTACACAGAGAAGACAGCAAATGCTGAAATTACGCTGTTTCACATCATTAAAACCATTAGTATAAATAATGAGGTTTTAGAGTATAGCTAAACCTCATAATAGCCCATTAGCAATGCCTGTCCAGAATGAAATTTACCTGTAACATAGCTACTTTATGTGCCATTTACTTCAAATCCAGCAAGCCAATCTGCCTCCACACATAAGGGTTGAAGGCTAACATAACACTCAGAAAAATTCTTTTAATAAAGTAGAACAGCTATAAGGATGTCAAACTCCACATATATTTGCACTATCAAGACACTACTTGGCTGAAACGCTGACTGGTGCTACAAGGAACAATCAAATCCATTTTCACTTTTTCTTTGCATGAGAAAACTTAAGTCACTATCAGTATGTTCGATTATCATTTTAGTTAGCTCTATTTTCCTATTTTGGTAAAACAATTATAGTGCTCAGGAATCTTTTCCATAAAATTATTTTTAAACACTTCGTAAAATATTTGAGTATCTACCACACTATCTTCATGTAAAATTTTATAATAGATGACAATGTTTATCAGTTATTTCTACCCTCATAGAGGATGGAAGATACACAGGCCACGTAGTACACATTCTTGTTGTTCTTCCCACTGCATTACAAGACAGCAGAGCAGCAAGACACCAGGCTACAGCAAGTGAGGTTCTGCTCAAATGCAACAGCAGCAGGCACAAAAATAAGAGAAACTACTCACCTTCTGAAGGCCAAGAAGATCCTCAGGTAGTCAGGAAACTCACGATGAAACACCCTTGCCCCCACTGCCAGCCCTTAAGTGAGGTCTGGGAAGGGTGGAGCTAGGATCCACCCCTTCCAGTCACTCAGGTGCACCTGAATTTCCTTGGGTTGGCCCTGCCTTCCTATCAGGTGCTCAATCTCTGGTTCAAGTCGTGACCTAGTATTTCCACTCACTGTTATTGTTCCTCAACATCATTAGTGAAGCAATACAACACATGGAAATGAAAAAAAAATAAACCAATAAAAAACAGAAAAAAATGATTCACTGTCAGAAATCTTATCAACCTATGTTACTGTCCCCTGTGTATTACCTGTGTGGAAGAATGTGTGCAAGTCTGCAATATTTGAAACACCTTTTGATGGTGGAAAAAATAGAATTAGAAATGCAATAGGTAATGGGAGGTATGTCATAAATCTTTTCCCATCATACAGTAAGTCATCGTCACAGCTGTACAGTCCTAACTTGTTAGCCAGCATCCCTTTGGCATAAATGTTTCTGAGAAATTTCTGTGCCAAATTTTAGGGGAAAAAAATTCTAATTTAAGTAAAAACAGAGGTTGGTCAATGTAGAGGTTGCTACAGTTGTGTAAATTGCAATATACTTATAAAACTTTCAGTAAAATGCAACTTCTTTATTTGAGACCTCTTAGCCATCACATGTATGTGCCTCATAATTTCAGTAGTAGGCTTTCTTACTTGTTTTCTAAATGAACACTTTGTCAGGTTGACACACAGTAGGTTCTGCCTTAATTGTTCATATATTTCATCTATTACAGAGGCTAACAAACTTAGAAATTGATTGTTGATAACTTGAATTCTGTGTAATTATAGAAAAGAGTATAAAAATACGTTTCTTTAGTATCTATTTTTTTTTAATACCAAAAAATAAGCTGGCTAAGGAACACCAGTGATAATTTTCTGATCCTGCTTAATTAGCAAACTCCACTACTTAACCTGCATTTCAATGACTTTTACATCCTTGTATCATTTTTTTTCTCTCCATCACACCTCAGAGACTGGTATAAGCACTAAGGTGATATCCTCAGCCAGTGGGAAACTGAGGAGGGAGCTGGAAGATTGAAACATCTCATCTTCAAGGACAACGGGCATGACTGCACTTCTGCATTCACAATTAATTTATTCAAAATCAAACCATCAGATTAAATAATAATAATAAAAAAGTCCACTTGGAATTGCAACAGCAAATTAAAATAAAGCTAGAAGACAAGAATAAGCTCTTAGGCTTTAGATGAGATGCTGGCATAGTAGAGCTGAATTATAGTGGAAATACAGTGGGTGCTGTGTAAGGCTTTTTGTCAGCCAAAACAGAAGAAAATCCTATCAACCTACACCAATACTCAGATTATCTTTTGCCTGGAAGGGATTTGGAGATCATACCAACATCAGAACTCATGCCAAAATCAAAAGCAGAATGCTGATTAGCAAAAATCCATGTTCTTGAGAGGCAGTACCTTCCACTCCAGTGCCTAATACAGTCTTCCAGTGCACAGTGAGCAGTATTATAAGCACAGTGCCAAAAAAGAGCACTACCTAACCCACTTTATCAGTTTATAGTTTATGTGAGATCGGACAAGCTAAGACAAGACAAAATATAAGAGCCTACCAAAAGCATGAATGTCATTTTTTCCTTTCACTACATAGAACTCATGTCCATATGCACAGCCAGATGGCATTCCATCCTGAATGCTGGAAAGAACATCATAGGAAACAAATTTAGATTAAACAGAAGGAGAAAACATGAAGAAAAAAAATGCCTTTCAGTCAATAAGCAAGTCAGAGTTCACAAAAGGATAATCATTTGGCCCCAGAAATGATGGAGACCAGTGAAGACACAGTAATCATAAATGTATCATTCCACTGAAAAACAGAATTTATCATTTTTATCCTCTTCTCACAAAACACGCTACTCAGATTACTTGCTACAAGTCTCCTTTTTGAGCAAAAATAAAAACTTATCTACCACATGAAGAGTAGGTCTTTATTTTTACTAAAACAAGTAAAAGAAATTCTCTCTTTTTAAAAGAATTACTGATGTAAATGTTGAAGTGAATAAAGTTATGTATCAAATCTCAATGCTGAGAAAAGATTACAGTATACAACAAAGATGGCAGTATGGAAAATCATTGAGTGCCACTTTTCACAACACGCACAGCACAAGTCAAACACTTCCAAGGCACAAAGTTGCATTAGTACCACCAAAGCCAAATGAATTTGTAAGTGCAATACGCCGCTTTCCAGTTTTCCATTCCTGAGCTGTTAATGGAACATAATTGAGATCAAACTCCGGCTCTGTTTTTTCTAAGTTTAAAGTAGGTGGCAAAATTGCATGGTAACAGGACAGCGCAGTAAAAGCTGCTTCAATAGCTCCTGCAGCTCCCAAAAGATGTCCTGTTGCTCCTTTTGTCGAGGAAACTGCAAGATTACATGAGTGATTTTTAAAAAGTTTCTTGATTGCTTGATTCTCAGCAGCATCTCCTAAAGGAGTAGAAGTTGCATGTGCATTGACATATGTTACATCTTCAGGCTTGATTCCAGAATCTTTTATTGCTGCAGACATACATCTAAGAGAAAACAAACAAACAAAAAACACCAGAATGCTGAATTTTCCATTATATTTTTGTCATGTGTTCAAACCAAAAGCAAAGGCATAGAGTGTCTGAAACTGTTTAGCAAATGCGGAAATCTGCAGGACATACTTTACTAGTTTTGAGAAGAGATGGTGTTCATCTAAGTAAACTAACATCTACAATTAGCCATTCGAGAAAGACAGCAGTGGTGAGGTCCACTATAGCATCAGATTTCCTACTAAAAACTTGGTTTAATTCCACAGTTGAGAAAAATACAAGCTGAAAGAAAGAAGATAAAACAATCTCTGCAGATGGCATTAGTATGTCAAAGTTCCTCTTCAAAGCAAAATTTTAAAACATCTGAGAGGAATGACTACCTGAAATTATTACAAAAACAAAGATTCCTTTCAGTGAAGTTTAATATTAAACAAGAATTGAAGATTAATATCAGTAGCTGATATAAATGAAACATTCAGCACAGTGCTCCATGAAATCCCCTTGGCTTTGTAAAGAAAAAGAAGATTCCCCAGTTTCTACCTTTTATTTATCATTACATTTACAGTATTAGGAAATCAAAATAAAAAATGCTCTATCCAAAGAAAATATTTGGAGATGCAAGAAATATTCTAAAGTTGTACTCCTTCTGAATGGTTTTTGCGTGCTTTCTAGAGGTGAGAAGATATCATCCACTTCCTTTCCCTAGAGTAGCAAGATGATAATCTAAATTCCTGTATATTAAAATGAAATTTACTGAATGTCACACTCATCCACTCTGATACCACACGTTCCATTGTGGCTCCTGATTACCTGTGTACTACAATTGCCTGTATAAACCATGCTATTTTATTAAAGATACAGCTCCATAGTGTTGTTTTCTTCCACAGTTTCTTACAGACAGGTGACCATTCACACAACCCTCCTTGTGAAAGATCACTGACTCCTGAAATTTATGAAAACTAAGAAAGTAAAAGGGAAGATCAAGAAAAAAGGCAGCACGAGCTGCTGGAGAAACTGACATGTCTCCATTACAGCCTTCTACTCCCAGAAGCATCCAGCTTAGTTTAGGTTGTAGTTCAGTGATTCTCATTGTCACTAGACAGTAAGCCAGAATTCAGACAAAACAATTACTGATCAACACTGAGGGAAATTGATACATTAATTTAAAGCTGCAAGGAACATAATTACTTAAGGAGATAACAGATTATTGTGTAGAATACACTTCATAGACACAGTTCTGAGTCTGGCCTTGCTTCTCCTGCCCTCTTAGGTTCTTTCCAACATGTTTTAATCTCCTGAAGTAGTTATTAGGAGAGGACAAGATATATATTCCCCCGAAATTTTCTGATGTGGCAAATAGAATTCCTACGGAGAAGTAAGAGAAGCATATACATTTCAAATTTGATTCACATACAACTGCAAAACACAAATACTAGTATGAAAATTGTATTAAAATGTATTATCTCAAGGGTAGAAGTGCACAATATTTTGGGGATAGTAAGATTAACTTTCAGCTACTTCCTACTGTGAATTCAATGTATATGCTATTGCAATCGTAAAATATGCAAAAACTCTATTACAAAATATTGCTGTATCATCTCAAGGGTAAACACAAGTCTGAAAATCTCAGGTAAGAAACTCATGATTACTCAATTCCCAGCTAAGTCGGTAGAACAATAAGCTATGAATTGTAGCACAGAGGGAAATCTGATATATTACACCTCCTGAAAAATTTGTTTATCTAGTAATGATACAAACTCAGCTTTACAATACCATGCAGAATCTTGATCCATTTGCACAGTGATAGATTGAATTCTGATATCAAATATTCACATACATTCAGGGTAACACAGACTACTGGATACTCCAAAACCTGCAGTAACATTTGGCCTACATAAAGCTCACAAACAATACCTATATGTCTAATTCAACTGATAATTAGCCCAATGATAAAGATTAGACAAATACTATCTACTTGTTCACTATTTCTTATGAGATTAACAATAATGAAGCTTTACCATCTTGCTAAATCGTGCATTTCTGCTATGCAGTTTCACCAGTACTGTTAACCAGAATTAAGTATTTAATCATGACTGTAGCAGAGCCAAACTATCTAAATAATTTCCCTACGAAGAGTCACAGATTTTTCAAAACCTCAATAATCACTATGAATGCTAATAGTGGTTATTCTAGTAAAATCTTCCAAGCATATTATAATAAACTAGATCCTCCTCTTATCATATGGCATTTCTTAAGGAATGTTATTCCACTTCAAGAACATAAATGATGTGGCCTACTTTTGCAGTGAGGTTTCTTTTCTCTACAACTACTTCAAAAGTTTCTGTAGTATCACAAGGTCTTGTGATAAACAAAAGGTTTCCATTGGGACTCATTTGTGTGAATAGCTGAAGGCACAAAATGTAAGATGTTTTCACATGGAGAAGACTTTCATCAACAAAAAGGTTGATTCTAGCAAGAAGTGGCCTTCATCCAATTTCTTTAAAAAACAAACATTGTGGAATGTTTTACTAAGAGCTGGTAAAATGCATTTTCTCAGCTATTGGAATATTAATTCAAGACTGAATAGCATTTCCCTAGGAAACCTACAAAGCAACAGAAATATATGTAGCCTTTATAATTAATACATGAGGCAGCTATCGTAATCAACATATAGCTCTTACCTGAATGCACCATCTCCCTCCGGGTTAGGTGCTGTTATGTGGCAAGCATCACCCGACAGTCCATAACCTAAAATTTCTGCATAGATCCTGGCACCTCTCTGCACAGCATGTCCGTACTCTTCCAAGACCAGCACTGCAGCACCTTCTCCCATTACGAACCCTTCCCTCTGTGAATCAAATGGCCGACATGCCATTTTAGGTCTTGTGTTAAAACTAGTGCTTAGGGCTCGAGCTCTTGCAAACCCAGCCAAGGACAAAGGACTAATGCAAGCCTCAGTCCCTCCAGCCAACATGACATCAGCATCACCCAAGGCGATAAATCGAAAGGAGTCTCCAATAGCATGCGCGCCGGTGGTACAAGCAGTTGACACGGCATGATTTGGCCCCTTCAGTTGGTATTTAATGCTGATCTGACCTGCTGCCATATTGACTAAAATCTTTGGGACAAAGAATGGGCTGACCTTGTTATAACCCTTAGTTTTAAATAAAGCGGCTGTATCAGAAATCTCTTCCAGTGGAACCATTCCCATTCCAATTGCCACACCGGCTCTTAAATGGTCCTGTTCAGACTGTGGAGACCAGCCAGAGTCCTTCATTGCCAGCTCTGCTGCACCGATGGCCATGACAGTAGCTGAACTCATGGACCTGATCTCTGACTTTGAAACAAAGCTCTCTTCTTTGAAATGGCCCTCCTCATCTCCCCGTGGCACACAGGCAGCTACTCTACATGGAATGCCCGCGTATTCTTCCCCATCTAGTGATGCAATCCCACTGTCTCCTTGGAGAAGGCGCTTCCACACAAGCTGAGTGCCCACACCGAGAGGAGACACCAAGCCAATACCCGTAACAACTACTTTCCTTCGACACGCAGGCAGTGACTTGCTGAAAGCTCTCCTGTGATTTCTTAAAAGCGGATTCAAATTCAGACTCCGGAGATGAAGATTTGCAATCTTTAACAGCTCCTGCGAGCACTGTGAGAACATGGTGGAAACCAATCAATCTGTGCACATTCCTGTAGCTGCAGGGGGAGGAAGAAAGGCACAAACACAACAATAAAACAGACAATGTGAGAAATGTTCTGTCCTGGTTTTATCAGTATTCCATATCATGACATCATGCGAGTTTGGGTGCAGAAAGAAGCAGTGGGCACTGCAGAGCTGTGTCTCCTGGTTTCCCTAGCAGCCTCACACAAGTTTTGATTCTCCAAGAGGAAGACATACTGGGATGTACTGCATTTCCTAGGAGCCTCCACATGATTTTCTGTGTGACAGGGGAAGACCTCTCTTGTCTTTTCCAGTACATACGCAGTGGAGGGCCTGTCTATAAGGACTCACACAGGTTCACTCTCCTCTGGATCCATTTTTGGTTCATTTTGATTTATTACTCTTAATTATTCTGTATTAGTTCACATTTCTTTTAATAAATTAGTTTATCCTATATTTTTGCACTCTTCCTTTCCTTCTCTTCTCCCAAGGTAAGGGAGAAGTATCCTGTGATTAACTCTTCAAACTACAAAACATTCCAAGTCTGATCTTGCCAAGTTAATAAGCTGCTCTTTACACAAAACCCTAATGTCAACACTGCAGGAAGAGATGTAATTTCTATGTCTGTCATCGGAAGTAGTGTGTGTCACCTCTGTGGGCTGCAAGGCAATCACTGGTTTTGCTGCAAACTTGCCTCAGAACTACCAGCTGTCTGGAAATACCAACAATAAGCATACATAACTTCATGCTTCTCAGAGAGACCTAAAATGTCCTAGCATTGTCATGCTAAGAATGCCACAGTATTAACCCTTATGTCAGCCAAAACAGGCTAGAAAACAAAATAACAATACTGTTAGGCCACAGGTCAGGAGTTGGATCTCTTCCTGCCACAAACACAACCAGGCATCTTAGACAGTCTCCTTACCATCCGATCTCCACCCATGCTTCATAGACTCATAGAATGACCTGGGTTGAAAAGGACCACAGTGATCACCTAGTTTCAACCCCCCTGCTATGTGCAGGGTCGCCAATTACCAGACCAGGCTGCCCAGAGCCACATCCAGCCTGGCCCTGAAGGCCTCCAAGGATAGGGCATCCACAACCTCCTTGGGCAACCTGTTTGAATGCATCACCACCGTCTGTGTGAAAAACTTCCTCCCAGTATCTAACCTAAACCTCCCCTGGCTCAGTTTAAAACCATTCTCCTTTGTCCTATCACTATCCACCCTCATAAACACCTGTTCCCCATCCTGTTTATATGTTCCCTTCAAGTATTGGAAGGCCACAATGAGGTCTCCCCGAAGCCTCCTCCAAGCTAAACAAGCCCAGTTCCCTCAACCTTTCCTCCCAGGAGAGGTACTGCAGCCCTGTGATCAGCGTAACGGTATTCAGAGTAGGGTGGGGACAGTACCTCCAATGGATGCACCACAGCAGCACCTTGAAAAGCTTATAAATTGAAGGAAAAAAAACAAAACATTTTGGATTGCAATCACTTTTCAGTTGGGCAGACTGACATCTCTACATTGTGATGTTTACACTTATAATCTAATAGAAAGGTAATGATTATACAAATGACATACTAACACTGCTCTGCCAGAAAGCAGCTTTTCAACAATGCCACAGCACTTACACCATACCCTGAGATCTGGCTATGAACTGACTGCTGCCAGAAGCCATGAAACATACGGCCTGCAGTCATTCCAGCTCCCATGAATGTCACATCATGGGAACTCCCCACGATGCCAAGTGCTGCCGAGCAGCACTTCAGGCAGGACACACTGGGTGCAAGGAGCGGGCTGAGCAGCGTGCGGCAGTGCTGTGCCCTTCTCGGTCCCAGTTACATACATCCAACACAGGGGAGCAGAAGGGATTTGACTCTTTGCAGAAGTAATTCTTGTCCCCAGGAAAGGACTCTTTAACCAGCAACAACCCAGTGGTCAAAGGTGGAACCCACACAGCCACGTGGGCTGTGCACCATCACAGGGTACGCACTGGTAAAATACATAGCATTTGGTAAAGTACTTAAGAGCTGAACCGAGAACACGTCGGTGCAAGGGTAATGCACTTCTAGCAAATAACAGAGACCTGCTCTATTCCCTCGCAGCAAAACGTGCGTAGTAGCATTTCTGGCAAATAAAAAGCCAACAGTGCTTACTAACGTGCACAGGACGTTAAATCGTAATCCGAATTTGTCGGTTTAAATTATCTTTACCCAGTTAGCCTGGGTTTTAGGTAAAGAGCGGAGAGATAATGGGAGGAATCATTAAACCAGCGCACGTCTAACAGCCACGGCTCCTGATAAAAGGCAGCCCGTCTTCAAGCAATTAGAACGGCTGATCTGCGGAAAAGCAAAGGGGGATTCACTTATCCCAGAGAACGCAGCTGATTTTACACCCCTGGCCATTCCTAATATTCGACGTGGGATTCGAGGCGCCCTCGGCCTACAGCCACCCCACGCCAGCTCCGCGCCCCTCCCGCCCGCCGAGCCCTCGCGGTACCTCCGCCGGCCGCGCTCCCCCCCGCTCAGCTATGGTTTTCCTCCTCCCTCCTCCGTGCCGCCGGCGCGGGGCCGCACCACTCGGGACGGGCAGGGGGGTGGGCATGCGACGGCTTCGTAGTCGATCCCCGATCGGCGGAGAGAGCGAATCGCTGATTCGGCGATGGGCTGCGCGGCCGCCACGGGCGCTCCCCGCCCACGGGGCCGCGACTTCGGCGCCGTGACCGCGCAGGCGCACTGCGGCGCTCGCCTAGCGCAGAGCGGGGCTGGAGGCACAGGTCGTTGGTAGCCGGCGCGATGGCGGGCTCTGCGGGTCTCTCCCTGCCGTCGAGCTCCCCTGCCGTCAGAGAGCTGTGCAAGAACGCGCGGGACACCTTCCTGGAGGCCTCTCGGCTGCTCCTCACCTACGCGGACAACATCTTGCGGTGAGCGGCGTCCCGTCCGCTCCCCCCCGCCCCTCTAGGCACCCTGCCGCGGCCGGGGCCGTGACTGATGTCCAAATTCTGGATGGGTGTCATATGCCGCCTATGTGGCGTGGATGAAACCAAACACTTGAAAAAGCGTCTTGCAAACAGCCGGTGCCGCGTAGTGTAGGTCCCCTGCTTCTCAGTGTTTTCTTTAATTTGCAAACTTAATTAAAACTTTCGATTTCTTCAGAAATCCTTATGAAGAAAAATACAGATCAATTCGGAATGGAAATCCAGCGTTTTCCACGAGGCTGTTACCTGTCAGGGGAGCAGTTGAGTGTTTATTTGAAATGGGATTTCAAGAGGTGAGTATAATCATTTCTGGAGCCTTCATCACTTTGCAAACTAAGATTTAAAATTACTCTCTTCTTTCCCAGCACAGTAGATGTTAAGCCAGGGTTTGTTTTGTTTGTTTATTATCCACTTTTCTTTGCAAATGTCAGCCAACAGAGAACTTAGGTGTGGCTGCTCCAGAAATCTAAGCTCCAGAAATCTAAGCAAATCTAATCTTTAATAAGGTTGGTTTCCTGTCTCAGTGGCAGAATATCCTACTTGTTGTTGTAGTGGCAATCAGTACATCTATGCTGGCACAATGAGAATGATGGGGACAGAAGCGGAAGCCCCCAGGTTTATTCAAAGCCCACTGTTAAATGGATAACAAACTGTATCCTCAGGCTTTAGTTTCCATATTGTATAAAAAAAAAAAAAAACACTAAGAAAATCATTCTGTTTTCTGCTGCTTGTTCCCACCACCAGTATGGCTTATATTGTCCTGTAGTAAGTTATATAAGATAGCTGATCTTGTTGAAAACTGTTTCATTATTTTGGGGGGATTGGTTTTTAGCCAGTTCACAGTGCAGCTGCACAAGTACTAGCGTTGTGACAGCTGTGAAAAGGGCAGCAGGTTATTGAAGCAGTGAGACAGTGGGACTTACGTAGTTAAATAATTATGAAACTGCTTCTTAACATTATCTCAAGTGAATATTGATTCTGTTGCAGTCATAAACATGTATTTCAAAGATTGCTTTGCATGCTGAAATGGTCTCTGTCTTAATATATTTTAACTTCAAAGCTTCTTGAGCTAGAATCAACCTTCGTATTTACAGCAGTGCTGGGGTGAAAGAAATAATTTTTGCTTAATGGTGCAAAGATCTTGCTCTAGCTTTGCTTTATTTTGTGCGTTTCATGCTGCAATTGTATGTGGGTACATACGTTATTATGTAGGTCTGGTTGTCATGAGATACTTTCTTCTGTTCTGGTGAAGTCCATTATTTATCCTAATTTTAGGAAATAAATAAATGCACGTGGAAAGAAATGGTGACTTCAGAGGAAGAAGTGATCTGTAGGTTTATTTGCAGGCTGATGCATGGGAGATTACTTTGAAACAACGTGTTTTAGCCAAGACCTAGTCAAGCAGGGAGGGAAGCACTCAAGCAGTAATAGCTTAGTCATTTTCAGGCCTATTGTAAAATGCTACTTCCTCTTCTGTCAGATCTTTAAGAGACTCAGTCTTCTGATTATAGTTCCAGCTGAGGCTGGAGTTCACAAACGTTTCCCCAACTATAGTAGGCACAATTGTTCTTTCTTTTGTCTGCCTGGTGAGCTAACCTAATTTGAAAACAAACAACAAAACCAAACAAACAAACAAGGACTTCTGGATTCCATTTAGTTTTGTGGTGATTCTATGTGCAAAAGTAAAGCACTGCATCTGCATGATGGGTGCCTAAGGTAACAGGGCAGGTAAAAACATTACTTGGTTTAATAAATAGAAGTGCTGTAGCCTTAGAAACTGAAACTTTTAAATTATGAATGTTTCAGGGTATTCATGTTTTTAGTAACATATTAGTACACATAAGTGTACTGCTACTGATTCCATCCTAATTACTATTATTTTTTTAATTGTAGTCAGCAGTAATCATGTTGCAATCAAAGATAGGAACTCACCACTCCAGCTGGGTACAGGTCTAAATAAGAAAAACATTTCCCATCT
Source organism: Lagopus leucura (assembly GCF_019238085.1). NCBI lineage: Eukaryota > Metazoa > Chordata > Aves > Galliformes > Phasianidae > Lagopus > Lagopus leucura. The sequence continues at coordinate 13,867,142 of NW_024962334.1, forward strand.
GAAAACTTAAATATGAGTATAGAAGATAACTACAGGGCTTATTCTCCAAATGCTGGCTATCCTCTTGTGTTGCATGGTATTTCACTGATGTACTGTGAGAACTGAGTGTTTTGTTTTCTTTTTTGTTTCTGTTGCTGCTGCTTGCTCTGCCAAACTGCTTTTGTTGTCTATGTGTTAGTTTGCAAAATAAGTTGCTTACGAAAGTTATTGTAACAAAGTGTTATTGTGACTGCTTTTCCTCTAGGCTGACCATAGGTACTTGATTTTATAGCTTCTGCTTTGAAAAACACAAGTTTCTGCTGTGAGGAACCCAATCTGAAGGTGAAGTCCTGTGAAGTCTTAGTGGGCTAACTTCTAGTAAATGATATAGCTGTTAGTCACTGTCCTGTGTCTATTTCTGGCTTAGACCTGTGTTAACTGCTGTATTAATTTGCCCAAATTTCAGGGAGAAACTCACATGGTTTTCCCAAAGGAGGCATCGATTGAGCAACTACGTAAAATCAGAGATCTAATTGCTGTAGAGAGGAGTAGCAGACTGAATGAGTCGAATCAAGTCCACAGATCAGGATCCTCTGAAACTGTAGCCAGCGCTCAGACAATTGCACATCAGCCTTCGAGACCTGTTGGCTCTGTTCCTGCCCCTGAACATCAGCAGCCAGAAACATCACTTCTGCAGTCTCTCAAAATGGTAATCACTACCTGAATACTTTAGAGAAGCACTAATCTGAATATAAAGTTTGAAGGAGTCAACTGTTGGAACAGATTGCTCAGGTTGTGTAATCTCCAAACGTGAATTTTTGTGACCTGACTGGATAAAGCCTTGAGCAAGTTGGTCTGACCTGATAGCTAGCCTTGCTTTGAGAAGGAAGTTAGACTAGTGGTTGGCTGGTTGTTTTTTTTAGATCTTCATCTTTTAGATAAAGCATGCCATAAGTAGAACATTAGCAAGAGATTTTGTTGAAGATGTCTATAGATGTGTTTTATTGATCAGGTCATCATGAAAAGTAGCTGATTTGTATTGGAAAGTGAAACACGGGGGAGCAAAGAAGCAGAGGTTAAAACTGGTATTTGTCTGAGAGCCAACAAAAGAACTGACATGTATGTTGTCTCCATTTTAACTGGCACTATTTCCTTTGGAGTGTCTGATATGATGCTGTATAATCAATGGATATCAAGATGTTACAGTCACAAAATAAACAAGAGAGTTAGGTGAAATGGACTACGATAACAAGAGAGAATAAATAGAAGGCTTACCCTTATGCTGAGCTCACCACAAAACACCAGAAGAGGGGATCTCCAGACAAGATCCTTCCCCTCTGGTAGCCAGCTCTTAAATAGGTCTAGGAGGGCTGGAGCCTGGCTCCACCCCTTCCGGCAGCACAGGAGAATTGCCTTCACCTGTGCTCCTCTGGCTGACTCATGGCTCACCTCAGGTGATCAATCAGAGGTTCAGGCTGTGACTCAGCAGTTCCCATACAGATGCTATGTTTTGGTTCTAGGAGAAAAATGATGTGCAGTCAACATTGATAGTTCCTGCTAAGCAGTGTTGTACAGAGCCAAGGCCATTCCAGTTTCTCAGCTCATAGTAACAATGGACTGGGAAGGTACAAAATCAGGCTTAAACTGGCCAAAGGGATGTTCTGTGCCATGTGACATAATGAAGAAGGAGAGTTTTGAAGGGAGTGAGGGTTCATCTTGCTATCCCCTACATCTGACGGGGCTAGCTGAGCATCAGTTGGTGGTGAACAATTACTTGTGCATCACCTGTTATATATGCATATATATATATATATATACACACACATTTGTCATAATTATTATTATTATCCTGTTATCTTTTTCTCTATCTTAGTGAATGGTTTTAGCTCAACCCACAAGTTGTGCTTTGTTTTTTTTTCCCGTTTCAATTCCCACCCCCATCCTCCTGGGAAGGGAGGGCTGTGTGATTCTCAGCCACCTGCTGAGTTAAACTACAACATACATTTATCACCGTTGACATCTCAGTTCACGTACTGTGACCTGTATTTGTAGACTGTAAGGGTGAGGTGGTAATTTAGCAAGGCAAATAAATTTTATTTTTAGTTAGGCTGAGATGAAGTTCTCTGGTGATAAAGAAGCAGAGCCCTCCTTTCAGCTGATGTTACCTTGGCCTGGCAAGAGAAGACTCTTAAGACCTCATATTACTTTAGAAAATGAAGCAGTTATACTGTTTGATAGAATGTTGAAGGGTGCTTTATTTTAACTCTGAAGCTTTCTCCCTTAGAACCATTATCTTTGGTCTTAAATAAGTTGGTGCAAGATGAATTCTTCCAAAAGCTTTCTTCTTAAGCATCCTTCAGCAGAATTTGTTTATTTTAAATGAAATTATTTGTATGTTGTTGGATGCTGAACTGTGACGTGCTGTTTCTTACCTATTGTCAACAGTTTACGGGCTGGTTCGGCCCAGTTCCGTGACGAGCGGGGCGGAGGGATCCGCAGATCTGCGCCTCCGGAAAAAAAGGAAACAGGGGACCCCAAAATAATTAAAAACAGCAGCACCGATCTGAGGAGAAACAAACTAATTTACTAAGTATATTATCGGAATGCAAGATAACACACTATAATACAATATAATCAGAATTGAAGCTAATAAATATAATGAGAGAGAGAGAATGTCCAAAAGGTGGATAGGCCTCACCACAACGCTGAGGTGAGATGCGCAGTCCAGTTGAGCAGCAGGGAGACGGGAGCAGCGCCCACGACGAAGGGCAGGCGAGAAAAAAAGATCAGGCGACCTTGCCAGGAGTTAAACCTCCTCTCCCTGACCGCAAGGTCCCCTGGGGAATGTAGTTCTTCTTCTCTTCAGGGCAGGGACCCAGGACTTGAGCACTGACAGTTAAAGTCCCAGTGCCCAACATGATGTTATGATGTGGAATACCGAAAGCCAAAAATCACAAAACCATGACACCTATCCAAAGATTTGGGTCAGGGAAATGATGCCACATGGGTTCGAGTAAGCAGATAGAATGATTGGATGTATTTTACTTTCAGTGTTTCACTTCTGCTTATTGTGTTTAACTGAGTTATTCCCTTCTGTAGTGGTAGTTGGAAGTGGTTATGAAACTTCCGGAGAGGCTTGCTGTAGTCAGTGCATTTTTCTAGTTTTCTTGTGATTCAGCATGAGTGGTGGGACCAAAACTTACTACAGTTTAGAGACAATTATTGCAATGGTTGTACTCCATTAGAAATCATAGAATCACAAGGTTGGAAATGACCTACAAGATCATCTAGTCCAACTGTCTCCTCATCACCGTTGCCACCACAAGCACTAAACCACATCACGCAGCACATCGTCCAGACACCTCTTGAACACTGCCAGGGACGGCGACTCCACCACCTCTCTGGGCAGCCATTCCAGTGCCTGACCACTCTCTGAGAGAAATAGGTCTTCCTTATGTCTAAGATCTGTGTCTTTGCTGATTATTTTTTTTCAAGAACTTACAATCAATCTGAACCTATTGAATTTTGGTCTATATAATGTTAATTGGAATGAAGTCTGCAAGATACTTTCTGGCTTTGCCATTTTGTGTGCACAGGAAGAGGTGTTTTGTTTTTTCAGTGAGCTGTTGTATTATTGTACACAATGTTGTCTGATATCAGAGAGATTTAGGATGGTCTTTTTAGTGAAAACACTTTTATTTCTTATGTGTTGCACCTGTGATTCATGGGAGTCTTGCTATATTGTATTGTATCTCAAGAAATAATGGAATTTTTGATGAAGCCAAGAAGCTAGTTAATAAGGTTAATAAGACTAAAGACTGAAGCATGATCTATTGTTAGAGAATGGGAAAGGCTGAATAACTTGGGTCAGTTCAGCCTGGAGAAAAGAAAATGGGTGGGAGGAGGGGGAGTGGGGGTCTGATTAATGTTTATAAATATCTACAGGGAGATTGGAGGCAAATGGATCAGGCTCTTCTCAGTGGTGTATGGTGAAAGGACGAGAAGCAGTGGCCTAAAACTTGAACATAGGAAGTTCCATATGAGCAGGTGGAGTAACTCATTTACAGCGAGGGTGACAGCTCTGGAACAAGCTGCCCAGAGAGGTTGTGGAGTCTCCTTCTGTGGAGATGCTCAAGACCCATCTGGACCCCTGCCTGTGTGATCTATTGAAGGCAACCTGCTTTAGCAAGTGGTTGGAGTCAGTGATCTCTTGAGGTCCCTTCCAACACCTGTAACTCTATGGTTCTGTGATTTTTATACTTTAAATATAAGGCTTGGAAAGCAGGGGGGGAGAAGGATGGGTTAAAGAAACTTCAAAAGTTCGTAAGCAGAGTTGTCTTTTAAAAATTCTTCTTTGTCCTGACTCTAAGGATAAAAGTACTAAGGATAAAAATAATGCAACCGTGACTATAGGACTGTGACTGATTTGAGCTAGATGGAGGAGCTTGGTTCTCCTGGTTAAAGATGGAGGTTTATAAGCCATTTTGTAACTGAAAATCCTTTTGCAGGCTGCAGATATGTTGACAACACTTCAAAGCAAATGTGAGCATCTTATATTAGCATATGAGAATACTTCTCTTCAGCGGAAAGCACTAGCTTTGATTCCCCTCCAGCAATTGAAAGAGAAGGCTCAGAAAAAGCTAGCACAAGCTGCAAGACTGGAGAAAGGTAATGTTGCAATGTATATAGAAGCAGAAATATTCTTTCAAACATCTACCATTCTTCAGGTGTGGGTATTGGTCATATATACGCAGATTCCAAATGCTGTTTCTGTGTTAAAATTGCTCTCTTACTGATTACCAATTTTCAAGTTTTCTATTCTTTTCATATTTTTTACTATTTAATTTACTACTGATTTTTATTTTTCAGATTTTTTTATTCATCCGTTACTATTTTCATGTGGAAATGTTGAAGTCTTAATTTCTGAATTAGCAGCTAGCTATGAGTATCTAGAGTGAAATAACTACAAAAGGGAAGCAAGCTATTTATATTTATAGTCATCACTTTGAAATGTCAGAGTTCTGCTTTTCTGTCAGTACTAAATTCCAAATTCAGAAGAATTCCAAAATACTGTTTCTCTGTTTAAAATCATATTATTGGTGAGATCTTGCTTTTGGCTTTCCCAAAACACAATCCATTATGAGAAGAAACACCATTCTTGCAAATGCTAAAATGAATGATTGTTCAAATGCCATTCTCTTTGACCAAAAGTGATGCATGAGCATAAATATTTGTAGCCTCAGTAGCTAGCATTTATGAAGAAAACAAATCTTAATTTCTTTTGAAGGTGCAAGTGTTTGCCAGTTGAAAATAAGCCATTTTAACTAAAGTTTAAATTTGTTTCATTAATATAGTGAAATTTTATTTGTACAAGATTATATATATTCTTAATGGGCTTTCAAGACCATGTTTTGATTTTAAAAAATCTTTTTCACTGTGAATCTTTGATAGAGGACTTTAGAGAAATTCTAGCTTGATGGGAATGCAAACCAAATGGGATCGCAAACCAAAGATAAGCTCTTCTCATCATTTCTCGGGATGGTTTTGTCTGATACAGCCACACTAATCTGTAATACCTTTGTCATAAGTGAACCTTTCTTGGTTTTTGTTTTTGTTTTTTTTTTGTAACAGAATTCTGGGAAGCAGTAAACTACATAGGTAATTAAAAAGCATTTTCAGTCAGCACTGTAGTAAAATACAGTGATGAAGAAACTTATTTAAATAGTTTTTATTTATTACTTATTTAAAAAAACCAAATGTTCATATTAGACCCTGTTTCAATTCTGTTGTATACACTATTTTGAAAGCAAGGAAGAAAGGACGGTGGTATTTTCAGATGCTTCTTCCCTAGACATCAAGCTGCTCTATTCAAAATGATTTGCAGAACTTCATTTAGATAAAAATAAAGGGGAAAGGAATGGAACTCCACTGTTCTGGAGTTATAAATCTTGAAGCCATTTTTAAGAGCTTTAGAGACATTCTCCTTTGGAAGTGTACTGCATATGAGATTCATGGCTGTCACTTTCAGCTTCTTCAGTTTATGTGTATTGCTGGGTTAAGGCTGTTACCTGCGGGAATGACTGTGTGGTGGTAGGTGGCATTTGCTTTTAGGACTTCTTTTAGCAGACATCTTAGGATTTTGCCCTTAAAGACTGTGTTAGGAAGGTTATTGTCATTTGAGCAGAAGTATGAATTTCTGACTATTTCACTTTATCTCTTTCCATTAGAAGGATTGATTGTGCAGTTGAAATTAGCTGGCCGTCACAGACAGCTGTTTTCTGTTCAAGTACATCTTATTTGTCATTCTTTCATGCAGTGTTTTTATGAAGAACCTATTTACAAGCAGAAGAATATTGATATAATAGTGGTTGTATTTTCATAGGTCGATTCTGGCTTACACGTTGCAGTCCATGAAAAGAGCATGTAGCCTGTGCTCAAAATCTTCTGCTCTTAGAAGGAAGTTTGAGCACATAAGCCTACATTTTGAAAGCAGTGATGCAGTAAAATTGTCATTGTTACTTAATTAAAGTCAGTCTGAAGTCTCTGTTTTTTTGGTTTTGATTAGCAGATGATCTTCTCTTGGCAATGTGTGTTTAATGAAGTTAGGAGTCCATAGTACTCTGCAGCAGGCAGAGTACTTCAGAGGAAGATATGAGTTGAATTTAGATAAAATATACATCTCATCTATTCCTTCTTCACTATCCTGAAAAAGAAGAGTGCACAATTTGGTGCAATTTCCTTTAAACAGTGTTTTTCTTAAATGCTTTTTGTCTTCATGAGTGCAATCTGTCAGCACTGTGTCTATAAGCAAACTGTAGTACAGAAAGTAAACACATATTAGTAGCTATGATTGTAGTGTGGTTACCTAGATGGTGGAGTTAATAGGAAGACTTGCTTTAATGTTTATGATTCTGAGGAGGAAGAGGATGTACTTTGGACATTAGAGCAGGATATACCTTTAAAGACTATATAGAATTCAAAAAAATGGATCTCTTCTTTTAGAAGGCTGGATTTTATAACTTCAGGTAGAGTGGGATTATTTCCAAATGGCAGAATAGCAACAGTGTGTGAGAAGACACCTGTTGTGAGCACAGGACAAAGAATCAGAAGAGTCTGATGTGGGAGAATCAGAGTAGAAAAATAGAGACGTTCAGTGTCATTTTGAGTAAGCTGACAAAACTCTTTCTTGATGAGGTTATAAACAAGCTTATCTTTACTTACCATGCATGCATACTTTGTAATTGACTTTCTGCAAACAGCTTATATTACATCTGGCTGGCTATACTGCTACTGGTATCTGTTTATTTGAGATCAAAAGCAATTGTTATTCCTAGTTCAATAGCAAAGAACAGAAAGAGAATACTTAGGAGAAGAAGAAAAGTTAGTATAGTATCTCTTCCGTAGCCCTAGAGGAACATGAGAGGCATGAGGAAGTTCACTTGGCTTCACTGTATGTCTAACTTGTTCTTCTGAGAATTTCCTAATTCTCACTCTAGACGCAGTGTCTGGGAGTGCAGATTTTTGCTCCTGTAATACAGTTTGCCATTATTCAGTCTTCACTTAGATTTTCTCTCTGGAGTGTTTAAGCAACATATGAACCTTTTTTTTTAATGAGACTTCTAAAATGTAATAAAGGTCCAAGAAATGGTGATCTAGGTAGATACTGTAAAATTAAGCTAAACTCTTGTTTTACTATTTGATCTCAGCTTGTGTAAATTCTACAGGTGAACATGTGAATGAAGAGGACTTCCTGTTGTTGGAGCTCCTGAACTGGTTTAAGAATGACTTCTTTCGTTGGGTAGATAATCTGCCTTGCAGCAGGTGTGGTGGCCAGACTGAAATTAAAAGAGACTACCTGTCACCAACTGATGATGATCTGAAGTGGAATGCTGATAGAGTGGAAAATCATTACTGCAGCCAGTGTCAGTTCTGTAATAGATTCCCAAGGTGAGCATTCAAAGATCTGTTTTGCTTTTCTTCATTTCTTTTGTGAAACAGCTTTGCACTTATGCATTTTATGAACAAGTGGTAAGTTGCTGGATCAAACATTAGAGAAGCTTTTATAAGTAGCGTGATCAGATGGTTGATGAAACAGTGACATCTCTTTTACAATTTTTTAAGGAAGATATATTGCTTTCATTTACATGGTTTTGCTCTGAATGTATGCCTGATATTTTTTTCTGTTATTTTGATAAAGTTCAGTTTCTAAATAAAGTATGTTAATATTGGCATACTATTACTTTTTTATTATTATTTTTTTCAGTATTTCAAGAAATGCTGTTTCACTCCTTTAGTGATTTCCCAGATAAGATAAAGCAGATCTTCTGCTGACTTTGTAGTGGGAGAGCAAATATCCTATTTTTAGATACTTTTGCAAACAATCAAAAGGACCACCATACAAGAGTCATATTTTTAAGCTGAAGTCTGAGTTAATCTAGAGAACTAAAAAATCAGATTAATTTCAGTATTGTTATGAACAGGTGATAGACTCATCAGAGTCAAAGTGAAAGTAGCATTCTGCTCATACTTGTTCTGTGCAATGCAGCAATCATTTCCATTATATTCTGTGAACTGAATGGCACTAAAATCTGTTTAAATCATTTTAAGGGCAATCATGATGTAAATATTTTGAAAGATGAAATGTTTTCCATTATTCTGCATTTTTTTTTTCTCTCCACTAGGTATAATAATCCAGAGAAACTTCTGGAAACCAGATGTGGACGCTGTGGCGAATGGGCTAACTGTTTTACACTGTGTTGCAGAGCTATGGGGTTTGAAGCTAGATATGTCAGGGATTGGACAGGTAACAGTGCAAGAGAACATACTATTTCAATACAAGTACATGCAAAATGAGACAAAATGTTATGGTTCTAAGTTTGTGTTAGTCCATCAGGCAGCATGTAAAGTTAGGTAGTTTAGCTAAAGAAGGAATATAAATTGTTTCCCTTCTTGTCTGAGTGAAATATAGTTGTGTAACTAAGGAGAGATGTCTGAGTTCAGAGTGTTAGTATTTTGTTGAATCAAAGGGAACATGATCCTAAGGTAGAAAGAAAATGCTCTGCTAACTTGTCTCAATATAGATTAACAGAAATATATTGTCTTACCTGTTCGTTTTATTTCATAAGTAAGGAAAAGTTTCATTATTCTGGGACATTAGAGAGGATCTATTCCTGTAATTCACTGCCTACTTTTGGCCTATGTTATATAGATCATGTATGGACTGAAGTATATTCTGCATCTCAGAAAAGATGGCTTCACTGTGATCCCTGTGAAGATGTCTGCGATAAACCTCTCCTCTATGAAATTGGTTGGGGAAAGAAGCTTTCCTACATAATTGCATTCTCCAAAGATGAGGTAGGAATGGTGATTTAAAGAAACGAAAAAAGTCCTGTTTCCTCCCCCACAAAAAACCCAACGCATTGCCCTGGGGCAAGTGTGTGAAATATTCCATCTTAATGTGATTTCCAGAATTATGAGATCTAAAAAAGTACTTTGAATAGTTAGATCAAGTTATCTCTTTAAATCAAGAAATATGGGAGTTTTGATTGCTCTATTTTCTTCATCTTGTGTTTGAGGTTGTTGATGTCACATGGAGATACAGCTGTAAGCATCAAGAAGTACTCACTAGAAGGACAGCACTCAGTGAAGCTAAACTTCGTGAAACAATTAACGCAATCAATAGAAAGGTATGTAGCTTAAATAGACCACTGCAAGTGAAGTGTCTGTTTTCAGAATGTAACATCCTGGAACAAAGGAATGCTTTGTACCTGTTAGGAATGTCCTTGCTTTATGGAAAATAAAATGTCATCAGCTGTTTCATTTGTGTCTCTCACTTCCTTCCTGGGCTAATTCCTTTGCATCAAAATGTTAGTTCCTATGGTAAAGTAAAGCTGATGGCTCAGTAAACACCCCTTTTCTAGAGGCCAGCTGGCTTGGAGGTTACAGTCAAATTTTGTTAAAAGTGTGAAGAATTAAGAAATGATTTCAAAGCCCAGCTTCAAAACTTTTATCAGTAATGAAAAATCAGTCTCATGCAGAGTGAAGTACTGAGAAGAGTGACCATGGATTAACAAAATTTAGGGAAGTAAGGATCAGAAATTCAGATTGAAGAATGGATACACTTCAAAGGGTTGCAGGATTTGGTGGAGTCCTCTGATCATGAAACCCTCATAGCTATAAAACCAATCTGTAGGGGCCTTTCTTCATATAATGTGGTTACATCGATCACTCAACTGCCTCTTCTCCACCAGTTGAGGAGAACCTTGGAAGCAGGGTGCTATTCCAAGTGTTAGAGGCTGTCACTGATGCAGAAGTTCTAAGGAGAAAAAAAAAAAAAAAAGCAGTATTGTTGGAATGAGGAAATTCTGTACGAATGTCTCATGGGCTGGTTTTACTGGCCTCCTCCTTATCTTGTTGATGTCACTCTTAAGATCGCACTCTGTTTCACTTCCAGAAGTCTAGAGCACTCCAGTAAAAGATGTGTGTTGGCATATCCAACAGATATTCTATGTACGTTGGTCTTGTGGTCTGATTATTCTATCCATGTTTTTATGGATGCAGTTCATGAGCTGATGCGAGCATTTTTTGACCAAGAAATAGCGGGTGCTCCTGTTGTGTTTCAGATAAAATTTTCATTAAAAATTTATTACAAAGAATAAATACAGATATGCTTCCCAAAAACCCCTGGATTTCTCCTATCTTTTACCACATGTCGAAGATCTCGGACCTTTTTTGCTATGCCACATGCTTTTCCTACTGCTGCCTGGTATTGTTAGAGCTTTCTCATTGGTCTAATAAAACACCTTTGTCAATCATTTTTAATGATCTCTTATTTTGATGAATAAATTGCCCTCTCTTTCTCCAAGCTAAATGATACTCACACTGTGCCTCCCACTTGCTTTCTTTTCCTCAGTAGCTTTTCAGGATAAAAGAAACAAAAGCAGGAAGCTTGAGCCATGATAATGAATAATGGAGTTCTTGGAATCCATTTCAGTACACAAATGTACTGCCAACAGTGTCATTTGTAGGAAACTTAGTTACAGATTTTCCCAGTTCTATGCAGCGTTCATCTCTGCTGAGTCTAAGCATTATGCATATCAGTGCTGTTAGCAGCTATATGCAAAAGCCTGTTGGGAGGTGTGGGAGGAAGGAGTGGTGACAACAATTAGCACACTTTAGTACTCCTTGCTTTGTAGAGACTCCTGAAATTCTTGTGTCATATGTGGCCTGCCTTTGGAAAAAAGCAGTGTTCTTTGTCAACAATTTCCAGAAACTGTTAGGACAGCTGTAAAGCAGCAGCAGCCAATTCTTACTGTGGTATCACCAGTATCAGTGGTGGTAACCCCTGGCACTGGGCTTCCCTCAAAGTAACTGAAGGAAAATAGCAGAGTGGAATTAATAACTTAGGGTAAGCAATATCAGACTTCCTCTTGAGCTGGAGTGAGCTCTGTAGTACTCCATGTGGATGCCCACATACCTGGGCTAGTGGCAGGTTCAGGAAGATGTAGTATTTCACAAAGGATTGCTGGAGTCACTGCTCATCATTCAGTGGTTATATTAGAATTGCTGATTGGCAGCTGGCAACTAGCATTGTTTCTTATAATTTCTCTATGTCTGCTTTTTATTTCTTCATCCAGTTCTACATTGAAATTACATTCTCATAAGGGCCTATCAATTTTTTTCTGATTCCTCAAATTTCAAGGTTCAGGACTGCTTTTTGGGATGACTGGAATAGTTGTAGACCAGAAGTTTCAGGCCTTAATGGGCTCAGTGTGCATGCCTTGTATGATCACTTAAGTGGAAAATACATGTGTCACGTACTCAGTTTTGAACTTAACTTTCCCTTCCTGTGTAGGTGTACCCATAGTTAAGGCTTCACCTATCACCTCTGTATGTTTGACATGAAAGCTGTGGCAGCTGAAACCTTGCCTCTTAATGATTTTTGTGTGTGTGTGTGTATGAGTGTTATCAATGTGGTTAAAGACTGTTATAAAATTATTTTCATCTAAGTTTTGCTTAATTTACCTGGAAAAGGATTTCTTTTTTTTAAATCAGTTTTCTGATACCTGCAAAAATAGGAATGTATTAGTTTATTTAGGATGGAATCAGTCACTGTGAATTAATTCTTTCAAAGACCAGCTGAATCTTTTGTTTGGATTTAATTGCAAAAGCAAGACTGCTGCCAACCAAATCATTCCACCTTAGGGAAGAAAAGTTTGAACCAATAATTATGCTTGCTTTCTCTCTAAGGTACAGAATAGCTATGAACGACTCTGACATATGCTAAGTATTTCATCATCCAAGCAAATATAAACATAGCACAAGCCTTATTCTAAAATAAATCCACATAGTTAGGGCATGGAAGTTTACAGAAAAAGTACTAAACACCGTTGTCAAATAACCGTACAGTTATAACTGGTTTATGAACTGGTTATAACTGGCACATGTGGATTGAGATGAATGTTTCAATCAATCTGAATTTTAAGTGTTGGCCTGTTTTTTCTAATTCTTTTTTTCCTGCTGGTGTCACTCTTGGGCTGTATTAAATATACGTTTCTTTCTTATATGTATTTTCAGAAACAACAATCTTTGTCAGAAAGCAGAAAAAAAGAGCTCTTGGAAAGAACCATTGTGGAACTTGCTGAGTTCATTTCTCCTAAAACACCTAAACCCGGAGAATTTGGTGGAAGGACATCAGGTTCAATGGCTTGGAGAATAGCCAGAGGTGAAACTGGTTCAGAGGTATTTAATTTTTCCACTGGTGGCCGTCCTAAAGGTAGCTAATTAGAAGTTCTGTGATTGTGGTCTGCAGAGGAATAGCGCTTCGTGAGTCAGTGGTAGGTGAACTAAAGATTACGTTCAAACAGTGAAACTTGGAAAAACATTAGGGGCAAGTTTGGTTGAATTCAGTAGTGGTACACTAGAAAGTTGAGGGTTGGTGGCTGTGCATTGATTCAAAAAGTATTTGGGAATAACTGAGTCATGCCAAAGTATTACGTTTTGTACTTAAAATAAACAAAATAAAATTAATTAAAATAAATATTTAATTTTGGTTAGTTATGATGCAGTGAACTAGGAAGTTGTAGGGCAGGTAGAAGCTTTTGGGAAAACTTTAAAAAGTATGTGGTTATATAGTTAGATACTGTTGGTTAAAGACTAATAGCAGGTTTTGACCAATTAGTTTTATTAACAAAAATATGTGGAAACAGATAAGATTGTGAGAATAGAACAACCTTTCAAATAACAAGCCTGAACAGTTTTCTTGTCAATCTTTTTGACTGTTTCAGTTATCTTGAATTCTTTTATTGTAAGAGTTTTCCATAACCTCAGCTATATTTAGTTTGAGCTAGTGTGGAAAGGAGTGACTTACCCCATCACTTTATATCTGGAACAACTGTCAGTCCTGGAGTGGTTAGGTGAAATTAACATGTTTCCTAACATTAAGTTTGAGGAACTATGTTTATTTCAGTTTAGAAGATATAATTTTTATTTTGCTGAAATTTGTAAGAACAGTGGAGAATCTTTAAAAAATACTGTGAAGTTGTGGAGTTTGTAAGTTAGCTTTTTTGAAATTGATTTGTAAGCTACCATGTACAAGCACCTGTATATGATAGTCACAGACTCTACATTTGATATTCTGGATAACCATTTACTTGTTGATTGTACAAAAAATAGAAATATACTCAATATTTTTTCTGTTCTTAACATTACTCTTTTTTCTTTAAATTTGCAGATTATGTTATTTGTTTAATAATTTACTTGCAAAATTAATAATATGAAAATTTTCAAAATGGAATTATGGCTCCTATCTGGAAAAGTGACAAGTCTGTTCTAGGAAAGTAGCTCAGAAGTCTTTGTTTTACATAAATGCAATGTGATTTTTTGGGGGCTTTTTTCAGTTGATATAAAAACTGAGAAGGGAAAGTGTGGTACATTGATTAAAAACAACGCCATCTGACTTGAAATATTTTGGGAAATTAATGTGCTTGTCTTTATGCCTTTTTCAGGAGAGGAAAGAAGTGATTTTTATTCCCTCTGAAAAAGAGAAGGCTTCTAAACTTTTCCACCTCATCTACAATGTTGTAGAAGATTGTTATACACGGATTTCCAATAATAATGAAAAAATAACTGGCTGGGGAACGGGCGTTTGGAGGGCAGAGTCTATTTGGAGAAAGGTTGAAACAGATTGGAAAATGGTAAGGATTTATTAACAGTGTTAAATCTACTGTGAAAGTATGACAACGCCAGTAAAGTAGAAAATCCTTGCTTCTGTTTGGCATCAAAGCCTCTCTTGGTGTCTACACAATTTAGCTGATGTTCATAAATATTACTGGAAAGTTTCAGGTAAGATTGCCGGATGATTTAAGACATTACAAATAAATTTAGCTTGCCTTTCAGAAAGTTAGAATCTTTGCTAGAGCACCAAATCTTAAAAACTTGTTTCCTTCTTACGCTTCTGGGCAAACATGTGATACCGCTTTATTGAAAAGCAGTACTTCTCTCCAAAAAAAATCCCACATTTTTTGGCTTTGGGAAATAGCTTTATAATGTGTATCATGTCTCTTTGATGCACAGCCAAAGGAAGAAGTTGTCATCCTAAACATTATGGTTGCAGTAAGACAAAAACCTTATCAGCCAGATTATTGCATGCCCTGCCCAGACTCTTTTCCATCTGTCAGGACACTAAGCAGCAGAAGAATCATATGCTCTTACTCGAGGAAGAAAAGAGTTGATGCCTGTAGAATAGGAAGGGGTCACTTGCTAGCAAGCTTTTCCAGCAACAGCTACTAATGGTGCAACTGAATATTTCTGTCAACTACTGTAAGATGTTATTGTTCTGTTGCCTCTCTCATCTTACTGGTCTAAAGGGTCTCTGGCCAAATGTGCGTCTACCTTAAGGAATAGTTAGCTTTTTCAGTAATGAAAAATGGAGCAAGAGCGTAATTCTCTTCTAACATTTTCTGTACTAGATCTATACATAACACCTGGGGCAATCCCAGGTATTTGTACAAAATGGGAGAAGAACCCCTTGAGAGCAACCCTGCAGAGAAGGACTTAGTGGACAAGGTGGACAAGAAGCTGGACATGAGCCAGCAGTGCGCTTGCAGCCTGGAAGGCCAACTGTGTTCTGAGCTGCATCAAAAGAGGAGAGGGGACAGCAGGGAGAGGGAGGTGATTGTCCCCCTCTACTCAGCTCTTGTGAGGCCCCATCTGGGGGACTGTGTACAGGTCTGGGGCCCCCAGCACAAGAGGGACATGGAACTCTTGGAGCAGGTCCAGAGGAGGACTGTTAAGATGATCAGAGGGCTGCAGCACCTCTCCTGGGAGGAAAGGTTGAGGGAACTGGGCTTGTTTAGCTTGGAGAAGGCTTCAGGGAGACCTCATTGTGGCCTTCCAATACTTGAAGGGAACATATAAACAGGAGGGGGCACAGCTGTTTATGAGGGTGGATAGTGATAGGACAAAGGAGAATGGTTTTAAACTGAGCCAGGGGAGGTTTAGGTTAGATACTGGGAGGAAGTTTTTCACACAGAGGGTGGTGATGCATTCAAACAGGTTGCCCAAGGAGGTTGTGGATGCCCCATCCTTGGAAGCCTTCAGGGCCAGGCTGGATGTGGATCTGGGCAGCCTGGTCTGGTGGTTGGCGACTCTGTACATAGCAGGGGGGTTGAAACTAGGTGATCACTGTGGTCGTTTTCAACCCAGGCCATTCTATGAGTCTATGAACTCGCAACCCTTTTGGGGGGTTCATTGTAACTCTTCAGTGAATGTTGATGTGTGAGCTTGACTGTGCAACCATGTGATGTTCAGAGCAGCTCTGGGACAAATGCAGATTTTTAACAGCCCGATTAGTGTTAGTGTAGGATGCATTTATGGCTGGTGTGTATGATTTGCCTTAATCAAGTCATGTGAAGTCCTGGGAAAAGTGCTGTGTGGCAAGGAGCCACATCTGCAGAATCCAGAATACTGAGCAACAAAAATGAAACTGAGTATGTGGACCTATGGTTTTATATAAAAGCCAAAAGTCTGCTTTTTTTAATATAGTGAGCTTTAATGAGTATGTTGAAATAGATTAGTGTTCCTGGTGAAGGGCTATGAATCACGTACAGTTGCCTAACTGTTGAATAGACTTAATGATTTAGAAAGAAATAGTATAAAAAACTGTAATGTGAACAGTTTTAAAGCTTTATAAAGGATGAAAGTATACTCTTAAGATTTAATAACCTTGTTACAGGGATTAATTAAATGTGTGTTGGTTGTCTCAGTTTTTGATGCGACTGTCTTATTTTTATTTAGGTTTATCTAGCCAGAAAAGAGGGGTCGTCCTCTGCTTCCATCAGCTGGAAGTTTGAGTGCAAATCAGTTGGTCTAAAAATAGATAACATTTCAATTAAGACAAGCAGTCAGACATTTCATAGTGGAAGAATCAAGTGGAGACTTTACTCTCCCACAGCAGAAGTTATTCTGGTAGGAGGTAAGTGTGAAATTACATCATGCAGCAAAAGTGTAATTGCAAATGCATAGTTTATATGGAGAGACCACTGGGCAAATATTAAAAATGAAGTATAAACATACGTTGACATTTCTAATTCAGTCTTTCTTAACAAGGTCAAAAAAATACTGTATTTAATCAAAACTGGCAGAGAAAAAGGAACCAAAGCAAGTTTTAATAATCTAAATACTACTTGCAGCATAGTGGGGTTAGCAAAAACACAGTGAATAAAAGCTGTGTGTTTTACAGGGAGGAATTGATGTTTGTATGAATGGTGGCATCAATCTTGACTAGATCCTCTGAGTATGAAAAATAAACTAAAATTCTGCAGCTGTCTCTTTTCTGCTGCTGATAAATTGATTTGTACAGTTTTGACTCAGATTCTTAAACACTCATGACACGTTACCCTTTTAATGTGTCAGCACTGTGTGCTGTTTGGAGCGGACTCTTACTTGTTTATCTTTTTCTTCCAATAGATGAAAATCTCTCCTCCTACTCAGATTTTTGTGGTGCAACAGAAGTTACACTGGAAGCAACTCTAAGTGGAGGGGATGGTAAAGCTGCGTGGCAACACACACAGCTGTTCAGAAACAACTTAGCAGGATGTGGAGAAAATTGCTTGGAGATGATTATAAAACTTGCTGACTTCTGAGAACCTGAAGTCAAGGAATCCAATGAAATTCTCTTTAAGATGTCATACTGTGGAAACAACACGAAGTCTTGGTTGGCAGTTCCTGACTATCCTGCAGACAGCTTATTCCTATTTCAGTCCTTCCATTTTGCCAAATGGAAACTGCATGGGTACTGAATAGGTAACCATCACAATGAAAGCTTTCTTTGCTTTGAAACTCAAAAATTAAGGATTGAACCATTAAATTAATGCTCTTTTCTTAAACTCTAAAGACAAGAAAGCATTTCTTAGAAACCAAAATGTGATCATAGGAGCACAGAGCAGTTTTAATTTGGAATTTTGTGGTTGGCTTACTGGTTATTGGGGTTTTTGTTTTGTTTTTTTAATCTACTTCTTGCAAAGACAATGTGAATTCCATTCTTTGATTACAACAAATGCATTGTGATGATTTTAAAATATTTTAAAAACTAATAGAAGACAAATATTTTCAAGGATAAATCTGATTTTGTGTGATAATTAGCTGAAATTAAGAGAAATATGAAAGCAATCTTAAAATGATCTTGTTATGCATTTAAGTATTAAACTTACGTTTAATTATTATCTAAGTTTAATACTTAGAAATTTTTGAAGGTATGATAGTAGACTAATTTTGAAAGAAATGTTCATTATGTACCTAAGATTTTGTCCTGGCTTGTGATGTGAAATTGAGACTTAAAAATGAATATCAGATTTTTTTCTATGAAAAAGATTATTCGTTATACATACTCTTTTACAATATAAATTCAAATCTATGCACCTTTAAAAAATTTATGTAGTGTGTAGGTGTTGAAATCAATTTTTAAACTATTGTCTTGAGGTGCTTTGAATACCGTTCCCAAATTTGGTGTAAAAGTGCATACAATTTTCTGTTACTGTATACAATGTTTAAGTTTCTTTGCATTGGGTACAATAAAACCACCACCCAGGAAATTTCAGATGTAGCAGTGCTGTGAATAAATTATGGAGTGAGTGTTCTGCTTAGATAGTCTTTATCAGAGAATTTAAAGAAGGCTATGGCTGGAACACATGAGAGTAATTCTATTATAAGATTATAATACAAAGTTTGAGCTACAGTTTTAGTTTAAAATAAATGAAAATTAAGGATGATATCCCTAAGGTCAGTGTGATTTTAAAGCTTTTTTTCTTTCTTTTGCTCTTCTTCCTTTTCGTTTTTAAATCTGACTCTTCCAACCACTGTATTGACTTGAAACTGTTCTTGAAAGTTATTTGTGTTGGAACAAATCAAGCATCTATTAGGCTGTTTGGGTACTATTAAAAAAACTGCACGTGCATAGTGAACATAGGCACTGAAGTTAAGCCAAAGACATCTTAAAATAGTAGATTACAGCAGCTCAGGAGTGACAGAATGATTCGTAGTAGATGATATGCTTTTCCTTGGAAAACAAATTGGCAGTTAATGAGGGAATAAAGAGGGAGTCTCACTCCCTTAGCAGAACGACTGAGAGACAGACAGGTAGCTGTATGGAAGGATGTTGGTCTGTACCTGACTAATGCCAAGTGAATTTGGCCATTTCCATTCAAAACTCCTCCTGCTTTAGTTTTAGCTAAATGGTAGCTCAAAATTTGAGTGGGAATCAAACAAATAAGTACTACAGTTTAGTCTTAATGCAGTAATGGAAGAAAGTAATAAGAAAAAAACCCTCACCTTTTTGTTTCGTAACCGTGACAAGTTATTTCCTTTATTTTATTACTTAAAATAGAGGACTATCAGGAACTGTAAAGGAGTTTAACTGCATTTCATAATTTGAAAACAGAAGGCAGAATAATTTTAATAGTAGTAATTAAAGTTACTACTATTAAAAAAGTAAGTTTCTCACAGTTTTGGTTGGAACCTTTGGGGGAAGAGTAATAACTTCAGATAACTTATTAAAGTCATCCACTCAAGAAGGAGAGCAGGTAATGTTCATTATTAAACTATTTGAATGAATTAAAAAAAAAAAAAAGCTCCACTAATCTAGTTAAACAATAAGTATTTTCTGTACTTGTAAGATCACATGCAGTGAATAAAAGTGCTTATTCTAGGAATTAATTATTGAGTAGAAACCTGATTTGAAGTAGTAGAGACCTAATTTGAAGAAGAAAAAATTAAACCCCCTTAGATGACTTTTGAAGTACTCTCTTAGCAGTGAGCATTTTCAGTCTCTTCATGCGTGAGCTGTTTTAAAGGTGCGTATTTCTTCTTTCAATATTTATTTCACTGCAACAAGTGTGGATATTAAGTTAAGCTGGCAATGCTACGATTGTAATTGAGTTGTGGGTGATGTTGATCAGGGCACATGTAGCATTTGAACAATTGTGTTTTATTGTTCTGTTGTCTCTACAGTTGATCATATGGATGTTTATTTCTTCATATCCTGTTTGAAGTCTGAATGCTGTGTGCAGAATAGCAAACGCTAGTTGGCAGTGCAAGAAATTTTAGGATTAATTTTCTATATTCAAGGAACCTGCTGGGAGGGTGGAAAGAAAATATTTAAAACATTATGGAAGCCCCTTATAGGCAGTGCAGGGAAAAAGCATACAAAATCAAGTACACAATCTTGATTATAAATTATGTATTTGCACTAAGATGCAGGTAAAGGAAGTTATCTGATCTTGTGTGATGCCGCCTTTATTCATCAGTTTTCCACAGATTTTTAACATAATAGGGGTTATGTCTTATGTCTAAACCACACTGTGTGCAACATCAGGAAATGTAGAACACTAAAAATAAAGTATGTTTGTCTCCATAGCGCAGT
Source organism: Lagopus leucura (assembly GCF_019238085.1). Taxonomy (NCBI): domain Eukaryota; kingdom Metazoa; phylum Chordata; class Aves; order Galliformes; family Phasianidae; genus Lagopus; species Lagopus leucura. Next base: position 13,887,039 of record NW_024962334.1, read on the forward strand.
GGAATGAAAACAGATGGTAGGCAGCACATATGGCTGCCAGCAGCTGGGAACACCCATTTACAGAGTTCTTACAGCTTAAAACAAAACAAAGAAACACCAAGGGGGGACAGAGTTTGTGCCCAGCAGATACCGGGATCTCTGTCCTCTTATCTGTGTCCACACGCTCTTTTACCTTCAGTTGCTTAAGCTAAAAATGAAAGTATGCTACCAGTTAAATTAGCGTGTATTCTTACTATTTGTCAAAATGTAGCATTTAGTAAATACAGATATTTATTTTAAATCTCATGTTCCCACTTTGGGTTTGAACATCTGGTTTGCTCCTATTATAAGCAGTTTGACTTAAGAAGTCTTACTAGTTTGGTACAGCTTCTTCTCTGAAGTTACTAGTTTCAAGAAGCAAGGAGCTACTGGAGCAAAGTTTTGAGATCTCCTGTCCTATAATATGGCACCTAGGAATGGTGAAGTAACAAGCCAAAGTCAAGCAGACTCAAGTATCTGTAATTTATGTTTATCGGTGTTGTGAAATATGTAAGAGTATAAATGTGACTTCCTGTCAGAATAAGAGGACCATTTTTGGTTTGTTTGTTTTCCTCTGTTTAGATTTTTATGTTGATTCCTGCACTTTGCCTTTTTTTTTACTTAAGTTCTGTAGTTAAGCTACTAGCTTATTTTATGGTTAGCCTACTTCAGATTCTGCAGTGCTGTCTTTTTTTTTCTACACATTTTCTATCTAATTTAAAATACATCTTAATTTGCTTTTAATTTATATAGAGGATTGCTACTGTATGATAAATATTCTGTGACAGAAATTAAGTTAGTTTATTCACTTTTATATTCTGCAAGGAAACGAAAGGGATAAAGATGCTCAAACTCAGCAAAAAAAAAAAAAAGCAATACTCATTAAAATTGATGATACCCATAAACCAACAAAAATGGCAGGGCTTAATAACATTTAATGAGGAAAAGTAATTTAATGGACTCCTCATAAGCTAGTGACCCTTTACACTGAGTTATTTTCCTATTTGTCCGTTTGTATTTAGGTTACTGAGAAAAGTGCTCAGAGTAGGGGACAGCATTACTGAGAAGCGGTAAAAGATTTAAGGTACATCCATTTTCTTAATTTTTATTATTACTCTAAGCTGTCAAAATCATTTTAAGATTAACGACAGACTCCTCCTGCTTAATGTAGATTAATTCCTTTCTTTATTCTGGAAAATGTTTCTTTTTGGGGGGGAAAGAAAGTATTTAGTGACCTATTGTAACAAACACCTTTAAGAGAACGCTATTTTTAATGAGTGTGAGATTTCAGTGTGACTGAGTGCTGGCACAGATGGGAACGACTAGGTCTAATCACTGCACAGCCAATGACTGTCTGAATATCTTACAAAAGGAGGAATATATATATATTATATATAGGGTGATGACACACTGGAACAAGTTGCCCAAGGAGGCTGTGGAAGCCACATTCCTGGAAGCATTCAAGGGCAGGCTGGATGTGGCTCTGGGCAGCCTGGTCTGGCGGTTGGCAGCCCTGCGCATAGCAGAGAGGTTGAAACCTCTCTGATCATTGCGGTTCTTTTCAACCCAGGCCATTCTATGATTCTTACTAAGTGTAATATTTCAAAGCATGTTCTGTTAATTTGTTCCTTTTACTGCACAATTCTGTGTGCTATTTCATATCTTTAGAATTTTGGTAGTGTATGTTTCCTGTCTTTGAAGCACCAGGGGATCATACTTTCCCTCCCAGACAATCAGCTAACAGCTTAATTGTCACAATCAGGAGGAAGTAGCGGACTTATTTTAGATGCACACTTCAGATAACAACATATAGACTCCCTTGTATAGCAGTTATAAGGAAAGCAGCAAATGTAAGAAAATAAAGGCATCCAAGAACAATGTTTAAGCAAGATCTTAGTAAGGTAGGTGGAAAAGTTGATAACAGGCTCTTAGAGCTGATGGAAAGAGCAGGAACGTACAGAATGGAAAGAGGTTACAGCCTCTTCCTTCTATTACCCTTGTGAAGGTAATGGAACAGAATATGTATGTCCATGCTTGCACTGTAGCAGCTTTTGCTTTTCTCCAAAGCATCAGTGAAATACATGATACATTCAAAATGAAGTTCAACACTGGCCAAAAGATGTAAAATTTTATTGGCCAAAAGGAAAATGCCCCTTGACGGACTGCATTAAGAATTCTGAAGGTATTCTGTTTTCTGGTAGTAAGAAACATGTCAGAAAACTGTTTCTGATTCAGGTGGCTTTTTTGTTCTGTTAAAGTAAGGAGCTCCTGGCAAAGTATGCTTATGGCTTCAGTTAGCAAAGATGGTTTCAAAGGAAACAGGCAGAAGGAATATTGTAAAATAACAAACTGGAATTCCACAAAAACTCTGCAGTGGCTATAGCAGTACAAACAGGGAGTGTTGGGGGCTGTGATTTAAGTTTCATGTCTGAGGACAGAAAAATGTAAGATCAAGTTAATGCTGAGAAACGAATGCCAAATTTGTATTATTTGATGTTTGCTTATCAAGCAAAGTCAATTGTTTCAATTTTTATAAATCAAATCATTCTAGAAAGAATTAAAATGGAGCCTTCTGAATGTAAATTAATTAATTTTTTGCTCAATTGTCAGAACTAAGCATGAACTTCCTTCATAAGAAGTTGTCTCAGTCCCTGACAATATTGCTACTGATACCAGTGATTTCTTAAAGTCAGTATTTGAGGTAGTTTTCTTTTTTTTAGGGGGGAGGAGGGAAAGGGGAGAGGCCAAGAATTTTCTATTTTACTACAAATCCTTTTTTTTTTTTTTTTTTTTTAAAACAAGGATAAAAACCTGGAGTTTGCATTCAGTGAAAAGGGCACTGCAATTTTATTTGGTTCTACACCAACTAGCTATGTTCTGCAACTTTATAGTTTTGTCACTAGAATTTTAGTCACCAGTAATTCAGATATGTACATTAGTTTATTGCTGAAAATGGATTATTGGATGATAAAATGATATGAAGAAATGGGCGTTCATTCAGTCCAAATATATAAACTTCAGAAGAGACAGGAAGATCTGCATGCATTTCTGGCTCATGCAGTCAGCATTCATGATAGGAAACAGACGCTGAAGAGATACGAGCACTTGCCAGATGACATGTGCTTTTTTAAAACTTGGTATCTTATTGCATTTATTTCACATACTGTACTCATTACCAATCTTGTGAGGAAATTCAGCCCTTGGTCAATATTCAGTGAAAAAGACAGAGCATGGAGGGAATGTGTACTAATGAAACAGTGATGCAAAGATTGGGTAAGAAAAGAAAAATCTATTTTTAAAGAGCAGAATTACTGATGGATGACAAAGTCAGTGGAAGTCAGCTAGAACCTTTGTACACCAAGAGTTGAACATCAATTCCATAACTAGAGAACATTTTACTTAAAAGGCTGTATGGAAGAGGCACTCCAGTAACACATTGTTACTTGTCAAGCAGGAGTCACCACTAACAGTACTGATGGATGGATTTTGTATTTCATGCATATTAGAAAGAACATTAGAAAAACAGCTCTGTGAAGCAGGAGTCATTACATCAGTAGTAGGATGAACTTACTCTACCCTGTACTCATCTTTTGGACTATCTTAATCTTAGCCAAATACTTCTGTTAGCCCTTCTGCAGTTTCAGATGTTCCTTGATCAATGTGTGATATCAGTTACCTCCCACGTCATCCCTTCCTGTTTTCTTCACTATTAAAAATCCTTCTAAATTTCCCTTCTAAATCAGTGGGTTTCATCCTTGAAAGCAGCTTCTTCAACAGAGTTCAAGGCAACTTTCAGTGAGTCACAAGGTAAGGTATAGGATGTTCAGATGCCAGCACTGTGTTCTATCTTTCTCTTGTTTCCCCTGTGTATCACAGGCTGATACCCCAGCCCCATAATGCATCCGTGCATTCTTCAGCTCAGTAGAGCTGCTGTTTATTCTCTAATGGGCAGTGAGAGAAAGTAAGCCATGAGGATAAGAATAACGCAGTCTGCTGAGTGAGTTTCCTTCAATGTCTCCCTCTGAATTTGCTGACCTTTGTGGCTGGAGACTGTCCAGCTTTTTGTCTGCAGCATTTCTGTACCCAAAGAATATTCACAACAGAACAACTGAATCCTCAGCTAGTATCATTCCAGTATCACCCTCAGTAACTGCTCTTCACTCTCTTATTCTCCCATGTTCCTAGTATTGTTGCTGTTACCAGCAGGTCGACTAACATCAGAAATCTGAAAGGTAAGGGAGGGTGTAAGGGGTCCACAAGGCAGGGGAAGGAGAAGCAGCTGTCCTTCTAAGGGAAGGATGTTAGTATCAACAAGGTAAGGACCTTATGTTTTAGCATGTTATGTATTTAATTCAAAATGGCAGTGAGGTTCCCAACAGAATAAAACAGCAGACTGTATGGGGAATATTCTTCTGGGCATCTCATAGAAAAATTAAAAGAAGGACAGCTGTAGAAATTGCAAAAGAAAACTAAGGAACCAAATGAAGGATTAAATGTTGTTTACATGCTATGCTACAGATTTCTGTTGTAAGGATATTAATGTTGTTAAACTTCCAACAATGTTGTTAAACTTTGTAGGGTGATACAAGCACATAAGGAATTAGGAAGAGTATTTTTTTGCTTTCCTTTTGAAGGACTAACTACTGCTTTTTTATAATCTGCAAAGAGTTGCATGAGGGAAAATGTAAAGCACAGCATCCAACATATTAACATGCTAATTTGGAGGGAATGTGAAAAGTAGTTTCACTTGCTTGCATCTTCATGTTACTCTCTTACAGAACCTGTTAAGCAAGGCCTGGCCCAGGCACAGTTAGCAATCCTGAGGGGAAACATACCTTACCAATTGCGTGGCAGCCCCTTATGAACAACGTGGGACTAGCATAGATCAAGGGCAGGATGACAGATACTGCAATCGTCCTGTTTGTGAAATGCAGCATTTAATAAGAAATCATAAAGTAGCAGGGAAGATTTCAACATTAAACAGAAGTTGAAGAGAGGCTCGGGAGTGCTGTGTTTTGCATGTGTGCTCAGTGGGAGTGTTTATCCTAATGGGAGGTTTGGGAGCGCTGCGTGCTGTGCCATGCCGTACAGCCATTTGGCTTTGTGGCTGGAAGCAGCCGTGCTGGTTTGGTGAAGCAACTGAGAGCTAAATATGTGCCTTGCATTCTGTTTGATTGTTGTAGCTTGTGCTGCGTTCTCACGGGGTGGTTAACACGCCTTCCTCTATTGCTTGTAACTGTACTGTCTGTGGTGCTCCGAGAGCTGATGCTGTAACTGCTACACTGTGCTTCACCATTTTATATATATATATAAATCATTTCAGGAAACAGCTGTTCTGACTAGAAATATGAAAAAAATGTTTTATGTTCTACTTTGAGCATTTAATATCACCAAGAACAATACCTCTAAATAATCTCTCAAACTTGAGCTGCTCTGTGGCTTCAAGTGATTTCACTGTCCTTTTCCTTATGTTAGTGCAGTCCTCCAGCATTGTTGCTTACATCCTAGAGAATTTGGTTCAGAGCATTTTGAGAGGAGTGATCGGAAACAAACAAAAAGCAACAAAAACATGCACATGAATTTCTTTGGAACTAACAAATACCTTATCAATAAACTAAGGGTAAGAGCTTCCCTGCTTCTCCATTCTGATTCACAAGAAAGAGATGATCTCAGCAGAAAAAATGTGGTACTCAGAGTATATGGTATGTCTCTAGAAGTACAGGTACACAGGGAACCTGTAAGAACATCTGTCCCTTTGTGTTAAAGAGCTAACGTTTTAGAACTTGCTACAAGGTAAGTAGGATTCTGACACTCAGCACCAAATGAAGTTTCCAAAAATGTCAGAAAATACATTGATGCATAAATTGCATTTTCTAACTTTGGAAGAGATGTTAAAGGAAGGAAAATGTTGAACGAACAGAAGTTGATACTGTGTTGGAAATTTATGGATAGGATGTCCTGTCTTTTCATGAAGATTTGACAAATTCATAGCATTTACTACCTTGAAATAAAACAAATAAAACTACGTGAGCAGCAACAGCCATTTGTAAAAGAAACCCCACTGCTTCCAGATAAATTTAAAGAGCTACTCCCACTTTTCAAAGGTTTTCTGATGTAAAAGGTTCCAGCAGAAGGACATATGTGGAATAACAAAGCTCAGCAAAAGCCATCTAACTCAAGAAAAAGGTGAGTCGCTATTAGAGTTCTATAGCAGAATGGTAACAATTTTGGCATGTTTACTATGAGACACAGTACAAGGAAAAAAAATCTTTTTCCTGTTATGTAAGAACACAGTATATCACAAAGTGGATCTTTGCTAAATTGGTTTTAAAATAATGCAGAGTATGGTTATTGTAAAACAATAGGAATACTGGCTTTATCCATATTTTGTTTTATGCTTTCTGTCAAAACTTAAAATAGTTTTTAAAGGCTCTTTCCTCAAAGCTTGCAAGAAATGTAGGAATATTCTGAAAGAACTGCATCAGTGAAAAAATATTTTTCTTCACTGAATTGTAAGTTAAATTCACAGTAGATTTCAAAAGGAAATGTATAAAATGAGGGCTACTGCTTCCCATTATTCTTTAAGTTACTCAGAATGGGTATAATCAAGTTACTTTTATCATGTAGATTAGTAACTTTCTATGACAACCTTAAATGAATCCAATCAGTGTTTAAGCATATATATTCCAAGTCACTTAAGGTTGTTTTCCTCCCTCTCATAGGTGACAGCAGGGAATCCTGCATCTAAGAAATGCTGCGATCAGGATTCAGCTTTTATAGGCTCTCAGAAAAGGAGAGATGCTCTTGTATCCACGTCGGGCTGAGGATGACCTAGACCGAAATTCCCAAATTCTAACATGCTGAAGCAAAGCTCGGCGTAGATAATTCCTGAGTAGCCAAGCACATTGTCCTGGCTGATACTGAAAACTGTTGATACAGCAACTTCTGCTACTGCTACCTACAATGGCTGCAGTGGGTAGTGAGCAAGACGGATTTGGGAACCACCGATCTGGATGCATTTACTTCAACTGCTGACTGAGGTAATGTGTTCAATTTAGTTGAAGAAGAACAAGAGAATGCTAATGAGCATGAAGAATATACAGAAGTTAATGAAAGCAACATAACTAGGTGGTGGAAAACAGTAAGCCCCGATAGTTGGGTGAAAAGGGAACTAGAGACCATGGCCCAAACATACAAAAATGTATTTGATATTTTCTTTTCCTGTTTTCCTAACAAATACAGCAAAAACTGAATGCTGAGGAGAAAAAGCACCACAGAAACAAATTACTAGGGACGGGTGCATGATATCTTGAGGAAAAACATTTAAGGCAGAAATACTGTAGTTCTAAAGAACCTAAGGGATAACAAAATCTTTTAAATGCATTTCTGATCATCTTTGCTTAGTATGAACTTCAAGTGGAAACTGAAAAGTGGAGCAGCTAGCATTAACCTTTTTTTAACAGTTATTCAAATCCTTGCTGAATTACACAACTTGTATTGAAATAAATAGGAACTGCTGGTGCTGAGTTTTATTACAAATTAGGCCGCTTGAGAAATTGTTGCATAACGGATCTGAAAAAAAGAAATTGCTACAAGTCTTTCTTTTTTCCTTTGGCCTCTGTATGATCTGCATGGGTGCAGTTGCCACATCTTTATGACATGCTCTGTTTCTGTGGCTTTAAGCAGAGGCTGTACCATCTTTCTGGTCTAGCCTTTCCTCTTCTTGGAACCACCCAACTGAATTTTGAAGAAGGAAATGCAAATACACATCTTGACATGGACATCAATTCTGGTAAAAAAACAAAACAAAACAAAAAAGCCCCCACCAAAACCGGTGGTAAAGTAAAGCCATGCATGAAAAGTTGGCATTTCTGTTTTCCCCCACTAATTGTTAATCGTGTAACAAACTGGAGACGGTCTATCAGAAGGGATAAGATCTTTGCTAGGAAGAGCAAAGTTCTATCTCCAGACATTTCCTGTAATGGTGAGATTTTCTGTTGGCTACAAGTTATCACCTCTCTCTCCACAAATTCAGTATGCCCATGTGTGCCTTCTATAGTAACAACTCTGTCACCTTCTTGTCATCCTAAGAATGAGCTTGACTTTATCAGCAAGCAGCCTTGATGTCCTCTCTGGATATCCTGTGCATTTCTTCTGACTGGAAGGCTAGCAAATCACTTTTTATGGGAACTTTGGAGGGGCAAGGATAGTCTCACTGGGCATATTTTCTTGCCCAAAAAGTGCTGGGTGAACTGCTAGGAACAAAACTAATATGCCTTAGCTGAAAGAAGAAATTGCTCTTCTGAGGATTGGATGCATGGGGACAGGAGGAAAGAGAGATGTGTTTATCACACAGAAAAGCTACCCAGTTGAGGAAAGTCCAGCATGCTTCACTGTTTACCATGAGCTCAGGAGACCAGAGATCTTCTGAAGAGTGTGTCATATCCAGAATTTCACTGGATGCTTGCATTCTCCAAACGATCTCCAATCTAATTAGCAATGCCATCATGCAGTTGGTGATCCCCAGTCTTCAAGTAATTGCACAAGTCTGCCTCTCAGCTAAGTAACACTACTCTTGTCTGTTTCTCTGCTTTGTATGTTTAGAACAGATCTCTGGAAACATGTCTATTCTGTCATCTTTATCTTGTCATTGCCCCCCAAGAATAGTTTAAGATCAAACTAAAGGTAAGGAGGCTAAATGGACTTTGATGCTAATGCATTTCTAGTCACAGATAAATATTAAATGTTAAGAAGGTTGCTATTGTGCAGCAGGGATAATGATGTGGCCCAGAAGAAAGTAGGGTGGATCAGTGCAGTCATCTCAGCTGTGTGCTGGGGAAATCCAGGCATGGTGCCCTGGGATCCCTTCTTTTAACACAGAAGCATTTCTGCACCCTCACGTGGGCCTTCTGCTACGTCCAGAAATGCCAGACCTCATAAGCAGTGCTCACAGTACTCCAGAAAGTTTTCCACGCCATAACAAAGGTGCAGTAGTTAAAAGGTCAGTTATAGGGAAGTAACCAGAGGGTGAGTAAGTGCTTAAACAGTCCAAACCCTATGCAAAATTGGCCCCAAAGTGGCACATGAAGGATGAAGATGAAAATGGGAACCTCGACTAAGTTTATACTGTAGGATGATCAAACAATAAGTAGACTTTTCGTAACTGTCACGGAACTATGATCTGAAATTCAGTTAGAGCCAAGTATGAGTATGTTGATTACTATCATGCTACCACAATCCTACTCCAAGAGTTGATCAGTTATTTAATGAATCGCAATGACATTTTAAGATGCTGTAGAATATGGAAATTTTATGGCAAATGTTAATATTTGATACTGCAATATATACTATTACAACTATATACGGTGCAAAACGTATAGTTTTATCAGTGTCAACTTAGTGACATAAGTTTTTAGAACATTACAAATTACACTTTTTTTTCTGTGCAGTATGCAGAAAACATCTGTGATCACTTATTTAGGTAAGTGGTTGTATGTGAGCATACGTTCTCAGAGTGGGTAAGCGTACATAGTTTCACAAATAGGCAACTTTTATGCCTTTTAAGTCTCGTGCCAGAAAAGCTGCAGAGAAATAGAAGTTTTATTAAACAGCGAGTATATTTGAATAGAAGCAGCAAATTATTTGTAATAGAAATATTTATAGATCATACACATGGCTATCTTACAGCTAATATAATTCCTGCAGTTTAGACTTCAGGAGAAAGAATGGAAATTCAGGAAGGGAGAGATCTGTGCATTAAGACATTCATTATACATAAAGTAATGTTTCAATAAATACTTTGTTTGCTAAAATCAAGCACTGAAGCTAGTAGTAAAACTGGTTTAAGTTGACACTTGTTACAAAAATCTGTAGGGTACTTGTATTCACGTTGTAGTTTCCACTGGGAAGATGAGAATGCTTCCAATGAACAGAAAGAGGAATTTTCTGTTTAACATCTTACGTGGATTATTAATTTAAAATGGCACTCAGTATGTGTGAACTATTTCACAAAAACTGATAGGATGTAATTGGGGTAGGCAGCATCCAAAGAAATCCCACTGCTATTGGAATGTTAAGGTGCTTAAATTCAACTCATGCTTACATTTAATTCTATGTCTTAGCGAAAATCACTTGAAACACGATGAACTGTCTTACTTCACCTCTGAATTCCATGGAGGCAGCTCCTTGTAGTCTCTTAAGAGCATTGCCACACAGTACTCCAGGGCTAGGAATGCCACCACAAAACATACATGCAGATTCTGGATAAATCTACTATAAACAATAAGCCAAAAACACGCTGACTTATGTCCATCCACAGAGGTATTGTAGTATATGATGAGAATTAAATGAAAAGCAACCTGGACAAAATAATTTCAAATATGACTGCAGGAAATGCTGGGAGAAACTTCAGACATTCTTTCCTTTATTTGTGCCAGCATGGCACATGGACTGAACATGTCTGACTATGCACTTTCATACAACCTACTACCAAGAAGAAAGGAATCTCCTCTGTCTTTCTGTAGTGCATATAGAAGTAACTGTTAGAAGTGACTGTCTTCAAGATAGATTGCCATCTACTACTTGGCTCAAGATAAATGAGTGCAAAAAAACAAACAAAAAAACCATTTGCCAGGCTAAGAACAGCCTATTTACTAAAAAGCTGAAGCTAATGAGAACACAGAACAAGCCACAAGCCTTCATGTACTATTTCTGCTCTATGTGCTAATGGCTCTCCACCAATGCAGAAATCTTGGAACAGTTGTTTTCTCTGGTTTCTCTGATATTCACTTGTAGCTGCCCTTGTTGATTATACTTAAGTAATTTTACCTGACCCTACATACAAATTGAGAGTTAGAAAAAGAATAATTCTTATCAGCAAGCCCAGGACTCTGAAGCACTGGGCAGAGCCCTGCAAATGCCAGTTTTTTGTACTGCAAAAACAAACAAACAAACAAACGTTTGTTCTTATCTTGCCAAAAGTAGAAGAAGCTGCAGCCTACAACTCCGAGGTTCATGCAGCTACAGTAAAACTGGGCTGGAGTACATCATTTTAATGCCCCTTCTAGGTACGTGCTATTATTTTCTGTAACTCCTGTGCAGCATTTAGATATTAGTTTAACAGTCTTAGACACTGAGAGTAAAATTATGCTAAATAAACAAGATTTACTAGAAGTTCTTCTCATGCTTCCCTTGAGGTGTATTGGAACATTACAGCTGCCTCCTCAAAGGGAGCTGCATGGTTTCCAATCTTTTTGCTACTTCGGAAAAACATTTTGTGAAAGGAAAACCTTTGAATTTTTACTATTTGATTTTATTTTTTTCAGACATCAGCTTGTCTACTAACTTGGATGCAGTCTCACTACGAATCCCTCCTTTTGTGATTTTTGCTTTGAGACATTTTTTAAGTTTGTCAAATTAGATCTTGGGGGGAAATTTTTCACTCAGAGGGTGGCGAGACCCTGGCACAGCAGAGAAGCTGTGGTGCCCCATCCCTGCAGGTGCTCAGGGCCAGGTTGGATGGTGCCCTGGGCAGCCTAAGCTGGTGGATGCCCATGGCAGGGGGTTGGAACGAGATGGTCTTTGAGGTCCTTTACAACCCAAGCCACCCTGTGATTATAAACATCTATGACCACAGTATTTAATTTTACTTTTGGTGGAAAGAGAAAGCATCTTCAACTGCAAATAATTCTTATGCTCACGCCTAAAATAACGCGCATTTTTGGACCATTCATGTGTAGGGAGTAGCTGTTACGTTTCATCGAAGGATGTTGTTGTCGCTGTTGTTGTTTTTCAAAAATGGCAAATATGTGAGAATGAAATTGTGTCACCTAGGGTAAGGCAGTGTAACAACGGACAGAAGAAGAGGTTGACACAGCAAAAGCGACCACGGTAACAGGAAAGTTAAAGTTGCAGAAGGTGAACGCCTCGGACTGCTGACCGCGGCCCAGAGCAGGACAGGACAAACACCTGTATGGATGGGCAGCGCCCGGAGCATCGAAGTTGCCGGGGAGAGAGGAGGCGCTCGCCCACCCCTTCCCTTCCCAGCACCTGTTCGAAGCGAAGCCTGTTCTCCACAGGCACGCGGCAGCACATACCTTAGGAAACGGGGAAAGCGCGCCACTGCGCGCCGCCAGCCGTCACCGTTCTGCCCGGGGCCGTTCGACCGCCGAGGCGCGGCTCGATCCCGGCCTCCCGCCCCACCGCAGCCGCTACACCGCCCCTCCCCCGCGGCGCGGCAGCGCCCTCTGGCGGCGGCCCGCCTTTCTCCCCGTTGCCACCCGCTGTGACGTCTTACGCGGCCACGGCTGCTCCCTCTCGCCTTTCCCATTGGCCGGCGGCCCAGCGGCCGCCCCACCTCCCGCGCGTGATTGGCAGGCGGCCGCGGGGACTCGGAGCGGGCCGGCGGCGTCGAGAGGCCGCGGCGGCGCTGCGGGCCTGCGGCCGCGCACTCATTGTCTGAGCGCGGAGCCCGGCGCCGGCGGCACGGGGAGGGGAGGAGTTGGTGAAGCGGCGACCGCGGCGGGACGGGGCGGAAAAAGGAAGGGAAGGAGGGGCCGGAAGGAGGGGCCGGGTGGGTGGTGTGCGCGTGCGCGCGTGCGGGGAGCGCGCGGGCACGCGCCGGCGGGTGCGCGCGGGAGCGAAGGCGGGGGAGGGGAGCGGGGCGATTTCGCTCTCGGTCCGCGCTCCGGGGCCTTTGTGGCTGCGGGGCCTCGCCCGGGGCGAGGCGGGCGGCGGCGGAGCGGCCGTCCCTTTAAACTAGCGGAACCGCGGGCCCCGGCCGGGCCTGCCCCGCCGCCTGCCGGCCTCCGGCGGGAGCGCGGGTGGCGGACGGGCGCTTTGTGTGGGCCCCGCTCCGCCGCGCTGCCCGCTCCCTCGTTATTTTGTTCCGCCCGGGCCGCGCTCCCGGCATGAAGTAGAAGCGGGCCGCGGCGGGAGGCGCTGAGGGGCCGCGGCGAAGCGCGAAGGGCGCGCGGGGAGGCGCGGGGTCGGGGCCGGCCCTCGAGGCTGCCTCTGTGCGCCATCGGCTCGGCCGAGGAGAACTGGGCGGAAAATGGCAAAGTCCGGAGGAGGAGGAGGAGGCGGCGGCGGTGGCAGCGGGGGACTGACCTGGGTGGTGAGTTGTGGGGTCGGCGCTTTGGCGCCGGCGTTTGTGGGTTTGTTTTTGTCTTTTTGCGTCCCCTGTCTGTGTGTGCGGAAAGCGGGGCTGGCGTTTAAACGGGGAAGGAACCGGCGGGTGAAAGGGAGCCGGGCGGGGCGGGCGGCAGGGGGAGAAGCAGCCCGGGCCGGGGGCAGCGCTCAGTCTGGAGCGGAACGATGCCTTTGTGGGCACCAAAGCTTTCCCGATCGCCTAGGATGGTGAAAGCCGGGGCTTCTGAGTTACGGAGATGAGTTACGACAGGGGCCTGAAGCCGTGTGCTTGCAGATCGCTCTTGAAGTTGAACTTTGTCGTCTTCCGAAAGTTACGACTCAATAACAGGGCTTAGGAGGTAGGTTTTTGTAGTAAGCGAGGATGCTCTCCGCTTTTGGGAACACCTCGGGAAGGAGGAGCAAAGATGACCTGAAGGGGTCTTATTCGTCCAGTCAGTAACTTCCCTGTTAGCGTGGAGTTCAAACTAGCGTGCCTTATTTAATGTTTAAAAAGATGGTCCATCTTGATAGATGGTGAGGTGCCTGCATCTTTAATCAGGCATGTATTCTTTGCTGAGTTAGGAGCTTTAAACCTTCTTGTTTGAGGAGGTAATAACAAACTAGTTTTTCTGTTGTGTTTTCCTGTATCTTTGAGCTGCTGGAAAAGAACATGAACAGCATTACTGAGATAAAAGACATCCCATGTATTCTGACGGTGGACTGCTTCTGTGGCTCTAATTATTGCGTTTAACGCTAATTCTTTTTCATTAGAAAAGCTGGTGGTTTGAAAAGGTACATAAAAATGTACGAGTTTCTGGGTGTGTCACTTGAAATTAAGCAGTTTAGATATGGGAACAGCCTAAGTAAAGAGGCTGAAGTTATTCTACTTTCCATTCTGTAATACTGTGTGATCTTTATCAACTGCCGCCTTGTATAGCTCTTCAGAATTAAGATTTTTATGGTACAGATTGGACCAAGTAATTGAAAGTTTCACAACTCATAGAAGACTGCAGAATGAAGTGTGAAAATCACCGAGTAGGCATTTTTAATGAAACATGTTCCTAAATGTAATGGGGATGAAAGTATGGCGAGTCAACAGTTTCCTACAACTGGAAGTGATCACTTTTCCTTCTGTAAAGGCAGTAAAGACTGAAGTGCTTTTGTTGTATCAGAGTAGTGGCAGAGAAATAATTAGATTTCAGTTTAAACCCTGTATTGACCATTCAGAAAACAGTAGGACTTTTCCTTTCTCTCATGAGCATTTTAAGTGCTGAAGATAGGGCCCCTGAATCAGTTCCTAAAGGCAGACCTGCTCGCTGTCATCTGCAGGACGCTGGAGTACAGAAGAGCAATGTTGTTGTGGCACTAAAGTTGAATGGGGCAGCAATTAGCTTAGTGTGCAGGGAGAAAATGAGGCAGGTGCCAGTTCATGAATAGATATGATATGCTGGCATTGAGGCTGAGGTGTACAGAGTTAGGGACAGTTTGGGACAGTTTCAACATTCTAATTTTAATCTGCTTGCCCTGTGTCTTTTACACTTCTTGTTACTGTGGTGAAAGCACTGGGACGTTTGTTTTCTGAGTAATATGTTTCTATTGTTAGTGATTTCTTTTTAAGACCAGGTGAGCTAAACAGTTGAACTGTACCAGAAATAAATCTAATTCTAAGAGGGGAAGCATGTTTAAGAATTGACGTGGTGTTTATGTTTCAAAGTTGCAAGTCTCATACGGGTAATCTGGTTCTCACATCTTTAAAGGAGTTGTCTGTATGATTTCAGCTTTAGTTGTGGTTTAAACAGTATTCGTGTTCTTATCTTCTACTCTTTAGGTAAGAATTATACGCATTTAGGAAAGAGGGTGTTCTTTAAGTTACAGAATTTACCTTGGAGTGAACTTCATGCTAGGAAGCTCCTGCAAGTGCCAGGTGTTACCTACTTGCAGAAGCAGGATGAATTAGGTATTCATGGAAACACAGCAAGTCATCCACATCAGTTTATAGCTACCTAGTAGCTAACCTTAGCATAGTAACAGTGCTTTGAGAAATGTTACTAGCAGTGGTGGGCTGGTAAGCAAGAACAAGGAGGAGTTATAGGGACACAGGACAATGTATCCATTCCATGTGTTTGTTAGGAAAATGGTCTATCATTAAAGAACTGAAAATAACCTCTGTGTAACCTCAGACTTATGAATTGTACTAGCTGGTTTTTGAGGAGCTTTTTCTTTTGTCTTCCTGCTAACTTGTTGGAGTCAACTTGCAGCTCTTTGCTGTTATAGTAACTCTGTAATAGTTGGCAAAAGGTGGAGTTTTCACCAGCAGATTTGTAGTAATTATTTTTTGTGGATGATTTCCAAAGGTGACTCAGAAATGTGTTGTAAGTTAGTTACAAATGCATGGATTTGTAAATAGAGAAACTGCTGTTGGTAAAACATAATGGCATTTTTTAGTGCTAGAAAAGCAGTAAGACATTGTTATTAATGTTTATAAATATGTAAAGGGTGAGTGTCAGGAGGATGGAGCCAGGCTCTTCTCAGTGGCATTCAATGCTAGGACAAGGGGCAGTGGATGCAAGCTGGAACATAGGAGGCTCCACATAAATATGAAAAAAACTTCTTCACAGTAAGGGTAACAACCACTGGAAGAGGCTGCCGAGGGAGGTTGTGGGGTCTCCTCTGGAGACATTCAAAACCTGCCTGGATGTGTTCCTGGGTGACCTGATCTGGTGTTCCTGCTCCAGCAGGGTTTGGACTTGATGATCTTTCGACATTCTGTGATCTTCAACCTTTCTGTGTGTTTAGGAACAGATGAAAGTGAGCTGTCATAATGGTACAATAACAGTACTTTTTAAAATATGTCCTGTACAGTGAAAGTGAAATCACCTCAGGTACAAATGCACACCTATGAGGTGTTGCTCTGATACAGTGGCAGTGCACACAAAGCTATTGAAGTGGTTCTAAACAAGCTAAATAGTTATTTGTGGGAATGTTTTCAAGGCTTTCTCCTCAACTCCGACAGCTACATGAACCTTATAAAGGAAAAGTGAAACTCCTGAAAGTAGTTGGAGACTTCAAACATACCACTTCCATTTAGCAGTCCATTGTGAGGGTGCTAGTTTTCATTTTCAGGAAACGCTAGCTTGAAACAAGTATGTACTGAGCATTAATGTGAATTTTGTTTTTCCGGAGAAGTTTATATTGCAGATCTGCATTCTCCTTGAATGGAGTGGAAACAATACATACACCAGTTTGCTTTAATCTGGTTTGTACTTGGTTTGAGTAAATACCTGAACTGTATAATGCAGAGTGAAAAGACAGCAGGTTTTTAAATAATCTAAGTTCAGCTATTTGCACTTCTCAGCAGTTTTGGAGTGACATTGAAAATAAATTTTGGTGTAATTCTATAACCGAAGAGCATATGTATGCAGTAGGATAGGGCAGTAGACTCCAGCAAACAAAAATGAACAAACAACAAAATAGCACCGATCTTCTGTTGAAGGGACCTTATCTCTGTTCAGTCACTTCATTTGAAAACAAATACTCCGAACTGTAGTAAGTGAATAGCTGTTAGTGGTGTGTATATTTTCGAGGGGAAAATGGTTAGATGCATGGGGATTACTTTGGTGGGAGAAGGTGTACATGCAAACACGTGCCCCTTGCTAATGCTCTGTCTATCTAGATTATGTGTACTTTGTGAAATTTCCAAGCTAACAATGTTGTATTAAATAGGGTGGATAAATTCACCTTTTAAATAACAGACTATAAAAGTATTCTAAAGTAGGCAGATTAGATTTGCAAAAAACAGTTGTAATTTTCCAGAAATAGATTTTCACCTCGTGTAAACTGTGTGTTCACATGCTAAAGCCATCTTCAAATACACATTTATTTTTCTATTAACTTAAATACGTAAATGGGAATCACATAACTGATAGATATGAGAGATTCTGTTCATAGAAGTGGGTTTTTTTTTTTTAGCATTGAACTTACTGATGCTGTTGGTCTGGAGGGACTGGGGAATCCCCTGTCACTTCAATCGCACTGTCTGGAGACAAGAGTGCCACTGCTAGCAGCAGCAGTCACTTGATTTAGTGAAGTGTAAGGCTGTACAGTAATAGCACTTTCTGTCCTAAGATTTCTGTCATAGGTTTTGCTTTAGGAAGGTAACAAAAACAAAGGAACGGCAACAAAAAAAAACAATACTGCCAAAACTGATGTGGATTATATAGAGAGAACTTGGAAATGCTGAATGGTACAGAAAACTCAATTTTTCTCATTGGCTAATTTAAAATATTAAATCTGTTGGAACGTTATCCACAAAGGCAATGTTGTTCTGCTCCACGTGGGTTTTGAGAATTTGCAGGAGCTAATTGAGCAAAAATATATACCTGTAAACATGGTTAAACGTTTGAAGGATCCTCTGATGAAAATTGTGTGTTTGGAGACTTTTCAGTGTCCTCTTAATACGTGTAGGGAAACTGAAGTATTTTGGAAGAATGTATTCTAGTGCTCCTATCCCAAATTTAAATGACGTGAATTTTAGGTCAAGGTACATAAAATGGTTTCACAGAACTTCTAAAAAGAAATACTAACATTTAAAATATAATTTAAAATTAAGCAACTGATGAAAGTGTTCTTATGAACATAACAGAGCAATTGCTCGGAAGTAAAGTGATAGACTTGCTCTTTATGTTGTGTGACTCCCTCTTACCTGAGGATCAGATCTACTGGTTTTAAAGCTTCAATATGATCACAGATACTTTCACTCCTGTGGAATGAATCCTCCTAAAATTACAATTTCCTTCTGAAGCACGTTATTAAACTTTTTCTGTGCTATTGATTCATCTGGTTTCATTTAATAAAGCTATTTTAAAATTCTGTTTGTGTCTTAATTCCAATTTTCATATAAATGCACTGCACCACTGAGAGCGAATTAAGGCACTACTTTTAATTTTTGTATTTTGTGAAAGTGATAAATCTGGGCATTTATTAGAGTGCATTTCTAAGTAATTGACTTTCTTTTTAAGCAAGCAAGAAAAAGAGTGTTAGCACAGCTAGTGTAAAGGCTGCCTCAGTTAGGAGGTGTTTGAAAGGTTTATGAAAATTGAGAATGAGTGGGCATGGCTACGCTGAGGCATCGCATGCCTTATCTAAGACACTGAACAGTTGTGAGAAGAACAGATGTATGTAAAACTGCACAAATGTCTGCCTTAGTGAGGTGCCAGAAAGTCACGACAACTTTCTCTGCGAGGGAATCTTCAGAGACAGCAACAAACACTGTTTTTTGTCATGACAGAATCACAGGAGATGTAAGATAAGATAACACTGGAAAAGTTGTTTGCCTATAAGTCAAAAGAATCCAAGATAAAGTAGAAAAAATATCAAGCTCTTGCAACATGCTAACTTGATATGTAATGGTTCTGTAGGAGCAGTTATAAACCAGTCAGCTCCTGAACAGAGGATCGTCATTTGTGAGAAACTGGAAGTCTGAGCTTCACTGGAGATGCTGGAAGGCAGCTGTAGAGTCTTGGAATATTTCTTGAAACACTCAGACTGGTGATTTGTACCAGTGATTCCATTACTTCATAATAAGCTGACAGGCAAAAGCCTTCACATTTGGTGTTAGTTGGGCTTACTCAAGCCTTGCAGCACAAAGGCGTCTAGGTGAGAGCTCTGTCTCAGTGGAACCGTGTGCAACACAAGTACAGATGAGAAATTTAGAATGAGCTTGATAGTGATTCAGTTCCACTAAGCAATTAGGTGCGTCTTGCTGCACTAGTTGGTGGTACTGAGCAGTGTTTAGAGAGAGGAAGTTCATTAGAGAAAGTCTTGAGACATGAGACTTGTTAGGAGTTTGCCATAGCTTTGTGCACACGTTTGTTTCCTGATGTTTTGTCTTATGATTTGGGGTGTACAGCTAAACTGATGTGGTAAAGCATTAAAAAGGGCAAATATATAGGAAAGGCTGAGTTATAAAGAAGTTATAAAGATGCCAAGAAAGTTCTTTTATCAGTACCTCTTTTTCATTTCTTGGCTAGTGGTGGAAATATGTTTAAATTAGCTGATGAAACAGTGGACCAAACAGGTTTCTGAACCATCCACTGTACAGGTCTTTTCTGGGAAGCAGCAGTACTGAAAAAAAAAATAGCTCTCTCTCTACTTGCATTAAACCAGCTTAGAAACGCGTGTGCTAAATAATAAGGACATAGTTCCTCCTGATGGAATGGGCCTTCTCCACGCTGAATTAAACCAGTGGAGCCTTGTTGATGTCAGCAAACAAGATTTTAGTGAGCATGCAGGGTCAAGCTTGTGTGAGTGGTTCGTGCAACTTCCCAAATTGGTTTATGAGTAAACTGTAGTTAACTTACCAAAGTTAAATGTACTAGAAGGAATTGCTTTTTTTTTTTTTCCCTTGAAGTTTGAAGGGATTTCAGTGTGCTGCTTTACAGCAGAAGGTACAGTTACTTCATTCATTGGTTTTAAGCACGGCAATTCAGAGAAT
Organism: Lagopus leucura; assembly: GCF_019238085.1. Classification (NCBI taxonomy): domain Eukaryota; kingdom Metazoa; phylum Chordata; class Aves; order Galliformes; family Phasianidae; genus Lagopus; species Lagopus leucura. The sequence continues at coordinate 13,906,678 of NW_024962334.1, forward strand.
CTGTAGGAACACAGTCTTGTCTAGAAATAATTATTTCATGTTAAACTTTTTCTTCCTTGAGAGTCAGGGCCAGTGTTTTTTCCCTCCTTGACTCTGAAGCTTACTTCAAAAAACAGATTCTTACAAGATCAATATGTTAGCAAAGCATTTGTAGGTTTAACATTTTTAGATCCTATGCGGACACTGTCAAAATTCAGTATTGAAATAGAGCTTGTCTATGGGAAAATTTCATATCCCCCCCAGAAAAAACAAGTGAAATTTAGTTAAATTGTCCTTAGACTTTAAAAGATGTTAGACACTTGCTTTTAAGAGGTAAGTATTAAAGATCAGGATCTGAATGTACCTATGCCAAATAAAACAGCTGTTGCTGTAGTAACTTAGTAGAAATGCAGTCATATTTAGAACAATACACATAGTTTACTGGTCAGAAGTAATTATAGTGAGCTTCCCCCCTAACCCCCCCCAAAAAGTGCTCTATTTCACTTTTCAGATTTTATGGAAGTTTTCCTTCAGTTTTCCTTAAAATCTAGTTTACTAGTACATTGGACATAACAAATTCTAAAATAGCAATAATTATTCTTTCATTTAGTCTAGCTATTTAATAGGAGGAGGAAGCTGTATAATTCTAAGAGAGCAGTTTCCTATTGCAGCCAAACAATCAAATGATACCCGCTGAAAAGCATATTTTCTTTTTTCTCTTATCATCCCATTCTTACCATTCTGCTCTTTACCTTGCATCAGTACTTGTCTGGTTCTCCTGCAAACTTGCTCAGGAAAATGGTCCAGCAGACAATGGCTTGCTTCTAATGGATGAAAAATGGGAAGGAAGGAGATTGTTTGCTCCTTGAGCTGGTTTGTTATTAGGCTGGTTTTGGTTCCACTACCTGAAGAAACAAGAGAGGAGAGAAGAAGGGAAGGAGTTCTCATTTTTGGCAACAATCAACTGTTGTGCTTTTCTGTAAGCGGGAAATCTGTTGCAAGTTATTCTGTAAATGAATTATGATGATAAACATTGGTGTAATCTGGTGCTTTCAGAGTCAAGAGCAAATTGTGAGGAGGAGGACATATAAGAAATAAATTAGGAATTCAAAGTAAACAAGCTTGTTAGTAGGCTGGAGTGTGACTAGTTCTGGATGAGGTTAATGGGCGCTCTTTCCTGAGTTACTTTTGGGGAGCATGCAATAGAGAGATTTAGTTAATGCCGCTGATGGGATGCCATGTTTTATGCAGATTTGCTCTGGTAACTGCAAACTGTTACTTCTGTGTTTTCATCTTGGGAGGAGAGCCAGAGCATTTGTTAAACACAGCAGGGGAGTGGTTTCTTTTGAAACTCACTGCCTTTGTTTTTTCATGGTGGGAGGTATTCTCAGTCAGAATTTTCCTTTGGCAGGTTGCTAAATGTTTAGGTACCAATGTATTAATTGTGTATTTTTCTGAGTCAAGAAGAGGCCATTAAATCTAGTATGTGTAACACCACACTACATGTGAGTGTATGTTATCCATAGAGCTACCTGGCAATTACCATATTGCATTTATAATTTTTTTGAGTTATAGCATATATATAATATGTATATTATATACGTATACATATATAGTTTTAAAAGAACTGTTTGTTTGTTGTTGGTTTTTGTTTTATGTTGCTGGTTTGTTTTTTTTCCAGCTGTAAGTGGCGGAAAATCGACGTCCCTGGATTCCATTATTAATTAACCTCCCTAGGTTTTACAGCTTAATTACACTCAAAATTTACTGTCTTGTCCCACTAATTCTCCACTTTAAGGGAACGTGGGACACATGCCATGTACTTCTGTAAAATGTTATGTGCCAAGGCTGCATTTCCCTTACAGGACAACAATCCTTGCAAGTGCACGTAGTTGCTTTAGGAGGCTGAAGCCAAATAGGCAAAACCCAGGTGGAGATACATTCATATAGTGATGTCTCTTTTTTGTTCACCTCTATTGGAGTAGATTAAGTGTCCTTTTTGCCACCTAGTTTTAAAAAAAGAAAGAAAAGAAGGAAGAATATTTGAAACATTTGGTCTCAGTTGAAGCTGAAGTAGCTTGTGCTAGAGGCATGAAAAAAAAAAAAAAAACCAGAACAAAACAAGGAAGACTGTGTTATGGGCACAATAGGGAGATTTTTTTTGTTATAGGGTGATGTATTCTGTCTATGAAATGCAACATTCAGAATGCTTCTTGAACTAGTACAGGGGAAATACTAGCTTTTACTCTGCCTTTTCTCCTATTTTGAACTTTCCAGCTCTACATTATATACCATTCTGGAGTCTTCCTATGTAAATATCTGTTACTATGCTGAGATTAGCATAATAAACTGATTTTTTCATGAAGGAAATGCTATAATTTTTAATTGTCTCAGTCTAATGCCATTTCTCTTTTTGCCCAGAGCAGAATTTTATGGATGAACACAATTTTTAAACACAAAGAAAGACCACATAACCCAGTTTCCATCAAAAAAGGCAATAAAGAATCTGTGGCGTCATTTGTGTTCTGTTATATGTAAAAATTTCATCAAAAGGGACTGCAAGAAAACAAAAAAAGAAAAATATGAAGAAAGAAAATGCAAAAACCAAACCTGAGCTCTGAGATTGATAGTAGGCAGTGGAAGTAGCTAAACTGTAGCCTATTAAAGGCTGCTTGGATTCTGATTCTTGGGATTGCAGAAGGAAAGAATGACTGTAGCTTTTGAATACTGCTAGAAAAATTCATAGCTAAATAAACTCTAAATGAGAAACAATGCCAACATTAAAATCCTACTGGAGAAAGCATTCATCGTAGTAAAATATGCTTGTGATAACGCTTTGTCTGATGTCAAATGACCAGAAGGTGCTATCAATGGAGACTGTTAGGTTTTTCTGTAGAGTTACCACTATCCCATGTTTGAAGTTTAACTACAAGTCTATAAAGGAGGTTGCACAGTGCAATCAATTATTGCATTCCAAAGTAATTAAGAATGGTCACCTTGCTGGCTTACATGCACATGGGTGTGTATATTCACAACCAACTTGGAGGGTAGCTGAAAAACTCTCTGAAGTCCTGTATGTAACAGGAATGATGGAAAAGTCAAACACTTTAAGAAACATAGTGAAAATTGGCCACATTAAGGTAGTGAAACAGGCACTGAAAATCATGTATATATCCGTGTGTGTGTACGCATATGTTTTTCCACAATAAATCAGCTAATTTTTAAATCAAAAAGTAAAAGACTTGAGCCCCTTGTGATACTTGTTTAATTCATTTCAGGGACGTTCTCCTGAAACAACAGCTGGGGCTGTTTTGAAAAGTGTTTTTGGAGCTCCAATAATATGAATGTTTCCCAGACAGGACAGAATACAGAAGTCTTTCTGAGACAATTCCAAAACATGCATAAAATATTGTCAGTTTACCATGTGTATAACCAAGATGTTATAATCACAATATAATTGTGTATAATCAATAGATATCAAGATGTTATAATCGCAATATAATCAAGAGAGTAAGGCAAAGCAGACAATGATAACAAAAAGAGAATAAGTGGAAGAGCTTACCCTTCAGCTGAGCTCACCAGAAGGCACCAAAAGAGGGGATCTCCAGAAGAGATCCTTCCCCTCTGGTAGCCAGCTCTTAAATAGGTCTAGGAGGGCTGGAGCCTGGCTCCACCCCTTCCGGCAGCACAGGAGAATTGCCTTCACCTGTGCTCCTCTGGCTGACTCAAGGCTCACCTCAGGTGATCGATCAGAGGTTCACTCAGCAGTTCCCATACACCATGCTACAGTTTAGTACTTGCTTGATTTTTTTATTTATATACATTTCTAAGGAAAGCAGTGAGAAAAGGCTGTAGAACATGTGTCCATGGATCATAGACTCAAAAATCATTAAGGTTACAAAAGACCCCTAAGATCATCTAGTCCAACCATTGACACATCACCACCATGCCTGCTAAGCTGTGTCTGTCACTGCCACATCTACTCTTTTCTTGAAAACCTCAGGAGCAGTGACTTCATCACTTTGCTGGTCAGCCTGCTTCAGTGCTTCACCACTCTTTCTTAGAATAAATTTTCCTAATCTGCATCTCCCCTGGTGCAATGTTGAGGCCATTACTTCTCATCCCTATCCATGGTTACCTGGGAGGAGAGGCTGACCCCAATATTGCTATGACCTCCTTTCAGATAGCTGGAGAAACTGATATGGTGTCTCCTGCACCTTCTCTTCTTCAGACCGAATAATCCCAGTTCCCTTGGCCACTCCTCATAAGATTAGTGCTCCAGACCCTGCACCAGCTTTGTTGCCCCTCTTTGGATGTGCTCCAGTGCTTTGGTGTCTTTCTTGTAGTGAGAGGCCTCACAACTACTTAGTACTTGAGCTGTAGCCTCACCAGTGCTAATTAGAGGGGGATAAACTCCTCCCTAGTGGTGCTAACTATGCTATTTCTGATACAAACTAGGATGTTTTTACCTTCTTGGCTACCTGTACACAGATCCTTTTCCTCCATACAGCTTGCCAGATGCTCTGTCCCAAACGTGTAATGTTGCATGGGGTTGTTGTGACCCAAGTGTAGGGCCCAGCACTTGGTCTTGCTGAAACTCGTACAGTTGGCCTCAGCCCATACATCCAACCTATCCAGATCCCTTTATAGAGCCTTCTTACCCTCAGGCAGATCACTGCTTCTTCCCAGCTTAGTGTTGTCTGCATACTTACTGAAGGTGTACTCAATCCCTTTGTACAGATCTTCAGTAATGATATTAAACAGAACCAGCCCCAGTACTGACCCTTGAGCAGCACTACTTGTGATCAGTTGCCAGATGGATTTAACTCCATTTGTACCCACCCTCTGGGTCTGGCCATCCAGCCTTCTTTTTTTTTTTTACCACGTGAAGAGTCTACGTGTCCAAGCCATGGGCTGCTAGCTTCTCCAGAAAACTGTCAAACAAAACTGTACTGTTTTACTTGACAGAGTCAAAGGCTTTATGAAAGTCCAGGTAGGCTACGTATGTAGCCTTTCACTGCATGCACTCATCTTCATCACTGATTGGGTGATCAAGACTGTGGGGGAGAGCATGTCAAATATCTAAACAACATTTGTGTTCTAAAAATGCCAATTCAAGACAGATTCAGGGATTCAGAGTTGGTTTTCTTTTTCAGAGTACAGCACAGGCTAAAAGGCTTGGTCTGGAAATAGGCAGTGCTGCAAACTTCTGATACTTGCATCCCTGCATAATAAGGCTATTTTATTTAGATGGGTAATGTAAATTGTAGCAGGTGAGAAGTGAGAAGCCATAGGGAAGGCATTGTTAGTGTTTCTTAAGCTCTACAGAATACGTTGTCCAAACAACGTGTAAAGGAGTAATTTCACTGTCACTGTTCTGAAGAGTACTTAGTGGTTTGGGAAAATAGGTATGCACAAAATGGATGTTAAAAATGTTTAATCTGAGCAAGCTGAGTATCTTTTTACATATAGTGTTAGTAAGTAACAGAAGTTAGAAGATGTGTCAATTTGTTAAGAAACTGTAGTACAATGTATTACCATATTTCTCTTGAGAAGATAGCTTGATCTTAATGCACACAAAAATGTGGCATTTAAATTATATGACAAGCTTTGATTGTAATTTAAATCTGTCAGGATTTGTTTGCACTTGATTGGCAAGTTGAATTAATCAGATTGATTGTTGTCTTTTTTTTTTTTTAGACATTATTTGATAATCAAATCAATGCTTCAAAAAAGGAAGAATCAGAAAGTGTTAATAAAAATGACACTTCAAAGAAGATGTCTGTTGAGAGAGTTTATCAGAAAAAGACTCAGCTTGAACATATCCTCCTCCGTCCAGACACCTACATTGGATCGGTTGAACCTTTAACTCAGGTAAGTTTAATTAACTTAATTGTCTTCATATTTTCTGTTATTTTAATGAGGAAATTACTGTCACTACTACTAAAAATATTCATTCAAAATTATCATGTTAAGATCTGTAATTATGTTTGTCTGCATGTGTAAGAGCCATGGAACGGTTTGGATTGAAAGGGACTTGGAAGATATCTAGTCCAGTTGCCCTCCCAGGAGTTTACAATAGCTTAATAGATCCTTTAGCTAAGAAATCATGACAAACACTGAATTCATACTGCCACTCCAGTTCTGAGCAACTTGAAATGTCCTTGTTTTCCCATAGTTCTTTTCATGTAGTAGTTGTTACTCCCATTAAAATAGGTCCTGAAACTGTATTGCTTCCAAAATTGGTGGTTCTAGTCTCAGAATGAGTTTGCAGAGATTCCCATAAGAGGCTTCTAATATTGCTTCTTCAGAATCAGAGAATTGTAGAGGTTGGAAGGGACCTCTGGAGATCTTCGAGCCTAACTGCCCCGCTAACACAGGTTCCCTACAGTAGGTTAAAGCATCCAGGCGAATGTTGAATATATCCAGACAAGACTGCAACCTTTCTAGGCAGTTTGTTGCAATGCTATGTAATCCTTTAAGTACAGGAGATTTTTTTTCATGTTCAGATAGAACTAACTATGTTTCAGTTCCTATTTCCCCTTGTCCTGTTATTGGGCACCATTGTAGAGAGCTTGGCCCCATCCACTTGACAAGGGCAGGGACATCTTTCAGTAGATTAGGCTGCCCAAAGCCTCATGCAGCACAACCACGAACACTTCCAGGAAGGAGGCATCCACAACTTTTTTGGTGGTTTTATGAGCTGAATTTGACTCATTAGTCAAGGGCTAAACAGCAGGACCATTCCACCATGCAAAGAGAAGCTTAGAACCAGGTAGCAGAAAGTAGATAGTGAGGACAGTGGGAAGGGAAAGAGACTACCTGTTGGAAGAAGCTTCACTTCTTATTTGTCTACCAATAAGGTAGTGAAGGAGGAAAGAAAGGTTGTTTGGAGAATTTTGGTGTTAAATTTCATAAGCTATGACTGCTAATATTTCTAAGTTAAAGGACTTGTGCATGGAAACAATATATGTGTAAGTCACCAGAGGGACTCTGAATACTTAGTGGCCAGTAAATGGTGATAAACACACAGATGTGTTTTGGGGGCAACCTTTAATTTTACTGATACAATTCTGTTTGGATAGAATCATTTCCTGTATTTGTGAGATACGCTTCCTCCCCATTGTCCATGGTTGAGGGAAACAAGCCTTAAGAAAACCATCCTTGAGTGCTCATTTGCATGTTATATGATATATTTAAAAACGAAACAAAATAAAAAACATTTACATTTCCATCAAATGAAGCACCCTTTATGAGGTACCTTCCTTGTATGTCTCTTTTGGGAAAGCTTGAACATGTATTTCTTAAAAGCAGCTATCAGAAGTGAAAGCCAGAGTGTACATTGGAGAGTCTGTTTTATTTGCTACCTTCTCCTAGTGTTTGATTCTGAAAGTCCCTCATACTACAGTCTGAATAATAAACTGTTGGACCAGTACAACAATCACAATAACTGTCTCTGCTTATTCTCCAGTTAATTGCTTGTGTTTGCATTGCTACTCATAGACTGCAGCATTTATGTGGGATATAAGTGAATTAGATCAATATATTTCAGTGTTTAAAAGCATTTGTAATAGTGCATCTAGTAGGTGAATCTCAGGCCTTACATTACCATTTAGATTACACCTATCAGTTCCCTTGAAAAAGGAAGAATCACAATAGCTGTATGGTACATGGAAATTATGAGGAAAATTAAAGAGCACGGTGCTGCTTTGTGAATAATTTTAGTTGTGTGAACTCAAAATAAAATGGCAGAATTAGCATAGAACCATTTTATGTGAAAAATACAGCTGAAGACTAAATTCAATGGATAAAAAAATGGAAATAAATCTGATAAATTTAGAATAAAGCTAAATACTGTGTCTAGATAGAGGTATTATTTTGTGCAGGATAAATTATTACAGTTATGGTCAGAAATTTATGGCTGTTGGAGAGCATGTGGGTTTGTTACCAGTACCCATTTTATCATTAACTTCTACCATTTCTTCAGTTAACTAATCCTAGAATCCACTGTTTTTGCATGTGTATATGATTAACAGTTTTTCAGTGTTGGTATTTAGCATGTGTTTTTGTTGAAATCTACAGGATTTATTCTTTTTGCTTTGTTAATGTAAATGTTTCGATTGCTGGGCTTTCAAGTGGAGGTTTGATTTTACATAAAATTTTGAAAAGCACACTAGATTTCTACTTGATGATGTAGGGGTTTATGTTACGTGCCATGAACTTTGTTAGAGCTGTGTGCTTTAGCTTTATCCTTTTTGTTTCTGGTTTTAGTCAAGAATTCTTTGTGTGTGTTGTAATGTTCTGATCTAGTTGGTAAATGGCAAGGTTCTGAGAAGAGGAAATACTGTCTCTTTAACTTAAAGTTAAAAGGTGAATGGGAAGAATGTGAATGTGTGTCTGTAAGTGGGTCTAAGCATAACTTATGAAGATAGGGTGTTGTAGAAAAAGTTACAACTCCTGGTATATATTAACTGAAGCATTCCCTGGGCTTTTTTTCATCTTTCTGTGAAGTCTAGCTTATTACTTTCATATCAGCTAAAATTATAGCACAGTGATAGAGTTAAAAAATACTGATTTTATTTGCTGAAATATTAAGTATGAGTATTTTTGTTTTGAGACCAGGAGAGCACATATTAATATCTTCTATTTTTTAACATGTAGTTAATGTGGGTTTATGATGAAGATGTTGGAATGAATTGCAGAGAGGTTACCTTTGTCCCCGGCTTATACAAGATCTTTGATGAAATCCTTGGTACGTATAACAATGTTTTAGCATTATAAAGTATACATTATTCTGAGAACTCTCAAAGCATTTTAATTTGTATCTAAATTTAAATCACAGACTTGAGAGTTCCATTAAAATTCAGTGCATGGAAGTTTTAATGCATGCCAGCATAGTAGAAGAGTTTAGTATAGGGAAAGAGTGTTTTCAGCTGAACCTGCAAGAAGGTATTACAGCTTGTAACTAAATGTCCAACCTAGGTCATTCTTTGTGATGATCAATATCATCACAAGATATTTTAATCTACTAAGTTGTTCGGGCTAACAGTTCTGTGTAACATATGAAAGAAGACCATTTTTCTGAAAGACAACTGAAAGTTATCAAAGTTAAGTTATATTATCATCTCTTAAATCAGCTTATGATATTCTCTTTGTGACAGATACACATTGAACCAGCGGTAGAGTAATGCTATGTCTGAGCAGTGTGCTGTCTGCTGAACTGCTAACTTTAGGTTAATTGACTTTGTTCATAATGAGTTGTAACAACTAATGAGTTGTTACAAAGTTAAGTGTAAGGGTTGGCAGGCAAACATCATGAACTTTGAGGCTATTGAAGTCAGTGGAAATTTTATCATGACCTTCATTGGGTTCAGAACATATCTAAAACTGTGGTTTACACTATTGCTGTTTTCAAGGCAGTATCTTGGCCAGTTGGAAAAGAAGGATTTTGGTTGTTTGTTTTTTCACTCATTCCCTAATGAGAGAAATATGAGACTAAAAACTTTCATCACGCATTTTTCTGTCCCATAAATGGAATTTGCAGGCTTTTCACAGTTTCATGTTGTCCCATTCAAAAGGAAAATTGCTATCGTGTCATTATTGTAGTACTGTATGGCTTATTGTTTCTTTATGTGTGCCATTCAGAATATGGTTTGAGAGCTAGGGTCAGTGTAATAACATGGTGAAAACTGGACTGTAGCTGTGCATGCTTTTAAATGAAATGCTTGTAATATTTTTTAGAAGTCATTCAAAATATCTGATAATATATATAAATCCTTACAGCTTATTAAGATACCTTATGTTTACTAGATTCCTCTTCATATCTCTTGCTGTTACAAGGTTTTATTTTGGTCTGTTTTGTGAGTGATAAGACAAATGTTGAATAATATTGTAATGTTTTCTAATATCTATTGTTTGTAGTTAGCATACTTTGCAGTAAAATTAATTAAATTGTAATCAAATATTAACCTCCAGTTATTCTTTTGGTCCTAAATTGTGTAAAATGAGAGTAGTTATAAGTCTCACAAAAACTTTAGAGAAAACTTGCTGGTATCAAAACACTTCTTAATGGATGCGACTTCATTGGGACTGGATTTTACTGTTAAAATGGTGTGTCTGATCATGCATACCATTTCCTAGGATTTTTAATATATATGGCATAGTATGTGTGTTAAGTATCCAAAGAAGTGCAGCGAAAGATGAATAAAGTGCTCAGTATGTCAAGAATAGCAGAGGAACAAGCTCACAAAATACTTATGTATTTCTGTTGTAGTTTAAGTGCTAGAAATAGAATTAGTAATTAAAAAAAAAAAAAATTATAGATGCTTGATCTTATTTTCTGATGCCAGGAATAACATAGAAAGCATATAAAAAGTTACCTGATTAAGAAATACCTGGAGCCTTGTAACTTCTGGTGGAATGTGTATATTTTACAAATCAAACAATCAATTATTGTTACTAGAAAGTGTTGATTTGTCACTTTTTTTCATAGTAAATGCCGCTGACAATAAGCAGAGGGACAAGAATATGACCTGTATTAAAATATCCATTGATCCGTAAGTAAAAGTGTGCTGTCATTTACTTCCCTGCCTGGGCTACTGTAGTTTTGATTTGTACAAATGATTTTCCTAAATGAAAATAGATTTTTAAAAAAAAAAACAAAAATAATCGTTTGGAAATTATTTCCACTGGCTTCATATTTTAAGATTTAAAAGGTTTTTAAGATTAAAAGTGATTAGCAGTAATTGCTACCATTATAAATTGATAGCAATTTGCTTTCCAAAACCACAATCCTGCTGTTTGGTTGAATGAAACTTAGAAGATTATAAAATCCATGATTATATGAAAGCTTGCCAGTACATAACTGTAAGCAGCAAGGTTACATATAAATCATAAATACCAACCTTAAGATTCTGTAACATAACGTTGTACCCCCTGAACTTGTATGTTTAGCACAGGGATAAAGTTATGTTTATGTTAGCTGTATCGCACTGAAAGATTACAGATACGTCATTACTACCATTACCACTGTTTTTCCCAATTCAATATTTGAAATGAAGAGATACGTCCTAATTAGAATTAGTTAAATACTTAGTGATTGGATTCCCGTGGTGTATCTTTTCAGATACATTTAAATGAATAATTAATATTTTGGAGACCTAATTTCCACACATAATCCGTAGGATGAATATGCTGAGAAGCCATTGTTCTTTAGGTTTTCAGTGCAGTATCAGTTTCTATAGACGAAGTTGCTTTTGTCATGAAGGAGGAGTGAAATGTTAGTGGTATACTTGTGGTCTATCCTGATTTTGAACTCTCTGATATAATAATGCAAGAAACTACAAGTGTTAACAGTGCCAGATTTTGAGGAATTTTGGTATTGATGCAATTACAGTTGTTATCATTAGTGGAGAAGTTTTAAATAGAAGATAACTTGGTTTTGTCCGAGTGGACTTCTGTGAAAGCTATAAAGCTATATCTCTAACTTAAGTGTAGTTCTGTCCCAAAACTTTGAATCTCATCTGTTGGAGATCATGCTGATTGTGAATGCTGTTCAAAGAAATCTGGGGGGATTATTATAATGATAAAGTGCTGTCATGTGTGGGCAGTCATGCTTCTCCTTAGACATGTACTAAGCATAAAGAACTGATTTTTATAATTAAAATTGTTAGAACTGTGAATAGGGATAATAAGAATATGATATTTAATTGTAGTTTATGCAGTTGTTGAAGTGTGTAGAATGTTTACAAGGAGCCTTTTTTTAGGATTACATTAATTGGCTTTATGTCTTTCCTATTTTATAGGGAATCAAACATTATCAGCATATGGAATAACGGGAAGGGTATACCAGTTGTGGAACACAAAGTAGAAAAAGTTTATGTTCCTGCTTTAATCTTTGGGCAGCTGTTAACATCTAGCAACTACGATGATGATGAGAAAAAAGTTACAGGCAAGACAATTTAACTTCGTTTTGTTCAGTGAGCTGAGTTTGTTCATCTGTGCACTTTCTCCTTTTACTTTTTCTACTCTTTTTCATAATAAATGATCACTTAGTCACCATTACCAGAGTTCTTTGTTAGAATAAAGTATTTTTTTAAATAATAATATTTACATAAAATTTTACATTTACATATTTAACGTCAGTAATCATTACCCAGTTAAAAAAAAAAATAATTATACCATATGCAAGCATTAAAATGTTTATGCTGCTGAAATGAAGGAAATAATTTTAATAAACTAGCATATGATTTATTATTCTAATTATGAAGTAACCATGAATTAGATCATGAATGAGAGTTCTGTTTTATCCTACCTGAAGCCATCACAATATGGGCTAAATATGTGTTAGGCCATACTGTGATGACTTTAGAAATTTCTTTTCAGAGAGCGTACAGCAATGAATTGATTTTATTTGAACATTAATATAGCGTGTTAGAAATTCCTCTGAGTTTCCAGGGAAATAAAGCCTGATTTCAGTCAATTAATGGGGCTTGACTGTGAATTGTTGCCAGGAAGAGGTGACCTAACTTCTTTATCTCTGAACTTCCATTCCCCTTGCTTCTCTTCTGTCAGAGCTAGTGAGCATGTGGTTGTGGAATGAGTTGTCCCTGTACGTGTGTTAGTTTTCAGGTGTCTTGGGATGTTGAGGTTACTTGTCTTTCAGCAGGTAACTTCTAGATTAAATGAGGGAAGAGCAAAGGGCTCCTTGAGGCAGAATCAGTTCTACCAGATTCTAGGTGGTGTGAAACTGTAACTCTGACAACCTTTGATAATTGTTGACATCTGGCCCAATTTTTATCTTACTTAGGATCATTTTACTTCATTCACATACTCTCTGTGTATCATAAATGAAGTTCTGCTATAGAAACATACTGTGTTGCATTTTTTCAGGTGGTCGTAATGGCTATGGCGCAAAACTTTGTAACATATTTAGTACAAAGTTTACAGTTGAAACTGCTTGCAAGGAATACAAACACAGCTTCAAGCAGGTACAGAAATAGTCTCAATTTTTTTCTCTTTTGTGTAGCAATAGCAAATTTAGCATTCAAATTTAGCACTTTTTTATATTTCATAAAGTGAATCATAAACATTGAAATGTAAAGGACATATAGGTGATGCAGGCAAGATTAGTTCAGTCAGTTAAATTGGTATTTTTGCAAACTAGAATTTAGTACAGTGTTCTGTTTTGGTTTTGTGGGGGTTTTTTTTGGGGAGGGGGATGGGAGGGTTTTGTTTTCTCTAAGTAATGTTTTTATTGGGAGTATTGGGTGACTAAACATGAAAAGTTTCTGCTGTTAAAACAGATTTATCCACATGCAGGTGAAAAAGAACGCTTAATTGAAACATCTTTTAGCTATTGTATGATCTGTCAGAAAAGAATTCTATTAGTTGCATAAACATTAAAACAATTATCTAGATCATTTTATATAGCATCACAGAAAAGAATTTTTATGAATTGCATCGGCGTAGCTGTACTTTGGTGCAGAAATACTGCACATGAACCTATTGCTCATAATTATGATTGTCAGCATGAGATCCAAGGATTGCCCGTAACCTGATTTACGCTATCTGGTTTTGAGCTGGTTACCCTTATAAATGTTTGAAGAAGTTTGGACAATTACAGAAGTTTTTCAGCTTAGGAATCTTTCCCAGTTAATGGCTACTTTTTTTACATTTTTTTATTTTTATTTTTTTTCCCAGGGCAATTTCTAGTTGTTCTGTCATGTTACTGACAAAAAATAGTACATTTTAATGATTTATCTGTCTCTTTAAAAATGTAATATTTTATACTAACTGCTTAAATGCAATTTAATAAAAAGCACAGCCACAAAATTACTGTGTCAGAGACCAATGACCTTCTTATGGGGACTAGTAAGCCTCTCTACAGAAGCGTGTAGTAGAGGCAGTAAAGACCATGTAGCTGATTCACTTGTTCATCAGTTAGTTTTGTGGTGGGCTGTATTTACATTTGAGTCATGTCTATGGATGTAAATGATCCCTTTGTATTTACAGAAACCACAAATCTGCTGTCACCAATGCTTCTGCAAATCTTGGTAAAGCAATTAATTTTATCCATAATATTTTAGCAGGGGAAACTTCTAAAAGGTACCCATGAAATTCTAGTTGTGTATAGCTATCGTAGCCTAGCACAGCCAGAAAATGGAACAAAGGGGAGGTTAGCATCTTATATTTAAACTAATATCTAAAATGTTTTGTTTCCAAAGACTTGGATGAACAATATGATGAAGACTTCTGAACCCAAGATTAAGCATTTTGAAGGTGACGACTACACATGCATTACATTCCAACCAGATCTATCTAAATTTAAAATGGAAAAACTTGACAAGGATATTGTGTCCCTCATGACAAGAAGAGCATATGATTTGGCTGGGTCATGCAAAGGAGTCAAAGTTATGTTGAATGGGAAGAAGTTACCTGTAAGAGCCTCTTTCAAATTATTTTAAATAGATTGAGAATTTAATGTGAATAATAGTAATTGTTATCTGTATTACTCATAGGTAAATGGATTTCGCAGTTACGTAGATCTTTACGTAAAGGACAAGCTGGATGAAACTGGAGTTGCACTCAAAGTTATTCATGAAGTCGTGAATGAACGATGGGATGTGTGCCTAACTTTAAGTGAGAAAGGATTTCAGCAAATCAGCTTTGTAAATAGTATAGCTACTACAAAGGTGAGTAGTTGTAGTTGCACTAAGTTATAAAAATGATAATGATAAAAACACATGCCTAGTCAGACATAAAAAAACCATACAACTGGGTTACTAAAATAAGTGAGATAATATTTTGCATGAGAGGATCTGGCAAAGCGATTGAATGCAAAATGCAGTCATAGCAGTGTTTCTGAATATGTGCTAGTTCTTATAATACTGGTAATCGTTATCATACTGATGTCTTACATGAACACACTTATTATTGATCAATGATAAATTCAATGAAACTGGCTATTGTTTAGTCAAAATACTTTATTCCTTCCTTTTTAACACATAGTAGTAAGATAATTCTGAAATTAAGGTTAAAAAAGAACAAATACAAAGCTCTTTGAAGCTGGTAGCAAGTTTTGTAGGGAAAAAAGGTGGCTTTTGATAGTAATGAAAAATGGATTTCCATTTATTTCTTTATGATGTATAAAACTGGCCTGAAATGTTGAGATTAATTTTGTTTCATCTTTGTTTCTACATAAACGATCTATGTGTTCTCTGTTCTGATTAGCAATTACAGAAGTAGCAAATGTTACCGTAGCAAATCTTCAGTTATGACAAGCCAGGAATGTGCTCAACATACTAAAGTACAGTCTTTGTGCTTCTCAGCTATCGGGGTGGCCAGGCACCAAAATCGATTACCATAACTCATTTCTGCCAGTGTAGTATGGCTCACGTTAAGATATCTGGGATTCACCAAAGTGAAAGAAAGTCTTTGCTGATTTTTACCGTTCACTATTTACACCAGATGAGTGACGGACCTATAAAGAGTAAAGTAATTCTATTGATTTGTGAGACTGTTTTTAGAGAACCTTAACCATGAGTTTCCCAGGAAGATTAGAATGACAAGAATTTGTATTCATACACCTCCTTGCTCAAATCTCCTCTGAGAGAGTCAAACAAGAAAATTCCAATGGTAGCACAAGTGTTTCGTAAGCCCCAGTGGTTGCAATAGATAGGGTCCCTAGTCTAGGCAGATGCCCAGAAATATTAGTGTTCATTTGGTAGTAGTCAGTGTTTAGGTGGTATATCATTTTTACTATATAATTTCATTCACTGTCATTTTCAGTGTAGGTGAACTAATGTTCAGTGCCAAGAGTAATAAATTGTTTCAGTGAAGAGTACTTACTTTTTAAATGTGCATTTCAATTAAATGTTTATCTGATACTACTGAAAACATGGGATGGCGAACATATCTGGTAATAAAAAGTTTAAAAGTTAGTTCTAATTCAGGCCTGTTTATGCAACATAAAGAAGAAAAATAGCATGATCTTAATGATGTATATCATACCTTTGTGAAGATGCTGGCTATGTGGAGAAAACTCTTAATGTTTGGTATCAGATTAAGAACATATATTGGGAAAAATGAATACTTATTGACTCTGAAGTAAATATACTGCATACACGTACTCAAAGGATAATGAATGTGACTCCTTTGGATCAATTTTCATCCATCATGCAGTTACACATGCGCATTATTATCATTTGTTAAGAAAATTCATAGAAAAAGTACTGTGTATTCTTCAAAGGTAAGTGTTGTAATTTCTAGTTTTTCCCACTCTCCCAATCCATGCCTTATGTGTGTCACTGGATGTGGAATGTTCGGGCCGGTGAACCACCTCACCAGCAATTGATGTGCATCTACCCACTGATGAGACATAATGGCTAGTAACTAACTGCGTCAACTACCTGTTCCCTTATCTGCTAACAGGTGAGGAGCTCATTTCAGCTGTTTTTTGGTTATTTCTCACTGTTTGCTGAAAGCTTTTCATTTCTGTTTCTGGATAAATTTCACCCAGTGGTAACTTCCCTTCAACCTTTTTTTAAACTAGCTTCAAACTCCAGACAAGTTTTTTGGCTGACGGGGGTTTTTTTTTGAGGGGTGGGCAGAAAGTCAGGCAGTATGGTGAGCCACAACTCCATTGTTTTGTTATTGTAAATTTGTTACCTTGATCAGGTCCCTGCCTATTCACAGCCACAGAATTTGACTTCAGACTTTAAGGCTTGAAAGGATGCTTGTAGCTATTCTGGTTTTGCAGATAACCTTTTAGTGAGACTTGTGCCTAAACTGCTTAAACCTTGTCTTCCCAAGTTCTCAATTTCAAATTGTAACTTTAGCGGAAATTGTAGTAAGGCTTCAATTATTTACTTACCAATCTGATGGTATTTTTAATATGACAGCACCACTGATTGTAATACTAGTTATCATGTTAGCAGAAAAAATTGAGCTGATATGGATGCAGTGCCAGATATTGGATGCAGGGAGCAGTCCAACCTCGTACAATTTGCTGGAGTTCAGAAAGAAATTCAGGGCCATAACAGAGCTTGCCATACAAATTTATATAGATAATGTAAATTTAAAAAAAAAAAAAAAAAAGATATAATGCAAAATAAAGTAGGGTTTACTTATATAGCTGATTCAACAAGAACTGCAAATTTATAGTTAGCTTCTGAATTTGTTGTATAAAAGGTTTATTTGCTTATACAGTTTAAATATCGCTTATCTCAGAATTAATTGAGGCAGCTGATGGCAGTATTAGTAGGATGCATACTGGAAACAGATTATGTTTCACTTTCAAGATTTTAGTTGCTTTCTTCTTAAATTTTTAAAACAGATTCTACCATAATGGCTACCTTCTGGGAAAAAAAGGTTTTGTAGTTACGGTTCTCTTTTTCATAATACATAGCCATAATAAACATCAGCAGCCCTCTAGTTTTAGAGGCTATTTTTCTGTCTTGTATTAAAATTTACAGACAGTTGGGGCAGTTAAAGGCTGTTATGCTTCTATAGTGGGTAAATGTGCCACCTACTGGTGAAATCGTTGAAAGGTTCCCAGCTTTGAGCTCTGAACATCCCTCACTCAATGCTACACACTAAGAATGGACACAGGAATGGGGAACTAATAAAAACTAAAATCTTCTAAGAACAAGAATTACTGGTAAGTAACCAGTTTTTGATATGTCAGCTGTTAGCTTTTCTAAAATATTTAAAGTGCTAAAAGTAGGCTTTTCTAATCCACTTCTACGTACAGTGTTCCACTGAAATAAGATATATTAATGTAAGTATAAGTTTTGAGCAGTGTGACAAGTAAAATCATTATATTTAAAATCGCCATTCAAGTGTGGAATGTTTTTGAAATACATCTTACGATATTTTCCTGTGGTAGCTGAAACTCTGTCATCCATAGATGAATAAAAACCTGTTTTTTGTTTTGTTTTGTTTTTCCCAAGGAAGTGTTGTAAAATGATACTGATGATCAAATAAATGCTTGTATGTATGCTGCTTCTAAGTCACATTGGTGGTTTGTATTGCTGTTCAATAAGTGGCTTTGAAAACTGACAGAAAGTGTATATAGTTTCTTTGAAGGTGCAAGTACCTGTTTGTTCATATTTAATAATATTAACCACTTTGAGACATTTTTTCCTCCTCTCTTTTCTATTGTCATCTTATCCTTGTACATGAAGTTGAGAACACAGCTTCTTTCTCCTCTGACAGTCCAGACACTTTGTCTTTTTCTGTCTTTTCAGACATCTCTTAAAATTCTAAATCCTAGCTTTCATTTTTGGCTTCCTTGTTGTTTGTTCTTTCTTTTTCTTTCTTTTTGCCTGATGCTTTTTCTTCTTCTTTTTTTTTTTTTTTTTTCATTTCTTATCTCTTACTGTTTTATACTTCCTCATTGCCAATGGAAAGCTTTCTTTCTGCTTGTTTCTTTTTTAAAAACAGCTTTAAAGGTTGGAGATATTTTTTTAATTTGTTATCTCAGAATTGGTGTCTCCATGGATGTGATTCCATTTTTTACCATAATGCAGATCAGTCTAAACAAGAACCCTCAGTTATTCTGCATTTTTGTAAGGCAGTAATCAATGTTAAGCAGAGATGGTCTTCTGAGTAAATTAGTGGGCATTGAGCTGTATTATTAATGGCAATTTTAAAACAGTGGTCTTGCAGAATACAAAGAAAAGCAAGAAAAAACTAAGCTAAGAAAGAATGAAGCCATGCTTCTCTATTCCCCTTTCTATTGTTTATTTCAGTGCAAGATTTTTCGGCCTTTCCAATGATTTACAATGTTTCTTGTAATCTGGAAAGTTTTCATTCAAGGAAATTGTATGAATGCACTGACTTCTGTTTGTTTGAAAGGATTCGAGATCCTGTCCTCAGTCAAACTTCTCTAAGAAAAGTTTCCTCCTGCTGATGTTGTTTTCTCCCTTGAGATTCTATTCAAATTCACTGTCTTACAATCTACTTACAGCAATTTCTGTTCATCTGCTTTAGATCTCCTGCTAGTCTTACTGAACAGTGGTGTAAGATCCTTTTGTCCAGCTATTGCAAATTTCAAATAACTCAGTTTCTCTCAACTGGCAGCAGTCAGGTCTGGTTCAGTTAGATCACTGTATATGCTAGTTCTGAAAGAGGTTTTAAAACTTGGCTGAGAGCTCTAATCTCCTCATATACTTCTTTTTTTTTTTTTTTTTTTTTTTTTAGCAAGAGGTGAAAGAAAGTAAGTACTGATAAGATTTTTTACTCTCCAAATAGTTTCTGCAAATATTTATCTCCTTTTAAAATACCAAGAGGAAATCCCAAATATACTTATTGCACTTGGGAGAAGAGAAGCTAACCTGACAAAACAACAAAATACATTCCCAACCCATCTATGTTAGGTGTTTTTTCTAATGCTTGTTTTCCAGTTCTGAGGACTATTATCTTTTTTATTTATTTATTTATTTTTTTAATCAGAACAAAACAAAACAAAACTGAGACTCTAGTCTTATCAACAACCAAACTAATCTACCAGCATATTGTCACCAAAGGAGGACACATCATTTTCTTCTCTCTTCTCTTTGTAAGCACGCTGTAGCTGGATTAGATTTTCAGTACACTGAGTTGAATTGATTTATGCCTAGAGTGTGGTAGCTGACAAAAACTTACTGGGGTGATTGGAACCTTTGTCTTTTGTCATTATCAGTGTCATATCCTGAGAGAAAACAGTAGCTGCAAATGGCTCCTTCGTGTTTGGTTGCTTTTTTTTTTGTATTCCTTTTATTGTTGTAGTTTTGTTATCATTGTTGTTTTCAGCTTTCAGATGCCCAGAGCTTTAGGACTGTTCATATTTGTGATATTTTTCAAAGCAAAGCCTACTGTTTTACCTGTAAAGGGAATTTATGCCACTTTGGATTCGTAAATATTTTAATATATTTATCACCATGAGTTTATAACAATCAGTGTTCTATATATTAAAGACTGCAGGATACATATCTTCAAATACTAGTTATTTTTCCTGATCTGGAATGTTCTGTTTGTGATCATTCTTCATGGGCTTTAATCTCATTTAATACAATTACTTTTTCTCAACCTTTGGTGTGAATCCTTTTAAAATGCATTTGCCGCACGTAGTAGGATTTTCTGTGTGCATTTATTAATGTCAGATCATGTTACTCAATAATTATACTATTCAATTTCAATTTTCTTTATACTAAAAAAAAATATTTCTAGATCTTATGGAATACAGATTATCTTTATTCGTTTAGATAGTGGACAGATTTCCTGAGATTATTTCTTTAGTTGATAACATTTGAATTGTTTTCATCTTTACTAGTAGTTCTGATTAAGATTGTTTCTGAATTATAGAGCATACCCCATAATTGTTAGGTTTCTTTTGCGCATGTAAACCACTAGTCTTTTTTATGATGTAGCAGATCTGCAATAGACCTGTTTCCAGAAAGCTCATGTGAAGTGCCTTCATCTCAAAATGGTTTGTCTTCTAACAGTATGTTTTGAGTTCTTTTTGTAGCTGCTTTAAAGTTTACATCCGAAGAGAACTGTAGCTAGAGAATATGATAGAAGCCTGAGGGCACCTTCTGGAAATGCATGAATTAAAAGTGTGGGAGTGGAACATAATCTTTCTTGTTCAAATGCTTACTTCTTTCCTAGTTAGACTGAATCACATCAATAATAATAGCTTTCCTTGGAATAGTTGAAAATGCTACTGGACTCCTCGGTTGCTACAGGACAGGTGGCAACATGGTTATGTAGCTACAAGTTACTGCCCCTTCCTGTGGTCTTGGTGTGCCAGCTTGGAGTTACCAGCATGCTCTGTATTTATTTGTTATTGCTATATTATGTAGGGCTAGATAGCCATTTCAGCTTTTGATGAGTTTTAAGTAGGACTGCTGATCTTTTTAAGGTAATCTTGCTCTGTTCTTTTTTAATTGTCTAGATCTTGTGGCTTGTTGTGTGTAGTTCATTCTGTTCACCTCAGGTTAGCAAAGAATGATAATAGCATTTATTCCAGGATTCCTGTAAATAAAGTTATTAAAAAGTTGAGGTGGCTTTTGGGCAGGAATAGAAATGGGTGCTCTATCTCTGAGAGCGAGCTTCTGAAATTTTTTTATGAATCAAGTCCTTATAGTATAAGGGAGTTCAATTTGCTGAAAGGATGTGTAACATTTTCCATTGAGAGTTATTTATGTGCCTGTCAGAAAGATACCCATGGACAGCCATGTGGCGTTGCAGGTGCCATCTCAGTGTTACAGAGTCATCTTCAGATCTGCTGCGCACTCTCCTATGGTTGTGTATCCAGTTAGAAGTTGTAAGCAGCCCACCACTGTGCAGTGAAGAAGAGTCTACTGCTTCTTCTGTTCCATGTCACATCCACCCTCTTCACTGTAAAGAAGACTGAATGACATAAAAGAGAAATTTAAAAGCAAAATTTCCTTCATTATCTAACAAAGTGATTGATTTCCAGCCTTAAAAGTAAAGGAATTTTATTAATAAGTTTAAAATCTGTTAGGAAATTCAGTGTGTTTTCTTTTTTTTCTTTCCTCATTAAGGGTGGTAGGCATGTTGATTACGTGGTGGATCAGGTTGTGGGCAAACTGATAGAAGTGGTAAAAAAGAAGAATAAAGCTGGAGTTTCAGTGAAACCATTTCAGGCAAGTAATTGTACAGAAATGTTATATGTACAAATGTGTTGGTAAAGACAAAGATGGTAGTTTTGTTAAATGAATTGGTTTCTATGTTTTCAACAGGTGAAGAATCATATATGGGTTTTTGTTAATTGCTTGATTGAAAACCCATCTTTTGATTCCCAGACAAAGGAAAACATGACATTGCAGCCTAAGAGTTTTGGGTCCAAGTGCCAGCTATCTGAGAAATTTTTTAAAGCAGTAAGTAAAGCTTCTTTCTTTCTTTTTTTTTTCTTTTTTTTTTTTTAGCGAAGCAAGAATTGACATACTGGATCTTCTTCATACAGTCTACTGCTACACGTGGGCTATATAGCAGAAGATTAGTTGGTATATTATGGTACTCCAGTGATAAAAGCATACTGTGAAAATAGGATGGAGGAACTTTTGTTTGTTCTCTGGCTTTTATAATAGTATCAGTGAATGTATATTGGTCCACAAGGTCTAAAAGTGAGTTTCAACTGAAAAGCTGATTTTTTGCAGATTCCAATATTTATTCTGTTAAAATGAATTTGAGACTTTTAGTAAGGAAAATGATGTTCCTGCTGGTACTCTGGACATTTGAACTTACCTCATTGTTTTGTATTCCTCTAATTGTTTGTTACTAGTGACACTCTTACAGAACTTACAGGAAAAATAACAGTCTTTTATTCTCCAGATTTTAATATATATGTTGCATTTCTATATGTGTGTTTAGTTCACAGTATTTCTGGTATTCCTGGATGTTTGAACATTGAACTCCAGAGGTGTTAAATGTGCAGAAGAAACTCTTAACTAATGAGTTCTATGTTGTGGTGGATAGTGAAAAGCCAAAGCTAATTTTATTTTGCTCCTTTTCTTTTGATGTGAAATAAACTTAAAGCAGTTTTTGCTACATTCCCTCTTTGCTGTAGGTGTATTTACTAAAGCGTGATCAGTGGTTGTTTTAATAATGGGTGAATTCTTAAATGCTTTTGCATCTTCCAACCATTTTCAGAATTTCCAAAGAAACTTTGAATAGCCATATTACTTACTATCAGGTTACTTTTTGCTGCAAAATCTAGGAAGCAGATGCTTAGTACCTATAGTGTTTCAGCAAATCAACCACACAACATAGGACAACTTCTTACTAAGTCTTGGTGAGATTTTCTTCCTTTCTTACCATCAATTATACAAGGGCGAGGAGAGAAGCTGGGAAAGTGTTGTGCTTTGGTTTTGTTTGATGTGCTAGACAGTAAGGTGTGTATTAATCTTTAATTGTTACAATTTTTAAAATGTAAAGGATCAGCTTAAAGTTGAGAGATAAGAATCTACCATGTGAGGTTTACTTTTCTCATCCACAGTTTTAATCTGTTGCTTATAGGCCTCTAACTGTGGTATCATAGAGAGTATTTTGAATTGGGTCAAATTTAAGGCACAGACTCAGCTGAACAAAAAATGCTCATCTGTGAAACACAGTAAAATCAAAGGCATTCCAAAACTGGATGATGCTAATGATGCAGGTAAGACCACTTATTTTTACTATCTTTTGTTTTTCAGATTTTCTCACAGATATCATTGTTTTAAACTTGACTTTATTTCTTATGTGTATATTATATTTTTTAATAAAAAATCTTTATAGTTCTTAAACTACTTTTCTAAACCTCCAAGTGTAGAATTAAAACATGACGATGAGTTTTATATTAGGAATGCCATCTTTTTTCTGTTAGAGAAATGGCATAGCTGAACAAAAATATTAACGTAGTTACATATTGAAAGCATGAATTTTCAAGTTGGGGTTCCAAAAACAGAAACAACAGACATCAAAAACTTGGATACCTTTTACTCAGATATTTCTCTACTGCTTAGTTGTTCATAGCTGAGGAGCAGGAACTTTGCATTTCTTAGGGAGTCTTACCAGGTATTGATTTACTGAAGGTCTAGAACATATTAAATTTCTCATAGCAAAGGCATTTCACATTCAGGAGTGAACACACAAGAAAACAAGAGAGACGTTCAGTTTCTAAATAAGGTGACTCTGAAACGCTGCACATACTGGCAGAAGAGTATATATATATAGTAGTATATAGACATATATAGATATATATATATAGTAGTATATATACTGGCAGAAGAACATATATATATATATATATATATATATATATATTCTGTTTTGAACCCACTTTGTTGGTGGCATCATAACTATATCTTTTGACACAGTGTGAATACATATATAATTTAGATTAAATTAAGGCATATGTCTGATTTAGATGACCAAAGATCATGAATGTAAGTTCTATACAATTGGAAGTGGTGAGTTGTTTTTTTACAAAGTTTTATGGACTCAGAATTGCACTAACAATAAATACTTATTTCTGAGATATATAATAAGCTGCAGTGTTCTGATTTCTTGCCAAACTCCAAACTTTTTTTTTATAGTTTCCTGGCTTTTGCCTCTGCAGAATTAAATAATAAAAATAAAAAAATAGGTAGTTTGAAATTGCCTCTGCAAACGTAGTGTGAGGAAGGGGCAAATGCAGGAGGTGAAATAAGTCCCACATATTACTCAGATATGCCTAATGTATGTGTGTGAGTAATTTTCAGATAGTTTGTGAAATAGTAAAGGTACAGAAGCAATCTGGTTGTAATTGTTGTATTGTTTGTTACTGCAAATTTTGTGTGCGCAGATTTGTTGGGACGACTACATAAAGACATGCCATTGCATTTCAATTTCCTCCTTGTCCCGGAGTGATCTTTAGTGTATTGCTAAAGACAGAGATACTCCTTCTTGTAGTATAATTTTAGTAGTATGGGAAGTCATCCTTAAAATAGAAAATAATTTAAATGATCTAGCATGCAGTTTAGGAATAGTAATCACGAGTAGCTCAATTGTATTCCTATTATTTGAATCGAACACTGAGCTTTCCATTTTTCTGCTTTGCTTCTACTCCTTCCTGAACTACAGGTGGCAAACATTCCTTGGACTGCACACTAATATTAACAGAAGGAGACTCTGCCAAATCTTTAGCTGTCTCTGGCTTAGGTGTTATTGGTCGAGACAGATACGGAGTATTCCCACTCAGGGGTAAAATTCTCAATGTTCGAGAAGCTTCTCACAAGCAGGTAAGAAGTCTTGTCAATTCATGTTAGCTGAGGTGTGGATGTATTGTGATTATTATTTCTAAGGTTACATTGTTGCATTTTCGTTTTTATTTTGTCATGAAAATTTTGTGGCCAGGATTTTGTAAAGGGCCAATTCCTTTGAAGTCTGTGGTAAAATTCTGAGCTGGAATTACTAAATGAGTACTGAGATGATAAGCTTTTCTTTTTCCCCCTCACAAATGCAGGAGGATTCTGCTATGACTAACACCTTACATGAACACTTAAAGAAATGATAACTATATTCTCTCAATTGACAATTGATTTCATTGATGTCCGACATGAGAGAGTAGCACTATTAATCATTTGGTTCTGTTGCCCTCCATATTTTTTCTTTCTAAAGAGTTTTGTTGCAGATCCCTAAAGAAATTATGGAAAGAGAAGGCAGCTTCGTGTGATGACTTTTTGTTAATATCCACATTTCTCTCTGCCTTCTGAACTCAAAGTGTTGGACTGTGGAGGACAAAGGTAGTGGTATAGCCTCAAGGGATGTACAGAAGAAATATTTGTGTGTGTGAGAGCTGCAAAGGCTTAGGGATAAAGAGGTTATGATTTTGAGGTTAGAGGTGCTTAGATAAAATAGCTATAAAGCCTATATTAAAAAAGATTGGGATATTTCTGAATTTCTGCTTTTTGTATTAACCACAAAAGGTAACTTTTTCATGCAGATCATGGAAAATGCAGAAATCAACAACATCATCAAAATTGTTGGACTGCAATACAAGAAAAGCTATGAAGATCCAGAATCTCTAAAAAGTCTGAGATATGGAAAAATTATGATAATGACAGATCAGGTTAGTCTGAATTTCACAGGTTTTAATAGACAGGGCTTCTTAAAATGTGTTCTGCTGCAGTCTTGTAGGCTCCATTTTTGTGCGTTATAACCTGAAACTGTCTTACAACAATATGGATGTATTCAGAGGATACATCCCTAGTGTGGGATTTCTTTTAGGGAATAATTTATCTATATGTTGTTTTTGTTACTCCAAATGAACAACTGAACTTTGCTGCACAGTGGCAGAGGAACCAAATACAAATAATAAGTAATTCAGTAATATAAACATGTATAAATAGGAATGGTTTTGATCAATGAATAGTATGTTGAAAGTACTTACAAAATTGAACAGTAGATGAAGTTATAATGCTAGGTAGTCTGGGAGAGATAAGAATGAAGACGGTTATTTTTGCGTATTCTCATGAAGTGAGAATTGTTCTGATTGTTTGTCTATTGTTCTGATTTGTAAAAGTCTAGTTATCCTGTGCTTCAGATAATTATGAATGCTTTATTTGTGTTTTTTTGTTTCTGTTTTGTTTTTATTTTGTTTTGTTTTCCTGAAGTGGTCAAACTATCAAACATTTTATCACTAATGAGAAGTGTGGGCTAGGCTTGTTTTTTTTTCCACAGATTCAGCTCTGTGCTGTCCAGGAAAGCTGTCTAGTTCTCAGATAAAACATGTAATAGGCAAAGAACCCTGCGAGTCGTAGCTGTGCACGTGGCTTGGAAGAGCTAATTGTTAGCTAAAGGACCATGCTGTTCATAAGTGCCTATTTTACACAAAGGTTTAGTTCAGAATCCAAATTAAACCTCATTATTCCCTTGTTTGTTTTCTGTCAGCAAATACTGTTTGGTGTATCCTGGCCAGTGTGATCTGTTTATCCTTGCAACTAGAATTTTTCATTCATTGGCCCTCTTGTTTTTGTCTTGTGGTGAGTGTGGCTTTGTGGGATCTGACATTTTACAAGATCACTTCATATTTTCATGTCTGATTTAGGATCAGGATGGATCTCACATAAAAGGCTTGTTGATCAATTTTATTCATCACAATTGGCCATCACTGTTGAAACATGGTTTTCTTGAGGAATTCATCACTCCTATTGTAAAGGTATGGGTTCTGTTAATGAAATTTTATTTTTTATATACAGTGCAACAGAAAAGTTGATTTTGTTTTTTTTTGTTTTGTTTTGTTTTGATTTTTTTTTTAAAGGCAAGCAAAAATAAGCAAGAACTTTCATTCTATAGTATTCCTGAGTTTGACGAGTGGAAGAAACACATGGAAAATCATAAAGCATGGAAGATAAAATATTACAAAGGTTTGTTTAAAAATAAATATGTTAACCTGATGGATCTAAAAATACATAATAAATCAATGTTACAAAGTTTTATTTGTAGCTGTATTCATGGCAGAAGATACCTGCTTCTGTCGTTATATTATTTAAGGGATAAAATGTTACAGCTTAAATATACAAAGAGTAAAATGTTAAAACTTAAATTCTGGGTGTGGAGTAACTGCTGCTTTTTATTGTACAGGTTTGGGTACCAGCACTGCTAAAGAAGCAAAAGAGTATTTTGCTGACATGGAAAGACATCGAATTTTATTTCGATATGCTGGTCCTGAAGATGATGCTGCCATTACACTGGTGAGAACTTACAAAAGTAATTCTCTATGATATGTTTTATTTTCCAGTGTTCACTGAAAATGGCACATGAGGAAGTCTTACCAGTTTTTCTTGCCATAACTGAAAAAAAAATACTTTTGCAAGAGAAAAAAAAATTTGGAAAATATTTCAAATTTTGGAATGAGAGCCTTTATCCACGCTAGAAAATTAATGCTGCCTTCGATCACTTTCATGTGGTGTGAAGATCAAGGAACGCTACATTCAGAGTTGCTTTTAGAGCAGAACACACAAAAGAGTGCTCTGAGAAAGGCAGTAGAGCTCAAACAAGTAGTCTCATAGCTGCTTAGGGAGGACTGATTTTTGTTTCTGAGTAAATAAGATCAGATGATGATTTATTCTTTGAGTGTGCTGTGTGTTTATTCACATATGTGCCTTGCACATTTGAATCTGAAATCTTTTAGTTAGTTGTTTTCAGATGTTGTAGGCACAACAGACAGACTGAGTCAATGCACAAGGAAATTGTGTTTCATGGAACTCAAGGAAAGACAAATGACACAGTGTCTGGAATGAAACTGTTTTCACCTTTCATGTACTTTAATTTTCTATTTTAGTTTTAGATGATATTAAAAAGAGAAAAGGTGTAAGAATGGAAATGAAAATTGGGAAAATACTCATTCAGAAATCATATACATGTATATAATCTTATATATATATAATGAAAGTTATATAACAGCATTTTCTTTATATTGTGGATCCAGTAAAATAGTATGTTTTTATTAACAGAAAACGTAAGTAAACAGTAGGTGTCTGCTCTGAAGGAAAAAACCTGATGTATCAAAGGTTATTTGTACCTGTCACTTCTCTCCATGATGCACTGAAATATAATTCATTGTAGTTATCTATCTCAGAAAAGTGTTTGATGGGAAGGAATCTGTATGTTTGCATATCCATTACAGAATCACAGAAATGTAGAGGTTGGAGGGACCTCTGGAAATCATCTAGTCTTAAACTCCCTGCTAAAGCAGGTTCCCTACAGTGAATTGCAGAGGAAAGCACCTAGTTTTGAATATCTCTACAGAAAGTGACTTCACAACCTCTCTGGGCAGCCTGTTCCAGTGCTCTGATGCTCTCGGAGTTTAACTTTTTTTTTCTCATGTTGTACAGAGCTCCCTGTGTCCCAGTTTGTGTCCATTACCCCCTTGCTGGGTACCAGTGAAAAAAGGCTGGCCCCATCCACTCTGCAGCCATTCTTTAGGTATTTATAAGCATTGCTAAGATCCCCTCTCAGTCTTCTCTTCTGCAGTCTGAACAGTCCCAGATCTATAAGCATTTCCTCATACAGGAGGCCCTTAATCATCTTTGTGGCCCTCCACTGAACTCTCACTGGGACTTCCCTTAAACCTGTTCCTGAAGGGACTCTGAACGACTGATTAAAAATCTGAGTTCTGTTTCTGCAAATGGACTTACACATACACCAAAATTATCATTCAATGGGTATTTCAAGGAAGCACAGCAGAATTCAGTTGCAATTAAAGTCATGAAGATTGGAGTCATTTTTGATGCCAGTCTTAGCCCTAGAGGCAGATTCTGTTCCTACTAAGAATTCTTTGTAGTACCTTCGTTTTTAGGACTTGCTTTCATTTTTCATCAGTGCTATTTCCAAGTGCTTACACACCATTATAGAGGATCTAGTCAGAGATCCAGTGGTGTCTTGTTGGTCTGTAGGGAGGCAGCAAGTTGCTCAGTGACTTCTCATTGACATGCACAGCTGCAGTTGGGCAGAGGGGTACCCATTATTCCTTGGGGTTTTATCCTCTCCATTGCGTCCTTTCTGTTACTGGGGCAACAGCTGGTTGCCAGGGGCACTCCTGCCTACCCCAGTTACCAGGGGCATCGTGTTCTGTTTGTGCCGTAGCAGTTGGGGTACACACATCTTGCTCATCAGGAGGAACAGCACGTGCATCCTCTTACTGCTGCGCTCATGGTAATCAACCATTAACTCCAAAAGCTTGTCAAGCAGGTTATATCTCAGCTGGGTGCCACTGAGCAAGCTTTGAGCCAAAAATTGGTCACAGTCTGTGTCATAAATTGTTGAGCTTTGCTCACAAAGGCAGTCAAGCTGAAGCTGAACAGGGTGATATTGCTTTATCCTTTTCTCTTACGCAGAAGAGTGCTTGAAATCAGGACATGATGGTATTTCTATCTTTTACTCCATAATAAAAAAAGTAGTACTTCAGTAACTCACAAAATTTTGCCAAATTAGTTACTTAAACTACATATTCAGTTTTTATGCATTCTTCTTTTATTTCTTTTGGAGAAGAAACTCACTGGATGGGAAATCTACTTCTGTAACAGAACAATCTTTCAGAACATTTCTGTGTTATTTTATAATTCTAAGTTGTTGTTTTAAAGTGATGCCTTGTGTTCATAAAGACCAAGGCTCTCAGTCAGCTAGCCTAAATTCTCATTTAGCCTTTATAAAATGTCAATTTTGATAAGTTGTCAATTTCCTATGAGGACTTGTTCTAGCCACTCAGGAACAACTACAAGTTACTGGCATTCTGTAGCTGACAGGGTAAATGGAGAAGACAAGAGGAATGGAGTATCTTTTCTGTCAGACAATTCTGTTGATCATAAACTAAATGATGAGCCCAACCTTAAAATTATTTACAGAACAATTTCAGCGCCTCTAAACTTCTACATGAAAGTACAGCTCTGTTATGAAGAGTGGAATCAGAATTTTTCTAAGAGAGGAATAAGATTTTTCCAACTGTGTGCATATTTTCAAAGTAATGTGAATTTTAGTGTTGGTCAGTGAGAGCGATGTCAGTTAGAAAAACCTTCTGCAGCAGTATCTAATAGGCCATGAGCCTGCACTGCTACAGGCTCATGTAAATGTAAGCATTAGTTACATGGTTTATCTTATCTATTTAAATGCCGAATACTTGATCAGAGAGTGTGCAGTATATATAAAATTATGGCTAAAGTAACTAATGTTTATACAAACATCTCTATGCTTACAATGTAATAAAACTGGAATTTTTTCAGGCCTTCAGTAAAAAGAAGATCGATGATCGAAAAGAATGGTTGACAAACTTCATGGAGGATAGGCGACAGCGTCGGCTACATGGCCTTCCTGAGGTGAGTCCTAAATAATAGTAATAAATCTAGTGGATGAGATTTAAATGTAACGTGGTGTTTGTATGGAGTGAACAATGGGTGTGGTTTTTTTTCAGCAATTTTTATATGGTACAGCGACAAAACATTTGACCTACAACGACTTCATTAACAAGGAGTTGATCCTCTTCTCAAATTCAGACAACGAAAGATCTATTCCATCCCTTGTTGATGGTAAGCTGACAATTTATTATGATTTGTTGGAATATTCCATTTTATTGCTTTTTAAACTTGTGATTTTTTTTTGAAAGCCAGTATATTCAGATAGAGAATAGAAGACTTCTGTGGTTTTTTTTGTTATCATTTATATGCTAAGTAGTTGCAACAATTCTTGTGTGAAGAAGTTTAAACTGATGCTTTGTAGCCTTTTAGCTTAACCAGAACTCTAGCCCAGACATTACAAGTGCTTTGCTTCTACTTGTACAGTCAGAAAAAGCAAGTCTTCTAAGTGCTTATGATAATTACAATTCAAGTTGTCATCTGAATGTAGATAAAAATGAAAGGATGAAATGTTTCCTCCCATCATGTAGCACAAGCACTCTTTTAGTGCTTACTGATCCTTCCTGCAATCATCCTATGGTTCTTCTAAATCAGATTTACTAACTCTTCCTTTGCAATAGCATGAGTATGAAAAGAAACAGCTTTTACTATGCAGAGTGTGCTTCATGTAAAGGTGTCTGCAGACAGTATGAACAAAAATTTCTGCCTATATCATTGACAGTATAAATATGCTTACTAAGATATGGTAAAAAGGCCTTGAGGTTTCATAAAACAAAACAAAACAAACCAAAAAAAGGCATTTATCTCCAATTTCTAATACACTTTATATAGCAGAGGTATTCAGCCTTTTTGATACTGCAAGCTCACACCAAAATGTCTAATGCTGCAAGAACATTTATCTGTACAGAAATGTAAGAAAACTAGAAGGGAACCTATATGTATATATATATAAATTTAGCCATATATATATATGAGAGAAATACATTTATTATATTAGAGACATATAAATAACATGTATACATAATGTAATTTCTGTGTGTATGTGTATATATATATATCTAACATTAAACATATAATTGCTATTAATGTCATTGTCAGCTTTGAGTGTAATTTTGCTTACTGATCATGGGCCTGTGAACTGCTCAGAAGGTCAAACTCTAGCAGTAATTTTTGTTCTTCAATATCACAGGTGGTTGACAAGGTAATTTATTGGCAAATCCTAAAAAAAAATACAGAAAAAGAACATTTTGAACATCTCTTTACAGTTTTCAGTTACAGCTTTGTTATTTCTTGGTGATTCTCCTGTGTGAAGGAAATCCTCCGAGTCTGTTACTTCCATTATATGTTTTCTAGAAAATATGATGCAGACCCATTATTAAAAAAACAATTAACTTTATGTATCTAAATGAAGTAGAGATTGAAGTCATGTTCTTTTTTCAATTTTTCCTCTTACTTAGGTTAGTAATGGTAATGTATAGCAATATTTTAGTGCATTTTAGTGGCATATGTGAGTTAAAACAATGAATAGATGAATAAGCATGTTTTGGTTATCAGTTACAGATGACATGCAGAAAAATTCTATGCTCTCTTTCACAAAGGTGGTGTGGTTAAAGTATACATCAAGTGTACCTAGATGGTAACGATCAGATCAAAGAGAATGGCTTCTTTTTTAAAACATTGGAAGATTTAGAAGGGACACAAATAGCATGTATTTTTGGTTTAACATAAAAAGTTAAATTTCAGAGTTCTTTAAAATAAGTGTAAGCTACAATTACAGTTGTCACTGCTAGATTTGTGTTAATTCTCCGGAAAAAGATTTTGCTCGCTATACTGGAAAGAAACAACTCTTGACTTGCAGAGGTACATTTAGGATAAAGTTATACTTATTAGAATAGGGTTGTGCACTACTGGCTTAAAGGGTTAAGTTTCCACTCTTCAGGTAACTTTTCCTGTTAAAGCATTCATTCCTGTTATTATTTCTGTTATTTTAAAATAACTGAAAAGAATGTTGTTTCGTTAACATTGCAGTATGCATTTATTTCCCTTAAAGTTTAAGCTTCTTTCAAGAGTTTAGAAATGAGAAAAAAGCAAAATCAGGTGGTTTTTTTTGTTTGTTTGTTTTGTTTTTTAAAACCAATGCTTTTTTATGTGTTGAAAATGGAATCTTCTTCTTATTAGGTTTAAAACCAGGGCAGCGCAAAGTTTTGTTCACTTGCTTTAAGAGAAATGATAAACGTGAAGTAAAGGTTGCTCAGCTGGCTGGTTCTGTTGCTGAGATGTCAGCTTATCACCATGGAGAGGTGAGTATGAAGAGTAAGAAGTTGTGAGAATTTGTAGCTTGTGTAAAATGTTTACTGTATTAAAATTCCGAATCTTTTGACTCAATCTACTAATTACAGATTTAATTTTAAAGAGTTTGAGCTAAGCAGTGTATAGTTTAAAAAGAAAATATAGTCCTTGTGCAAACAAGTCCGTGTGCACGGTGGTATTACCAAGTAGTTGATGGATTATGGAGAAATGGTAAGTAATTACTTAGTAAGCTTCTTCCAGATTCTCAATCATAGTAACTATGTATTATGGAAATTTTTGGTGTCGAGCAAGAAATAGTCTTTTAAGGTAAGAAGGAGACAATGTTCTCCAAATCCTGCTGCAATATTGAAACAATGGTTATTTCTATCTCTTGTTTGTTTATGTTTATCTGGAATATCAACATGAGTTGCCATATTCATTCTCTCACCATCCTTTCATCTTTCCCACTGAATGCAGTGAGTAGTAGTTTGTGCAAAGAGAAAGCAGATGCAGTCAGTTTTTGCCCCTTTAATTACTCCAGAGAAGTGCTTTAAAAAAATTGAGAAAGCTTTGGGTTTTCCTAAGAATAGAATATAAAGATGTTTAATTCAGGGAGGCAATGTGGCTATGAAAGAGGGAGCATTGTGCTTTGCCAGTAGCTCTAGTAAGAGGCTTACTGTATTTCTTTCTTGACCATTTCTTTGAAATTGAAGTCAGGTTAGTCACAGAATTCCTGGGCATTAAAAAGCTATATTATTAACTGATTAGGAAAGAGTGTGCTTCTAATGTTTATTTTTATGAATATGTATTTTCTTGCAGCAAGCACTAATGATGACCATTGTCAACTTGGCTCAGAACTTCGTTGGAAGTAACAATGTTAATCTTCTACAACCTATTGGTCAGTTTGGTACCAGGCTTCATGGTGGAAAGGATGCTGCCAGCCCTCGCTATATTTTCACTATGCTAAGGTAACCATATGCTTTTGAAAAGCTTTATTACCAAAGTAATCCTTTCACAACACTAAAGGGTTGTTATTTTTTATACTTTTTTTTTTGGTATGTGAAAGGAATAGGAGAGGATTAATATATTTTGGTGTCATCTGCAAATTTACTGAGGGGTGCTCACATCATCAATAACAGTATTGAAAAAGACAGGCCCCAGTGTTGACCACTGGGTATCACCACCCATGGCTGGTTGCCAGATGGATTTATCTCCATTCATCACCACTCTTAGGTCCCAGCCATCCAGCCAATTCTTTACCCAGGTAACAAGTGTAACAGGCAGCCAGCTTATCAAGGAGAATACTGCAGGAGACAGCATCAAAGGCCTTGATGAAGTCTAGGTAGACTACGTCAACACCTTTCCATCATCAGCCAGGTGTGTTACCTGGTCATAGGAGGTGATGAGGTTGGCCAGGCAGCACCTGCTTTTCGTGAGCCCATGCTGTCTGGGCCTGATCCCCCAGCTGTCCCACACGTGCTGTGTGATATCCCTCAAGATGATTTGCTCTGTAACCTTTCCTGGCACTGAAGCTAGGCTGACAGGCCTGTCATCACATTCAATTTAATGTGCAGTGTGAAAATGTATTTCTTACTGTAATTTCTAGAATTTTCTATATTGTTTCTCTTATTCTCTAATTTGTTTAATGTTTAGCCTAAAATTTCATACAAAGCTTACAGTTAACAGAAAATAAGAAGCTATGCATAGTACTGGGATTTATTCACTTTCTCATATATTTTTTTTTGTGTAGCAACTTAGTTCTGTACATTCTTCTTTTCATGAGGCTCTGGAAATTGTGTTCACCCAGGACAATATCCTAGATGCGCAAAATAAGTCCCCACTAAAACCTCTTAGTATTTTCAGAATCTAGATGACTTACATTGAAGTGTATGAATCGTGAATGCTTCAGAGAATGGTATTTCTGTAGATACTGTTATCAGTTATTAACATACTGTGTACATGTATAATTGGGAAGAAAGCAGACATTATCTGTTAATAGCATGCTATTCCATTGAGAGGAACTTTGTTTTCTCAGGAGGTGTGTTCAGTGTAATTTCAGCTTCCAAATGGCAAAGAGAAGAAGACATGAGAAAAATAGCTCATATTTGGACACATTGAGGGTTAAAGCACTTATACATGTTACTAGTGGGACTCCAGTTAAACAGTATTTTGTTTTCTATCTTTTTTAAAGCCCTTTAGCCAGGCTTCTTTTTCCATCAGTGGATGACAACTTGCTGAAATTCCTTTATGATGACAACCAACGTGTAGAGCCTGAATGGTATATCCCCATCATTCCGATGGTTTTAGTAAATGGAGCTGAAGGAATTGGTACTGGATGGGCTTGCAAACTTCCAAACTACGATACCAGAGAGATTGTAAACAACGTCAGACGAATGCTGGATGGCTTAGATCCCCATCCTATGGTAAAAATAATAATATGTACTAGCATTTCATACATTTGCTAATCAAACCTAATTTTATACTTAGGAAATGTAGTCATATAATTCTATGAATGCTTGATTATTGAAGTAAATGGGTTGTATTGTCCTGGTAATTGTGCATAGGAACTTTACTTGACTGCTGGGAAGTGACTGGAGCAGTTCATCTTGAAAAAAAAAAAACAAACAGTGCAATTTATATATTTCCAGTTACTATAGAGAACTTCTTGTTCTGTGTTGACTGGAAGACTTCAAAATTTCAAGTCCTAAGGATAGTTATTTTGCATGGGAGTAGAGTAGAAAGTTGTGTCACAATTTCTTTTATGAGGTGCAACTACTTATCTTCAGCCAAATATAAAATTTCCACTGTCTCATCCGAATTGTACTCATCAACACGTCTGTAAGCATAGGAGAAGGTGTTGTCACTGTTGGAGAAAATCAGCAGCTGCTGAGCTGTATGTAGCTTCTGCTCCTTTATTTCAAATTTTACAAGAAGTTCTTGGAAGTGGTATATATTTCAAAAAAACTTTGCACGGTAAGAATACTTATGTGAACCCAGAACCTCTGTAATCAACAGCTAAGGTAATTTATTTAACCTTTACTTTACAACTGACGGATAAATGGATATTGCTACTTTGTGTATCTAAGTCATAGAAGCAGAAACATCTCTGCTTAGGTCACATTTCACAGAGTCACAGAATTGTAGGGGTGGAAGAGACCTCCAGAGATCATCGAGTCCAACCCCCCTGCCAAAGCAGGTTCCCTACACCAGGTGAACCTGGTGTAGGGAACCTGGTGTTTCATTGCCTCTGAAAGTGCACTGCCAATTTCCATGACTTAGTGAATTTTCTTTTTCAAATTCTTGGGAACAATAATTAGAATTTTTTTAATTAATGTGATCCATTGCCCTTCCCTTAGGACTTCTAGGCCTTCTGTGTAGTCTCACAGTCATTTGAAGCTTCACTGTGATTGAAGGAGGCAGTTCTGCCTCCATCTAGCTCCTTTCAGTATTCTGGTATGTGTTTGTGGCTGCATGGTAAGCTGGATAAGGGAATCAATTCAGTTAAAGTAAATAATAACTGTAATTAAAAATCTGTCACCCCACTAGTTAATTATTAAACTGGATGGGTTCCACTATCTTTGCCAAACAGCACATGAATAAAAAAATGGCTAGGGAAGGTAGCACAACTTCTCCATTTCTCTTAGTGTTGATGTAAACTTATAGTGATTGTACTGGGGTGTTAATCCACTTTCTGTCATGCCTTAGCTGCGCTTGCTGTTTTCTGAAGAAAAAAAAATCCAAAAAGAAAACCAAATCAAAAAAACAATAAGCAACTTACATAAAATAAATTTTATTCAACAAAATTTTTAAATTTTATAAACAAACAAAAAGAATCTCACAGCCAACAAACCAAACAAAGAGAAACACCACCTTCCTGGGTTCAGCTATATCTTCATTATTTATCTACTCTTTAGATAATAAGGTGATTGCTTCTGTCACTTGCACGTGTGTATCTTGTTTTTTTTTGCTGATGTTTTTACTATGAGATAAGATTATCATCAGCATAAGAGGCTGGTTGATGGATTTGCCCAATATAAAGTAATAGCTGTATGGTGCATGGGAAAGAGATATCTTCCATGACTTATTACAAAGTTTCTTAGCATTCCACTGGTTTTTATTGCAATTTCAGCTCCCAAACTACAAAAACTTCAAAGGAACCATTCAAGAACTTGGTCAAAACCAGTATGTAGTCAGTGGTGAAATATTTGTGGTGGACAGGAACACTGTAGAAATTACAGAGCTACCTGTAAGGACATGGACCCAGGTAAGTGACAGTAAAAAAATAAAAATTATAACAATAAAAAAAAATAATAATAAAAAAATTTATCCTACATGCAGGAGAACATTTTAGTCCACTTCTGATCATTTTATGTACATGGAAGGAAACATCATTTCATTCTTTTTGTTTTTTTCTGTCCCTTTGTAGGAGGGGGTTTTACTTGTGCCATCTACTGTCCATACTAGAAAGAATAACTGCTTCTTTTGCTGAGTTAATACATAATCACCCCATTTTTATTTTTTAAGTAGACCTTTCTGGCCTTTTAGAATGGCTTTATGTTTTTTTCTAATCCCAGCTTTCATTTTGCAGGTAATACTGGTTTTGTAAATTATCATTGGTTTCAGCTGTGGTACACAAGTTGAAATCTTAGCTTCATTGTTAGCTTGGTTTAAAGAATTAGGAATTTTAAGAAGTTTGAATAAGTGTTTCTGTTTTTTGCTATCTTTTTCTTAATAGGTGTACAAAGAACAGGTTCTAGAACCCATGTTGAATGGAACAGAAAAAACTCCAGCATTAATCTCTGACTACAAGGAATACCACACAGATACAACTGTGAAATTTGTTGTGAAGATGACAGAAGAAAAGCTTGCACAGGCAGAAGCTGCTGGATTGCACAAAGTCTTTAAGCTTCAAACAAGTCTTACTTGTAATTCTATGGTAACTTTTTTATGTTTGGCTATCAGAATACTTACAGTTCCTTTTGTAAACTTGGTTTTGTAGTGATTTTGGCATGACTGAACAAATCTCTCTTCATATTTGCTGCTGACAAAAAGTAACTTTGAACTGTTTGAATTCATTCATCTTGGAGATAATGCAAGTCTTGATTTTCTGATCATGTTGGGTTACTTGAGTTTTGAAACATCACTGGAACTGTCTAGAACTCTAGTCCCTTTATGGCAGGTACTACTTTCAAACATTATCACAAAGCAAAAATACACGCATGCATGTGTTGAAAATGGTCTTGCTCAATCTATTGTATAGATTATTTTTGAAAAGATTATTTTTGAACTCTCAGTCTTCAGAATACTATTTGTCATGTAGTGTGTGTGTGAGAGCAATAGAAATAAACTCATACACAAAGATCAAAAATCTTGAGTTATGAAATCTCTTTCAAGCCATATATTATGTATTTTACAGGTGCTATTTGATCATATGGGATGTTTAAAGAAGTATGAAACTGTGCAAGACATTTTGAAGGAGTTCTTTGATTTGCGATTACATTATTATAGTTTACGTAAGGAATGGCTTGTGGGAATGTTGGGTGCTGAATCTACAAAGCTAAACAACCAAGCTCGCTTCATTCTGGAGAAGATACAAGGAAAAATTACCATAGGTGAGTAAGTACTATGTAAAATAGAACTGGGAGGAAATCTGGAAGTGATTTAAGTATAAATATATATATATATAAATTATATATATATAAACTTATATATATAAATAAATATAAAATGTATTTCCATGTAAGACATTGACTTTCATGATGCTGATTTTTTCATTTTTCTTTTTTTTGTATTGTAGAGAATAGATCAAAAAGAGATTTGATTCAAATGTTGGTTCAGAGGGGCTATGAATCCGATCCAGTTAAAGCTTGGAAAGAAGCACAGGAAAAGGTGATGATCAGAAATCTCTGGATATGTTTGATCCTATTGTTATAAATGATATTCAGTGATATTCATTTATCCAGATGTTTGTTTTGCACTAGTCTAATTAATTTATGACACAGCACTTTAAAAGATTATTCATTACTACTTTTTATTGGCTTTCGTTCTTACAAATACAAACTTATGTACAATTATTGTTGCATAATGGTGGTATTCCACACAGATAATTCTAAGAAGACAGCTAGATAATACAAAGGTTTAGAATGAGAACTTCGTACGTTCAGGGTTTTTATAGCAGTTTGTATGCTGCTATACAAAACTGTGCTAGTTTCTACAGAAACAGATGTACCTGCATGTCCAGAGGGGAAAAATCTCCATCCTGTGTGAGATGGCTAGGAAGGTACCAGTTTCTGTAGGCAGCAGGATACAAGGCAAATTGCTAACGTTAGGTTCAGCTTTGTATTCTTAAATCAATGATTAAACAGTCCAACCATAGAAAGTGACAGGAAGATGGCTTTTTGGAAAAGACAAGACAAATTTTGATGTTACTGAATCCATGTGGAAACACCTTACTCATTAAGGAAATACCTTAATCCACAAGGTATTTTGAGGAATTGCTGCTGTTCATTTATAGAGCTAAGATTACTTATATGTCTAATTCTGAATATTTTACTTCAGGCAGCAGAAGAGGAGGACCCACAAAACCCAAATGATGATGCTTCCTCTGCTTCTGGGTCAACTTCTGGCCCTGATTTTAACTATATCTTAAACATGTCTCTGTGGTCACTTACAAAAGAGAAAGTGGAAGAGCTAATTAAGCACAGAGATTCAAAGGTTGGTACACTGTGAGAGGCTTATTCTGAAATGACTTAGTAATTACTGATGTGCCCAATTATGAATGTTCAGTTTAGGTAGTATTTACTAGGTTACTTCTATCTGATGATTCAGCCAACTCATAACTTAGAAACTTATATTTTATATGCTTCTTTCACATTTTAGGAGAGAGAACTAAATGACCTTAAAAGGAAATCTGCTTCAGATCTCTGGAAAGAAGACTTAGCAGCTTTTGTTGAAGAGCTTGAAGTATGTTTTATGAATCTTTCTAAAAATATATATTAAAAATAAGCCAAAAAAAAAAAAAAAAAAAAAAAAAGGAAAAAAAATGATTGAAACCAGATGGATCTCTAAATATAGGGACAAGTGGGAAATCTGTTTTGGGTGGTTGAGTTCTTATTTGTGGTCCTCAGGGATTGTTTCTTGCATCTGTACAGTACAATGATTTTTCCAAGTTAGTGAAAGAAAAATTACCAGGAACATTACATTGTTTTCAGATGACAAAAAAAAGCCTGGAAGTAGTAACTAGTAATTCTATGTGATCTCACCTGTTGTGAAGCAGTAAGTACTATCAAATGGAAAGCCAGAAATCTAGGAACAAAGCATACAGACCAGAAGTGCTAGGCAAAGGGCTTTTACCTTGCCTCATTAGGACCTCTGGAAAAAGGCAAAGGCGTGTTGGTGGGTAACTTGCTGAGCCTCAACTTTCAGTGTTCTGTGAAAATGGCTGACGTAATCTTTTGAAGTAATGCAGGATAATACAAATAAGATGTTTATTTCTGTGTGCATTCATGGTGCAGCTGCAATTGGAAGTACTCTGTGTTGAAGCCTCAACTTCTGTAATAAAAAACTGATGGAAGGACTGGAAAATGTGCCTTATAAAACTTACTCTGAAAGCTAGCTGCTTGCTTTAAACACTGATGGACTGAAAAGTCACAGTACTACCTGGAGATATACATGAGGAACAGAAACTTGATGAAAGAAATACATTCCAAAGTGTAGAAAAGTTTGTATTTAGTTAGGCTTGAAAAAAAGTATAGTTTTTAACTATAGGAGAACTTACCAAATTAAGTGATTGATTTTCCATTAGTAAAATGTGTGCTGTAATTCAGATGACAATTAAGGGCAGTCTTCTGCACCATGTTAATAAATATTGAAAAAGCACCACGTTCCACTTTGCCCTTACTGAAGATGAAACTGTTTCCCTCCCACCCCTGGTTGTTTGTTAGAAAGTGGAAGCACAGGAAAGAGAAGATGTCCTGGCTGGTATGGTTGGCAAACCAATAAAAGGTAAAGTCGGTAAACCCAAGATGAAGAAACTTCAGTTGGAAGAGACCATGCCATCACCATTTGGTAGAAGAATAGTTCCACAGATTACATCTGCCATGAAAGCTGATGCCAGTAGGAAATTGCTGAAAAGGAAAAAGGTAAACCAGCTGTTGCTGCAGTTAGATTGTTTAACTGCTTTATTTTTCTCTGCTGATAATACAAATCCGAACCACTAGACCCCATTTGTACTGTATGTATGATGTTTTGCTAACTTAATGTGTAAAGAAATTAATGCTGGATTTATTTTTTGTTTGAATGCCTATTATGACTACTATTGCTGGGAATTTTTTTTTTGTTTTTCTATTTTTTTCCTTCCGATACCATTAAAATTGTCAATACAGTAGTCTACTTTCATTTATTCTCTTTTAAAAGTTGTATTGCAGTTTTTTGTTGAAATATAAAGGTATAAGTTTATTTTGACTAACTTGTTAATATTTTTAGGGTGATGCTGATTCTGTAGCAATAAAAATGGAATTTGATGAAGAATTTGGTGGCGTGCAAACTGAGGGTGGTGGGGATGACTCGGTGAATACAGCAGCCTCGGCAACTAAGATCCCTAAACTGAAGAGAGAGAAGAAGGAGCCTGGTGAGATATCCTGACACAGTCATCACTAAGCTTAAATGAGTACTAATTTTGCATTAAGTGTATTTTAGCACATGATGAAAAGGGAAATATACCACAATAATAAGTATTTCATCTGATTTTCTTCCTTAAAGAGATGCGTGGAAATACTTTGAAACACTTTAGTATTACTTACAGCATACATGGAAATTAAAAGCAAGGTAGTCAGTGCTCAGGTTAAACATGTAGGAACTTCTGTTATGGTTCTCTAGCTATAGTAACTCACTGAAGTTTCTTTTAAGTATTCTGCTTCTCTTGAAGTGGGGGATCTTCTGTTTTCTACTTATGGTTTTGATCTAAATCACTGAATATGTGAATAAAAAAAAAAAAAAGCAGATTATTTTTTCATAATTAGATTGTGTACAAATGAAAATATGTAACATGTATGTTCTCTGCCACTAAGGGCCAAGCCCTGATCTTCTGGCTCAGTGTACAGTATAGCTTGCAGAACTTGATTAAACAAACTTATTTTCTGACTGGCATATTCAGTCATGGTGACTTTTAAAAAAGTTGCACACTATGGTGTGGCAAACTAATCAATGTCTATATTAACTCTCTTTTTTCTCTATTAATAGGAATTTATTATTACTGTTTCAGAAATATTGTGATTATTGGGACAGAGGTGTGACAGGCAGCAATTAAACAGAAAGCTAAAGGAATAGAGAGAATATTTGAGTATGAATAGGTAACCCCCATGAATAGATAAGCACCCTGAGTGCAGTTATGACTGAATCCACCCTCATCAGTGTTGAGCCAGAGTCAATTAGTCCAGCTTTACCTGAGCTTGCCCTGCAATTGTATTGTGCCACCTCCAGATGAGTATCCTCTGCTTCCCATGTTAATTGGATTTTTCCAATAATCGTACCTGACCCAATTCTCTGAATAATG
Source organism: Lagopus leucura (assembly GCF_019238085.1). Lineage (NCBI taxonomy): Eukaryota > Metazoa > Chordata > Aves > Galliformes > Phasianidae > Lagopus > Lagopus leucura. The sequence goes on from NW_024962334.1 coordinate 13,948,873, forward strand.
GAAAAACTGTTCTTTTCCTGAAAATCTCTAGTAGCCTTTTAAAAATGGGAATTTGAGTGCTCAGGAACTAAAACTTCAAATTAGAGACTATTATGCTTTTCTGTCTTAGAGCAAATTTGTTTGGCAGCAGGAGGTTATGAAATTTTCTTCGCGTTCTTAAATTTTCCTTTAGGAAGTAAAACAAAACTTAAAATGTTTAAAGAAAATTTTGAAGATGAATTATGCTAAGTATATGCAACATAAACAATTAGAAAATTCAGAAGTAGTGTTTTTTTGTTATTTTTTTCTTCCCTGACTGTTAAAGATGCTTTAACTTGTTACAGGTACTAGAGTAAGAAGAGCACCATCGTCTACAAAATCCAGTGCAAAAAAAGTGAAGAAACGAAACCCGTGGTCAGATGATGAGTCCAAGTCTGAAAGTGATTTAGAAGAGAGTGAGCCTGTGATTATTCCAAGAGACTCTCTGCTTAGGAGAGCTGCAGGTACTCCAGTTTTTGTGAAATGTGCACTGTGGCAGAAAGTTTAAACCTTACATGTTAACCTATGTTTTCTTTTGACCACAGCCTTCCTTAAGGACATCATCTTCTGCAGATAACTTGCACTGCATTCTCTTCACTGTGATGTTTGTGAAAAAACCCTTAATGGCAAGACCAAGAGTACTGGGAAAGATTTTGTAACTTGATCCAAAAATCTTTCACCTCATCCAAAATACTAGAATAGAAATTACTCAAAAAAGCTGTGAATTACACAAGATATTGAAAAGGAATACCATTACAAAGAAATAACTTCAATGCAATTATATTGTCCAACATGGCCCAAAAATCTAACTGGCTGCAAAAAAATAACTGAAAAAATGTCTAATAGGCAAAAGTATCAGAGACCTTTTTTTCCTCAAGTCTTTTGTAATCCGAGGCAGGGATTGCTGAGTGACTTCTCCTTTAATTTATTTATGTGGTAGCGTAACTATATTGAAATGTGTAAATATGTATTTTTCTTCTAGCTGAGAGGCCTAAGTATACATTTGACTTCTCAGAAGAAGAAGATGATGCTGATGATGACGACGATGCCAACAATAATAATGATTTAGATGAGCTTAAAGTAAAAGCCTCTCCAGTTATAAATGACAGAGAGGATGAGTTCGTTCCCTCAGACAGTTTAGAAAAAGATGAATATGACTTCTCTCCAGTCAAATCAAAGCCATCTCCAGAGTAAGTACTGTAACTCAGCAGTATATTTTTTAATAATTGTTTTGGATACAGAAGTCTCTAAACAAAACTGATGCAATATTGATTAATTATTAATCTACACATAAGATGCAAAACAAAACGTATACATTTCTGAGGAGGAATGGAAGTGTGTATTATCTCATCGTTGCAATTGACTTGGAAAGACATGGCTTACCAAATTGTGTCAGTAATGTCATCCCTTAATTGTTTAAATTTAGTAAAATTTTTTGTTTTCCTTCTTGAACCAACTTGGTATACAGAACTATAGATAAAACTGTAATGCTGTTAATTTAAATTGTTACAATGCATGACAAGATAGAGATTTTATTAAGGATTTGCCTGCTGAAATGCTAGATACGTGCTACATTGCAAAAACAATAGTTTAATCTCTTATGGATGCTATAATGTCTGCCTATTTCAATATGTAGTTAATGCAATTTATGCAATTTCTTCTTGTGTCTGGAAGTAGAAAAATGTCTCAAGAGAAGAAAAATCAAGACTTTGGGAACATTTTCTCATTCCCGTCTTACTCTCAGAAGACAGACGATGGTGAGCTTATTTTCACTGATCTATTTACTGTTATGGAATATGTGTGGGGTTTCATGTCATAAGTAGAAACTTAATGCAGTAATTTTAAGAGTAGTGGTATTGAGATTTATGCAGGGGAAAAGGAATCAGAGGTTCTGATCCTGAGAGGAGCACAGCTTGTACTGTAGGTACACGGTACGCCCATAGCCTGGCTGTAGTATCAGAAGAGTGGATCTGTGGGATTGATCTTGAATGTAACCAATAAGGATGATTTAAAATATGCAGTGAACAAATCTTATTCTGAACATACTCTGTGGTTATAGATACAACAAAATTGGACAGTGATGAGGAGGATTCTACTCCTGTTTTCTCATCACCTTTCGCCCCAAAACAAACAGAGAAAATTCTAAGTAAAACAGTAGCTGCTAAAAAAGGTAAGTGTAGGATTACCCTGTAAATCAAACCTTTTTTGAAGTTCTTCACTTCCATCTTTGCATCATCTCTTCACCATCATCATCTTAAAAGTGGAACTAGCATTCATTTATTTCAAATTCAGTGGCACTGCAGGAGGGGGTGTGAATTTCTCCCAGCTCCTTAATGATATTAAATTCTTTCTGTCTACAATAATGTCAATACTTGCTATGTATGGAGCTCTGCCTTTTAGTTAAACTAATGAAAGGCTTTAACTCTCAGGGAATAAATGAGCCATGATGTCCTTCAGGTTGAAGATAGTCTTCTATAATGCATCTAACTTATTAATGTTAGAAGGAAGGGCAGCAGTGCAAAGGAGGAATCCCCAGGAAGTACTTAAGTCCTAAGCAGCCCATGTAGCTGCCATAGTGGTACTTAGTTGTAGTTTTTGATACAGAGAACGGAAGGCTACCCTTACACTTCAGAGGAAGAAGTTTCTTCATTTCTTAGTCAGGCTTTTAGAACTGGCAATTTGCATGTTCTTAAACCGTGGAATTCAGGACAGTTCCAAGAGCAAGTTCATTACTTGTATAGGTTTCATTAGTTGTGCATGGATATTTGTTGGAATAAGTTGTTCAAGCACTGTGTTCCTTGGAGAATATTGGCATATATACTGTTATCTTTCTACTTCTAAAGGAGAGCTCTGAGCCTGTTTCTGAATACATTTTAAGGATTATATCAAATGCTTGCCATAATTAATGCCGAACCTAAGTTGAAAAATTGTTGTCTTCTTAGCAGATAATAGACTGCAGGTTTTTTCTGCTTTCAAATCTTTGCCTTGCTTCTATTACTTCTTTCAGATGACTTCATTTTTTTCTTTCTTCTTAATAGTGTCTCATCCAAAAGCAATTTTTTTGACTGTAATATGGTGGTCAGCTTACAGCTGAACTTAGTACATTAATATCACAAAAAGATGCCTCCAGAAAATCTGCAAGAAAGCAGCCAGTTACTATAATTAATTTACTTTATTAAAAATGAGGAAAAAATTATCTTGTTTTATGGGTTAGGTGCCATTGATTTGCAGCATCCATTCACCCTCCCCTCTTTGCTTCCATAGTTCTAATCTGTCTCACTGACATTGTGCTACTCTAATTGAATCAGTGAACGTCTGACTGATTCTCAAACACTTGAAGACTTTTTAATCATCAATAGTAAAGTTCTATAATACAGTGAATGAAGATTATTTTTAAGTCCTTTATGATGAACTTCTGTTTTAAATACAAGACCTGTGTATGTAGTAGCATGGATGCAACTTAGCATTCAACCTCTCTCTCCCTTTCTCTTTTGTGAAGGTGTAGATGCAATTAGTTGTCACTAACATAGCTTTGAAACTTTAAAACACATTTGTGATGTTTCTGAGTGCTGATTAACCTTTACTCTTAGAAAATAGGTATCAACAGGCTTTTGTTCAGGGAAGAAGAGTTATACTTTTGTCTCAGTAGTAGTCTTAGAGACGCAATTTCCTTTTTAGTGCACGAAAATTCACAGCATTCAGCAGTTTTCATCTTTTCTCCTTTGCCCAAACTATACATGATCACAGTTTATTTGACAGTGCAGTGCTAAATCAACACGCTTAGTTATTGGTCAGCTGGTATTCTTCTAGTCATGTCCTTAGTGCTGTGTCCATCTTCTGATATCCACTCACTCTTGGTGAGTGCCTCACAGGGGAATGTCTGTTGTGTAGCTGAAGCAATTTATTACAAACAGTTGTGTGGGGTTTTTTTTGTGACTTCAGAGCCTGAATTTTGGAGGACAGGAAGCTGATACTGAAGAACTACTTTTTCTGTCTTGTTATCTGTATGGCCACATTCCTTTCTTAGTCCAGGGAAAATAAAGGAATAGTTAGGAGATCAGCTTCTTCTCAGACCTCGATCAATTTGAGATGAAATTTCCTGATCTCTGGCATTGACTGACTCTGGTTTGCTTTATGCTAATATACTTCTTTTGTCTTCTAATCGAGATACCTATAGAGACCTATTTTAAGTTGTTTTCATATATGGCTCCTTAGTTCCAACTTAAGCATCAGTTCTTCACCCTCAAAGTCTATCTAAAAGGCTGCCGGAGCCTCTCCTTGATGCCAGAGAAAGCTTTGTTTCTAATATTACCAGGACGTGATACTGGGACTACTCAGTAGGTATCACAATCACACAAAGCAGTGCAGTGATTCTCCAGCAGGTAGCAGTTAAAGGCAGTATAGCCAGAAAGGTTCTGGAGACACTCATCTGTTGTCTGAAGACATTCCCTTAGCAGTATCACAGATGAAAGCTTGAGTACTCACCAGTGTCCACGTTCCTGCTATCTGGAGCTTTTTACATGTCGTATCTTTGAGGTGTTTAGGACTGACAGATAACATGTAGGTCAGGAGTGTAGCAGAGGGTTTTATAAAAGGCTGGTTTGTCTTCCAACATGTGGAGTGCATTACTTCTTGTCCTCCTTGGTGTGAGTGTATGAGGGCTGCTCCAAAAGTAATGCCTCCTGTTTTATTACTTTGGCCCACGATATCGGAGGCGGATGGTGGTGGTATGGCAGCTGAGGATGAACCTTCCCAGCAATATTCCATTGCATTTAATTGTGATGCAACAGATGGCAGCAGAGGGGCAGTCTGACAAAATGGTGTCTGACGTGGAAGTGCAGGTGAAGCAAAGAAGTGGAAATGAATTCCTCTCAGAAACATTGCACCCACTGACATTAATTGACACTTGCTGAATGTTTATAGAGACCAAACAGTGAGCACAGTGAGACAGTGGGGGTGCATTCCAGCAGTGCTGACAGTGACAGTGGGTCACGTCCACTGGTGCAGATTTTTACCAGCACAGCATGCAGGCTCTTGTTCGTCACCAATAAAAATGCATAGATAATGGTGGTGACTACAGTGAAAACATTACTGAATGGTGTTATTGAGCTGTTCATATTCGTTGTAATTTCCATGGAGATAAATAGGAGGCTTTGCTTTTGGAGCAATATGAGTTCTGTCTTTTAAAGATGGCCAAGTTGTGTAGCAGTAGTAGAAATTCAGTAAGGATTCCACAGATACGTCTCCTTCCTGTCCTTTCTTCTTTTTCTGAGGTTCTTTTTCATTGGGTAAACAGAAAACAACACAGATGCATTGTACCTCAGAGTCCTGCAGTAATCATGGGGAGGGTTGTTCTGCAGTTGTGACAAAGACTGTACCACTGTGAAGGCAGAAATGGCACAAGTAGCGAGCTGTTCTGTAATGTAACGTATCTGAGCATGTTTTAAATATCCAACTTGGAGAATTTCTGTTGCTGCTTTAGATAACAGTAACCTGTTTTGTGCTCAAGAAGATAAAAAGCGTTTAATTAAAAACACTGGAACATACTGAATGAACTGGTAGAATTTAATTAAAAGGTTTTCTTGACAAAAGAAACACCTCCTTTTTATTCCTCACAGTTCTAACCTAAAAGCTGAAGCATGTTTTCCTCAAGTGGAGGAGGCTCATCTCATTTTAACATCTGCCATTTATGCTGTAGTCTAGTAAAATTTAATATTTCTAAGCAATATGTGAATTTAACATATCCAGTATCTCTAACTTCTAACAGCAAAAGTAGACGTACCACCTAAACCGAAGAGGGCTCCCAAGGCCAAGAAGATGGAAACTGTAAATTCTGACTCGGATTCAGAATTTGGCATTCCAAAGAAGACTGCAGCACCCAAAGGTAGTGGTGACAATTAGCATCACACCGTGTCTGGGCTCTCTGTAACACGGGTTCACAATTATATTTGGAGGGAAAGAAGAACCACACTGATTCATGAGTGAATGAATCACCAGCAAATTTCTCAGCCCTATGTGTTTTTCTATGGCAGCAATAGTTCATTGGCGTTTCTTGACTATCACTGCTGTGAACTTCTTAAGTGACCTTAGCTGCTGGGAATGCATTTAATGCCTCCAACCCCTTTTAATTGCTCATCCATTCTGTTGGATACTGGTTATTTTCATTCTGTGAGCTCACGTTTATACACATCAGTAAGGTTCTGATCGTTGGTAGTTCTATTAAGTCAGGTTTTCTGGTGCTTGAAACCAATTCATTGGTATCCCAGTTCTCCTAAGAATCCTAGGAAGAAAATGACAGAAGCATTGCAGTGATTTCACTGCGACACTGCAAAGGGAAAAGATGTGCCAGTGCTGATAGCTGCTGTAAACAGTAAATTCCTCAGCTGTGTTATCAGCACAAAAAGTTGCCGAGGACTTGGAGTACTTCGTAAGTCTGGAAGAAGTTAGGTTAGCGAATTTTGGCCGTCTTGAACTGACAGTATGAATTGCTAGCACAAACGGTAACTCCAGAGGAAGAATAAGAGAGAGATATAAAACTGAGAAAACCAACTATGTTATGTTGTATGTTCTGGCTGTAGACTGAATTTGAACTTTACACGCAGACATGATAAAATGTAGTAATGTTTTTTTTCCAGTTTGCTGAACTGTGATGTTTTATTGAAATTATATTCTCTCACCTAGGAAAAGGGAGAGGGGCAAAGAAAAGGAAAGCATCAAGCTCAGAAAATGAAGGTGAATACAACCCTGGGAAGAAGACACCTAAATCAACACCATGCAAGGTCAGTTCTCCCAGTGGTCCTTTCCACTTGTAAACGATAACCTAACAGATTCCTTTCAATCCAAGATGCACATTCTTATGGGAGGGTGCTGAGGTACCAACTGGGGTGGAGATGTGGTTATGTATCAGTTGTTAGAGAAGAGTTGCTTCAGGTCTGAATGTCAAGATGCAAAATGCACAGAGCTTCACAAAGGATTTGTCTTTTCTTTTCCAAAGAAATCCAAGAAGGCCACTTTTGACCAGGATTCGGATGTGGAAATCTTCCAGTCAGGCTTTGCCTCCGAAACTGCCCCAAAGCCCCGGACAGGCCGGGCTAGGAAAGAAGTGAAATATTTTGCAGAGTCTGATGAAGATGATGATTTTGATATGTTTAATTAAGTGCCCAAAGAGCACACAACTGTTTTCCAGCGACTATCTTGTGTTGTCCTTTTGGTCCCTTCTGTCGCAAACTTTTGTACATTTGACTTATTTTATGTGATAAATGTAATTGATGGTTTTTATTCTTGTGTGTAGGCATTTTAACATTTTGTTCTTACACCTACAGTTTTATGCTCTTTTTTACTCATTGAAATGTCATGTATTTGTCTGACTGGCTTGTAGAGATGTTCTAGACAGCGGTGCTAAAGCACATTTTAATTGTCATGGTTGCAAACAGCAAACCTGCTTTTTGAAATGAAGTTTAAACATTAAAAAATGGAAAACTCTCTGTCTTGTGTGTGTAACATGGGGCTGGAGGGACCACTTCCACATAGGTGTTTTTTTAAAATAAATATATTTTATTCTTTGCCAGGAGACTCCATGGAAAAAGGTAAACAGTATATGAACATAGAAAGCATTGTTAAACAATCTCAATGTACAAACAGAGCCAGTGAAAGTACATCACAGACTTGCTAGAATATATAAAAAAAAATCCACTAGTGCTTTAAATGAAACCTAAGAAACTGACACTTTAAATCTGTTAACCATTCTACCACAGTTTTCACTCTGCTTCATGGTGATTTAACAAGGCCAAGAAGGCAGATTCTCTCCTTGTGTTTCTGGAGGTCCTGTCTGTACTTCCCTAGCACCTGGAAGGCCGCATAGTTCAGCTCATTCCTGGCGGTCGACTCTGAAGGAAATACCCTGGACTCACCCATTTGAAAGCTGTAAATGAGTCTGCTGGTTATCATCCCATGAAGTTTCCCTAATGGCTTGTGAATAAGTAAACAAAAACACGGTAACACTGAGAAGTGTTTCTGCCTTGGAGGCTATCATTACTGTAGAAATGTAGTAGTTACCGGTGTAGCTAGGTCACCAGCCAGCTAATAAACCACCTTTTAAATTTTAAAGTGACGTTAACAGTGGAACAGATGACATCTGAATAACTGATCTGGCAGTTAATGCTGACACCGATGTCTTTTCTGCGAGTGCAGGGATTTTGTATACTTTTTACAAGGAAGGAGATGCAAACTGAGGGCATCAAAGAGTAGCTTTCGTATTAACTAATCAGACAGTCCTTGAAATTTCCTTTTCTGGATGTGTACAGTAGTCCATTGCAGCTGGTTGGTGTCTTGATCGTTTTAGGTATGAGAGACAAAAGGAAAGCACCAAACATCCAGTACAGAAAGTACAGCCATACATCTGTATGTACAAAGTCATCAGAAATGCAACCAGAATTTAAAGTTTGAGATCTGTCTTGTCACCATGCAGTCTTGAATGTTCAGAAGAGAAAACAGAAGCTTAACTTTTTTTTTTTTTTTTTTTTTTTTTTTTGCATGAAATGGCTGATTTAGAGTTTCAAAAGTTTGCATTTTCTATTTTAAGAGTTTAAACAGCAAGGAGTATATATCGATACATATGAAAATTTCTTGGTCCTTGTTGAGTTTTTATCTATATATATATACATATATAGATATATATTAAGTCCAGAAAGTAAGCAGCAGTAAAAATGTTTTTCTTGCTTTTCATCCCTGTACATAAGGTGTTAGGAATGTCTGAAGTAGCTGGAAAATGTCTTATTGCACCATAGGGGATTGGCTGACACTGCTGTTATCCACTGAGCTAGGTGAGATACTCGGGCTGTGTTCTGCAGTATTTCCATTTGAGGTTGGTGTCAGTGGTTCGTGTCCTTCAGAGTTCTCCAACATTTCTTGAATAAGAGGCGGCATGGATCCAGGAATTTCCATTTTCAATGTAATGACGCGTTCCGCACCTTCAGGAGGAAAACAGAAAGAAATCCTTTCCATTAGGACAAGATGTGCAATTCCTTTTTCCGTAGCACCATCAGCACTAATTTCAGGGTACGTTATTTTAACGGCTTTGATGTCTCCCTCTATAGTTCTGCATACAAAATTATGTACTATGTAATTCATTGCAGCAAAATGGAGCGAGATGAGCTCTCCTTAACAAATTGATTTAAAATGGTGATGACAGCAGCCAACAGTACAGTACAGTAAATTAGATGAACCACATCTTTACACAGAAGGAACCAAAACGGTACTAAACGATGTTGAGAAATTAAAGGCAACTGCTACCATTTGGAAGGCTTTATAAATTGGAATGCACTTCACAGTTTCTAAGCTGGATGGGATCTGCAAAGCCTGAAGGAGGACAAAATGCTGGGGGCTCTGTGCTAAACAGGTGTGGTGCAATGTCAGAAGTAAATATTGCCTCACAGCAAACTGTGAAGTAAGAATCAGAATCTAACAAACCCTTGTTTTATAAAACAAACTCAGCCAAAGGGATACTTTGGTGAAGCTGCTTTCTGTGGGTTGCAGGTGCTTTGGGCTAATGACTCACAAAAGTACACAGCAGCTCTGCTTACATCTGATGTAACTGAAGCTAACCAACTGCTCAGTGCGTCCCAAGTGCAACAACTACAGGCGTTTTCACATAGAGATGGCTTTGCAGGCTGCTGTGTGCAGGATTAAGCAAAACGACAAAATTAATCTGGACTACCCAGACTACAAGCCAATAAGTAATACTAGTTAGGGAGAGAAAGAGCCACAGAATACAGCTTGCAGCTCCTAACATGGCCTTAGGGATAACGTCAAGTATTTCTTAACTCTAAACTGGAGAGAGATGGATGTGAGGCCTGAGCCATTAGGCGGATAAAGAAACAGTTGGATGGTCACAGCCAGAGTTGTTGTCAAAGGTGCCATGTCCAGGTGGAGTCCAGTCATAAGTGGCGTCCCCCAGGGGTCAGTCTTGGCACCAGTGCCCTTCAATGTCTTCATCAATGACATGAACAGTAGGATTGAAAATACTCTCAGCAAGTTTGCAGATGACACCAAGCTACTGACATAACAGAAGGGATGTCATCCAGGGGGACCTGGACAGGCTCAAAAAGTAGGCACATCTGTACCTAATGAGATTAAACAAGGCCAAGATGTTGCACTTGGGTTGGGAAAATCCCAGATATGAGAACACACTGGGAGAACTCCTGGAGAGCAGCCCTACAGAGAAGGACTTGGGCCAGTGGGCAAAAAAGCTTGGCATGAGCCAGCTGTAAGCGCTCACAGCCCAGAAGGCCAACAGTATTCTGGGCTGCATCAAAAGACAAGCAGCCAGCAGGGTGAGGGAGGTGATTGTCCCTCTCTGCTCTGCCCTCGTAAGGCCCCATCTGGAGCACTCTCTCCAAGCCTGAGGTCCCCAAGCATACGAAGGATGCAGAGCTGTTGGAGCAGGTCTAGAGGAGAGCTGCAAGGATGATCAGAGGGCAGGAGCACCTCTCCAATGAAGAAAGGTTAATGGGTCTGAGCTTTATTAGCTCAGAGAAGAGAAGGCTCTGGAGAGACCTCAGTACAACTTTTCAGTACAGAAACAGATCACGTAAAAAGTTCTGAAACTGTACTAATAGGGACAGGATAAGGGGGAATACTTTTAAAATACAAGAGGGGAGATTTAGGTTAGATGTTAGGAAAACATTTCTTTTTACTCAGAAAGCGGTGAGGCCCTGGCACAGCCACCCAGAGAGGCTGAGGATGCCCCACCCCTGGAGGCATTCAAGGTCAGACTGGATGGGGCCCTGGGCAGTCTGATGTGGTGGGTGGCAGCCCTGCCCACAGCAGGGGAGTTGGAATGAGATGATCTTCAAGATCCCTTCCAACTCAAGCCATTCTATGACTCTAGGGAAAGTGGCGAGGACCATAAAGAGACAGAAATACTCTGGTGTAAAGCTGTTATACAATGAAAAGCGTACCAATGACAGCATTGTAGCAAAGCCCTAGGCTACAGCAGGTAGAGAATATGCTTAAATGCAGCAGCTGTGGACACAGAAATGAAGAAAAGAATCTGCTCACCCTTGGAAGGCCTCAGGTACACAGGGATCTCCAGCAAGATACCCTTACCTCTACTGCCAACCCTTAAATGAGGTCTGGGAAGGGGTGGGTCCTGGCTCTACCCCTTACTTCTCTCAGGTGCATGCAGTACACCTGTGCTCCCCTGGATTGGCCCTGCCTTCCTACCAGGTGCTCAATTACTGGTTCAAGCCGTGACTCAATACTTCCACTACATCTGGAATTAAATGTCAAACAGTGAGGATATAAAGATTCTGTTCCACAGTGAAGAATGGATGTCCTTTACACAGTTTGTTTCTGTTGGGAAGAAGATTTTGTCTATCAAACAGAACAACTTATACACAATTTATAGCCATAAACCTCAGAGTTCAAATACATGGTACAATGTGCAGACTCCTGATCATCAACTTACAATTAGTCTAGTGGAGTATGAATCCGCTTCTTAAAAGCGAAAGAAGGCAAGAAAAGTCAACAACATTAAAGAAAAAACAGTCTGATTATTGGGGAAAGATTCCAGAGAATGGAACCTGTTGACATTCTTTGCTTTTCCATGCTGCTACAATGCCAGTGCTGCACAGAGCACTCAGTCACTGCATAACTCCAGATAAGAAGGGAGAGTTTATATTCATGCCTGAGCTGAGAAGTTTCAGAAACCATTACAAAGGCAATGAATAACTTTCCAGGTGAATGCTGATGGAGCAGATTCATAACTAACTTAAACTGTCAGGAACAAAGGAGCAAGCACTACAACTGGAAAGCAATTAATGACTTCATAGAGAGTGGTATGGAAAATGTGGCATTGTGTACGTTGGAAGTAGAACCATTTCCAACAGGCAGTTACATGAACAAGATGAAAAGAAAGGTCAGCAGGACCTCTCAGTTGTGTTAAAAACACCCACAGGACCAACCACCCAGGTCCTCAGGCCAACGTCCTCCGAGAACACACTGAGAACACACCGAGAACTGTACCTTTTGCACTGATGCTACGAAGATCTGTGATTTTCATTAAGATCTTTGGAAACATGTGAGGCTTGTTGGGTCGTCTCTTTCGGATATAAATTTTCAGTGCTTCAAGCAATGGTTCCTGAAGCTTATCCACTTTCATTGGTTCTTCAAGGTCCTGGCGATCTGCAGGAAGCATCATGTCACTCTATGATCTTAAACGTTTTTATTTTCTTCATCACAGAAAGAAATCATAGAAGCTTTTCCATGTTTTTGATTAAACCTCCATGAGTTTCATCACTTTCTCCATTTATATGGAGAAATACACTCTGTAGCATTTATTCCATTAGGAAGATGACAAACCATAGCTTTCCAAAACTTAGCTTCATTTTTCATTCATTACTGAACAGGTTTGTCATTTCAGTGCTTTGGAACTACGTCAAGCTCCCTATCTAAGGGGGAAATACCTTCCTGCAAACAGTATTTAAGAATTAATTTCGTATTCATCCAGGTTTACAAACTGATTACAGCCAATTTGGCCTTTGCATCGACACTAAACCAAAGTGAGTTACCATCATATATCAGCAGATGGCAGTGCTAGCTTAAGTGACAACAAACGCCAGCCATAAAAGGCAATGCACCAGTGATACATTAGAGGTGTCTCAGAACCCATCATTGCCTCTGATGGGTTATGGTTAGAGACATAAAAGTGGAATCATTTTGTACTAAAGGGCCACCTTCAATAAAGACTGACTTTTGTTTTCAAAACAGTTACTCTCTAATAGTAATTTAAGCACGGCAAAGCTTAATTATGAAAATAAAAACAACCCCAAAACAGTTTTGAGTTTGCATTTCAACAGGCCCATCTGAACACAGTGTTTCTAATGCTACCCAGAATTTGCACAATGGGATAGATATTGGGTGATTAAATTAACAGAAATTTAAGAGAATTCTGGAAACGATGTAAGTCTTTCTTTTTTGCATTGAAGAAATGTAGCTTTACCTGATTTTACCTGGCAATGCCCCTTGGAATCGGCTCCTCCCCACCCCTTCCCCCCAGTCATGTTACCAGTGCTATTCTGCTAAATTTGAAGCACAGCCTGCATTTTCTTGGTTATTCCCAATGACTTCTGTACAAATGTAACCCTACGCATATGCATGCAATTGTATTTACGAGTACATGCTGCACAACCACCTCTTGCCCTAACGGAGCTCAGTCATGAAGGTACCCAAACGCTGCTCAGGAAGAAGCAGTGGGATATATCCTACAGTAGTGCTTTACGAGGCAGACAATAAGATGAAGATGAACTGGAACTGATCCAGTTCATTTTAAACCATACCAGTAACGAAAACAATAACCATCATCAGTGGAAAGCAAGCCTTTAGTGCAGCTGGTTTAGGTGGCATATATATAATACATAATAACACTACATATACATATTCTATATATATCTATACATTTGAGTACAGGAAAGCAGAACAAGTAAAACATAAATGAAGATCTTAATGCGTCTGTTGTTCCAAAGGCATCTGACTCCCCACTGTACAGTACCTCCACAGATCAAGCAGATGGCACTAAGGAGACCGGTTTCTGTGTCATCCATTTCCAAAGGCAGGAGCTGGTTAGCAAAGGTGAACACGAGGTCGGTCAGGGGGCCAAATCCAGCGTTGTGCATCTGAGTTCGGTTCAGGGTAAGGCCATCTGAAAATGTCATGGTGTCTTGTTCTGGTGTGTATCTTGTGCAAATTCTGAGGATCTGTGGAGGGATAGAAATGAAACCTGAAGAATTCCGTGCTTGAGAGGTTTGCTGCATTCTCCAAATGCAGCAAATTACCCGTGGACTGAAGTATGTGCTCATGTCAAAACAATATGAAATCAAACTCCGGTACGTTCAGTTCCAGTAGCCCTGAAGCTCTCCAGTACCACATAAACAATTGTCTACGATTATTTTTACTGTAGAAATTGGTCACTTCAATGTTTTCCCTCTAGTTACGAAATACTCAAAAATTCTGTGCCATTCCCATGCCTTCACTCATCAACATTACCATAATAATCCCATCAATCGCTCTGTAATTAGTATGCTCTACACATCGAACTATAAAACGTTACTGCACTGCCACGCCGATCCCAGCAAGACCGTGCAGATACCTGAGCTCCCCGAGCGCCCCCATATCGCATTGGTTTGGGGCGCGCGTCTGTGTGACTGTGCTGCTCTGAGCCGCGGCTCTGCTAGGACAAGGCATCTGCGCCTTCTGCGTGAGTGCAGGCAGCTCCCAGCCGGTGAAGGAGGCAGAACACAGCCTGAGCTCTGGGGCTCCTTCATTTCTTCTGTGACGGCAAATAAACGGAAAGTTCTGCTGCAGAACTCAACCAGCAAGTGAACAAACGCTCGGTTGGGAGAAAGACAAAATGGAAAGGCGGCCCAACAGGGAAGGAGCAGCAGGCCACTGTTCGCCGCACTCCCACCCTATGGAACACCTGAGAGGAGCTGTGGTGCAGGTGCCGGTTAAGAGCCGCACACGCTCTTACTTTGCTCATTTCCCCCGCACCGCTCAGCAAGGTGCGCTGACTCAGGGCCGCACCGGGCGTCAGCGCCGAGCTCGGGCCCTGACTCGTCCCCACCGGCAGCTCACAAAGCGCTCCTTGTCCCGCCGCCCGCGCGCTCCCTCTGAGCCGATTAGCGGCTGAGCCCTCACGCGGCAGCACGCGGCAGCCTCAGCAGCTCGCCCAGCTTCTCCTCTTCTCCCCTCAGCCACAGCCGCGTGCCGCGCACCGCACCCGCCCGGGCGGCCTCCCCCGAGCCGGCACCTCCCGGCCGAGCGGCGCAGGAAGGCGCTGCGTTGGCTCCGGCAGGTCCGCCTGTGTGAGGTCAGCCGGCCGCCCCGAGCGCAGATAGCAGCGCGTTGCGGGGAAGGCGTGCGGTCACACCTCCAAGCTGGCCGTGAAGAACGCGGGGCTTTCGTGCGATGGCCAACGAGCACCTGAGGGCTGTGACTGGAAGGAAATGCTACAAAGCACGGTGCCTTGTCAGTAGCAGACGGCACGGTGACCATGCCCTACGCCGCCAGGAACCGCTGGAGGTTCTCGTCCCTTACGCTGTTTCTTATCCTTTTACACCCAGGAGCTGGGCTCCACGATCCTCCCCCTTCCAACTTGGGGCATTCTAGAATTCTACGGTCTTTAAAAAGAACGCTAAGGAGCGCGGAGGGAGCTGGCGGAACAACAAACACCTCTTCAGAGCCCACCCAGAAGAACAGAAACTAGGCTTTGGGTTGTCCCCTGAGCAACCTGCCTCCTGCTGTATGCAGGCTGCGGGCTCCCCAGCACTCCCTGTGGGCCGGCCTTGCTCTGCTGCAGATGCACGGAGCAGCCTGAAGCTGCCACAGGGCCGACATGGAGGAGGTCATCCAGGCTGCACCCGCAGCAGGAGTGAGCCGGGGGCTTGGGGAGGGAACCAGAGAGCCAGTGAGCAGGCACAGGGAGCCTTGCACAATTCACGATTAAAACCTTCGGGTCCCACGGAATGTAGTTACTTCCAGGCACAGCCGGCAACTGGGAAGGTTTTTCACAAAAGGCAGACTGCAGGCTTTTGTGCCTAAATGCCGCTTGAGCCTTTAATTGGATGAGCCTGCAGTGGCTCAGACGGGGCAACTGGCACAGCTGAAGCTCAAGTATGTGTTTTCTGCAATGCACTTAACTTGACTGGAGCAATCAGGTCTCAGGTTTCTCCTACATTCCTTCTACATTATCCCACAACACACTGTTATTAAACTCTGAGACAGATCATTTAAAATGTTTTTGTGTTTTTCTTTCTTTTTTTTTAATTTATGCCCTTCATCAAGATCTGTGAAATGCTATGGATATTGCTGAGTTGCTGCTAAACCTTTCTTGGGCAAACTTCCAGTGTCAAAGTAAAGTCAATTTCAAGCTCATAGTCACTGAAGAACATATGGGAAATGTCAGCACTTCAAAATAAGAAATCATTGTATCTTTCTCCATTTTAAACTGTCTAGAAGACATCCTCCTAATGTCCTCAGTACTGTTTAGATTTTGTAACTAAGCCAAGTATTTTAGTTGTCACTCTGCTCTTAAATGCCACTTGCAGCCATAAATAAGGTTCTTGCCAATGATTAAAGGACCCTTTGTTTTAAAGAATACATCTTGAAGTGTCTACAACTCAGTTACAAACAGCTAGAAAAAAATCCACCGTCCAGTTCACGCAAAACCCAAACATCCAGAATGTTGCATGCATTGCTGCTGCTGTCATACTGCTTTACACAGATTTGCTAAAGTAAGAACTCCTTGTGCCACACGCTCACTGCCCCAGCCAGGACAGTTTCCCAAGGAGAGAAACTCAACCTCTGCAAGGGCATCAGCAGATCAACAAACCTCCCAGCACTGCCATGCTCTCTGGAACGAGCTGCCCTGTGCTCACAAGCGCCTGCTTGGTGCTCATTGGGATTTTACAGCAAAAACTAACAATGGCATTATTAGAGCTGAGAACTTCAGGGTTTTCCCATTGGATTCGAGTGAGACTGAACTATGGAGTCCCTCCACATCCGATGCTCTCCTGCCATGGGGCCAAGTGGACCGGCAGACACAAGCAGTCACTTTTATGAGGGTTACTGAATTTTAGCAACATTTATCCCTGGAACCCTTGGCTCCAGAGCAAATACAAATTCCACCAGCCTCAGTTGGCGCCTTTAACTATTTTGCAAGACTTGATGTTATTTCCCTTATAGAATTTGTGTTTGTTTGTATATAAAACAATTATTTGACCCACATCCAATGGAGTTTATTAAGTTCCTGGCAGTATCTCCTTTCTCAGGGTGTCAGGGGATTAAGGCATCTAAGGCTGCAAGATCCAGCTAAGCTGAGCCCTCAATGGTGCTTCTAAGTGCTTCGGACTCACCCTTGCCCAGGAGGTAAAACCAGGTCCATTGAACCAGGGCTGGACACAGAGTGCTCATGCTCATGCCTAAAGCACAGGGCTCCAGCAGCCCCACCGAGATGCTGCCCCTTGTCAGGAGGGCAAACATGAACAAGGTCTGCAAGCACAGACTGGCAATACAGAGGTGTTAGCTCCAAAAGCCAAAGAAATGAAGACATTTGGGATCTGCAGAAATCTCTACTGTGGTCGTGCAGATTGGCACCTGCTCAGAGCTCTGCCCTGACTAGTGTTCCCTCAGCACGAATCCTCAGCAGGTCCCTGGGTGCAGGGCAGCACTGCCCAGCAATGCAGGCACACGGCCAGCTGCAGGCAGGCACACGCTGTGCCTGGCTAAGAGAACTAAGGGGAAAAGCAGGCTCTACGAAAACATTGCTAAAAGTGCTGTTATTTAGCTTAAATAAAGATACAGAGCTGCACTCCAATCAGACTACGTGCAGGTGATGTGGGTTTAATGGATATGGGCATTTCACAGACCGTGCGCATGCCACACATAACTGTGGTGGTGGTAATTATCCCTTTTTCTTTTTAAGCAGCACATAAAGTAGTCACATAAAGCTTGTCTACATGTCACACTGGAAACTTAGGACTCTCACAGCAAGCTCATCTTATCCATCCTGAGTCTGAAGAATCCTCATCTCTTGCTACTGCAGGCAGCTATGGTGCTTGTATGTCTACCTGCACAGATGTGTCACCTTCTCCAGTTTTGTGAAATATAAAGAAGACAACAAGCAGGTGGACAGGAATGACAGAGCTCAGTAAAGGTTGTAAGTACAGCTTGGATATTACCGTACTCCCCAGGAATAGAAGTGGTGAATTGGCTTTAAAATAAGAATCAACCTTTTCTGTCCACGAATTAGGTGAAATATAGTTACCGTTTACTACCAGCCTTGTTATTAATATTCTAAGGACCAAGTTTTTATTTAGCCACCTTGATGAAAGGCTGTGAAGTGCCTCTATTCAGCCCTGTACCTTTATCTAGATCTTTATTAGTCCTATGTGCAATCAGGAGTTGGACTTGATGATCCTTGCAGGTTCCTTCCAGCTCTGGATATTCTGTGAACTCCAGGAACCCACAGGATCCTTAACAATTACAGAATCAGGGTACAGCTTTTTTCCCCAGTAGCTACAGAGCCAGAAAATGGCAGCTCCAAGAAGGGAATGCAGTTTAAAGCATGAAGTTTTAGGGTTAAAGTGTTTGGATGAACAAGTTTTTGCTATATCCCAACCTTTCTCCCTACCACCATTTTTGAATAGTTCCTGCAGGCTTTGCAAACAGAAAGCAATTCTCTTCCCATACTTCTAGCAGAATACTTTTGAGGACATGTTCAACTGTATGCCTGTATGCCTCCTGGTGTAAGAGGAATGTAACTGCACCTTCTCATGGCAGAGCTAACGACGACAGGCACACAATCAGTAATAAATGGCCCTGTCTTACGGAGGGATCACATGTGATAATGCTGAGATGGTCTGGTCTGAATGGGACTGGAAGAAAGCGATAACGAGAAGTGACTCTTGAAGACCGCATGGCAATCTCAGCTTTCCTTTTTTTATAGGCCGAAGAATAATATCCCTTCTCCTCCTCCACCCCCTTTTCCTCCTACATCAGTGTCCTCTAGACACAATTCTTCAAAACAGCTTTTGACAACACAAGAGGAAAAGGTCACAGCAGTTAACATCTTCCTCAATAGGCTCCTGTTGGAAGTAACGCACTTTTAGAAATTCCAAGGTTAATCACTTTAACTTGAAATTCTCTAGTATAAATTCCCACGTTAGGCTGAGAAATATATCTACAGTAGCCACCCTACAATGGGCTTCCTCATCACACTGAAAATTCAGCTGGTTCAGTAAGGACCAGAAGGCTGATGCTCAGAAGAAAACATTTAGAGGATGTATAAATCATGTTTGAATTATTTAAAACACATTTAAAGCATTAACTGTTTCACTAAAAGTCACTGCAATAGTCAATAATACAGAGTATATTTGCCTTTAAAAGCTTGAAGACACCTAAGGTCTGTATAAAGAAATGATGAGATCCCAGAGGGCTCCTCTGAAGGTCAGCATGACAAACCACCAGAGACAGAGAGAGAAGAGCTTGCCACTCAGTGGTGTGGTACGGAGGAAAATTTCAAGCTTATCTGCATAGTTCTCTTCCGTAGATTTTATACTTCTCTATTTAAAATTGAATTGCATTTTTTCCTCAAATGTGTACGAAGTCCATAAACAGGAGTCCACTTTCACAGGCACCTACAGCATTCCTAAAAGCAGGTAATCCTGTGTACCAAAGGCTCTGCGCCTGCTGGGCTCTAAGTGCATCACTACGACCTGCAAAATGCTCACTCCAAATATTTGGATCTGGATCCTCAAATCATCTCATGACCAGCTGTACAGCACACCCCTAAAACTCCATGCAGCAGACCTCCTTCTGGAAATCCTCCATGCAGAGCCCTGGCTGCACTGATTTGCGGGAGGAGGAAGAAGAGGAGGAGGAAAGAAAATCAGACCACTCTTCAGTGCTGAAGATGGGGAAATTTTTCCAGACAGGCATATACTTCTTTTTTATTATTTCAAAACATGCCTTTCTTGCAGCTATACTGAAATCCATGAAGTGTAAAGTCTCACTATGTATTTTGAAAAGCACAGTCATCCTAAATAACAAGTATTAGTAGACATGCTAGAATCCACTTGTGAATGTGCTGGTGAGTTTAATTATGCAACCATAAAGCTGGGGCAGCATTTGACCTTTTGTCAATTACAGTAACAGAGTGTAATAGAAAATAAATCACTACTAAGGAAATAATATAAAGATACGTACCAGTATGTCCAGGCAGGCTGCTTTAAGTAGAGTTATCTGGTCTGCAATGGTCAAGCTTGTAAAGCCTGGCAATCGTTTTGCAAATTCCACTATTTTAATAATGCACTTTGTTGCAAGTTCACTGAATTTGTCCCATAGCCCAAGATCCAGTCGAACCCGATGGTCTGCACTAGAGTTCTGGAAAGAAAGGCAGAAGGCACCATAAATCAGTAACATCCCTTTCAGTAAGTGGTTTTCAAGGGAAAGAATCAACAACCAAAGTATTCCTTCCAGAAGTGCCCTCTATTAACATTCCAGGCAATTTCTGCAGTTTGCTGTTGAGATGATGCTGTTTTTAAACTTGGATTAATCGCCTGAAAATTCCTTGGATATTTCTCTGTTACTTACGATTGCAGAGGCCATCTGTACAAGGAATACAAATGAACTTAAACATTTCCAAATGCCACTATCATTATTCTTCCTTGCCATTGTATAATAAGTGCATTGAGAGAGACAATTTGCAGTTGTACCCCAGAAAATAAAATGAACAGTTGAACAAGAATATTGGGTCTTCATCTGGAAAAAGCAGCACAATATCTGGAACATAGTGTCACATACTTAAGATCTTAGCAAATTAGTTCTACTTAATTTATCTGCTCTGTGGCTCTGCAAGAGTTCTACAGCTTTCTCGAGCTACAGTTTCACATTAATTAAACAGCACTTTTTTACACAACGTTACAAGAAACACCATGTGCAATGATGAATGCTGCTTGCTGATAGGATTGGGCATCCAATATACATCCTCCTGTTCAAAGAGCCACCAAGACATTCAGGTTGCGTCTCTCAGTGAGCGCTCACATATCTTACTCCAAAAGCCCACACTTTTCTAGGACACATAGCAAAAGCTGTACCCAGGCATTTGTCACCTTGGTGCCACTGCCTTTCTTTTGTTCACAGGAAGGACAGACTGAACAGGCAGAATGGGGATGTAGGGAATGGGATGAGCTCAGCAGGGCCATGGATACTGTCAGCAGGCCCAGGTTCCTGCAGCCCTCGCCCTGTCCCAGTGCTGCATTGCCATGTGCCATCTCCATTGTCAGTCATGAAAGGGAAGGTCATGGCAGCCCCAGGGGAGCCACCAGCTGGCACTCACCTTCACTTGCAACAGAGTAGAGATTCAAGCCAGTAATATTTATATTCGGCCACTATTACACAGAATAAATGCTAAAAAGTGTTAAAATGCATGATATACGTCCTTCTTTGCTTTTCTTCTTAAGGGATAAGAAATTAACTTCACTACTTCTATTTGAATTTTTACTCTGGGAAAAACTCTTTTTTTTTTTAATGACAGATTTAAAAATAGGAGAAAATGTCTTTATAATGCTAAGCCTAAAGAATTGCCTTCAAAATGGTCCAAAACTAATGGGTTAACAGTCATTGTAATGCCCTTTGAAACATTTCTTTCGGCTACTGGAGTATGCATCCTTCAGATTTATTTTATTTCATCCTCAAGGACCTTGGTGAAATACAGTACATTGGAGGAAAAATAAGATCAAGATGTGCAGTCATTCAGGCTGTAATTAAATTTAATAGGCAGTTTATCCAGTTCATAGAAAGATGGCATAGCGTAGAGCTACACAAAGCAGAGCCTAAAGCAGGAAATCATTTTACAATAGGGTATCCATCTGGAAAAAAAGACGTTGCATGAAACCAGCAAGTGTGAACGAAATCTTCATCAGTATCATATGAGGTTACTTTATCATGCTGCAGTACTGGCAACGGGAAGTTTGACATGTCTTCTATTAAGAGTAATGCACAGCCGTCTTAACAAATGTAAATCTAACTCACCATTATGCAAACTGAAAGGAAGGGGCAGTTAATAAAATACAAAATAACTTGGTGTTTTACTGTGCGGGTTGCCAGATTCCTCAGTGTTGGATCTAATGGGGTTTACACATTGTCTCTGAGACGCCACAAATGGGAAGACTTTCAGCATTTTATCTGGTAATGAACGTTAGTCAAAAACACGGTCGAAACAGCTAGATTTTGAGCAGCATTTCTCAATAGGTAAAAACAAAACGGAGCCGGTATCGATGTATAGGTTGAACAATAAAGCACGGGGTTAATAAAATGCCTGTTAGAAGCTCTGATTAAATTTGCCTGAGGATCTCCTGTAACGGCGCTGTGAAGAACACGCAGACATGGCGCCTCTTCCTGAACACTGTACTGAAGCAGGAGGTTTTTGGGTGTCTTTTGCAGGATCAGCCTTGCATGTTTTTCAGGCCTTTGCACCAGCGCACATATGGTGGAACAATACTGTAATACACCCTGGTGACATCTTTATCAGTGGAAAAGCCCAACCTTGCTATGAAATCCAATTAAACAGCCATTTTTGCCACATAAATGGATCCCATTTTTTCCATCATTTTTGTTCTTCATCGCAGGCTGCTCTATCTCCACATTAACAATATAGGATGAGTTACTCCCAGAAACAGACACAGTAGCAGAATCCCCACTGTCTTTAAAATCCACTTTACAAATGAAACTAGGCTCACAGGGGCACTATGCCCTAATCAGGAACACTTGCAATACCTCTTTAGTAAAAGCAGTAATGCACTCCAGCTCCTGCAGGCTCACTGAGGACCACAACCCACTTCTTTGCTCAATCCCAGCATCAAGACATGTATTTCCTCTACACTGGCACTGAACAACAGCCGTGTCACTTCTAAGCCAAGGACTTACAAAGAGCAAAACGCCGCTGAGGGGCAAAACCTCTCTACTTGCAGCCAGCAAAGAGCAACCAGGGAGAAACTGAAGCAAAGGTCCAACAGAGTAAATTTTTTTTTCCCTTTTATCCTCCCTTTATCACGAGGTTGGATGTAACACAGCTGCAGACTTACAAATAGTACCAGTCTCAAGGGACGAGCAGTATAGTTACACTCAATTATACTATAAAGTATGACATCTCTAGAGAAATTACTACGGCACTTTCTCTTACCTGGATGACAGTAATAAAACAGATCTATTTATGATGGACTTTTGAAATCCATTATGTTTAAAGAGCTTGCTGATTCTCATCATCGACAGAACTGTACTTGCCTCTGCCTACCAAATGCAACCGTTAAGGCAAATGACTCAGGGAATTTAATACAAGCGCTATTCCCTCATTATTTTAAGTAGACTTTTATTAACTATGCAAAGTACAGCAATTATTGTAGATAGGGACACTTTTTCTTTTTAAAGAGCAGATGGATATAAAAAATGCAATTGAAATGCTTTTCCAAAACCAATATTTTTGACCGGGTAAAAATACACAACGGGAAAAAAATAAGCGCATAACCTTTCCTGCAGGAAATGCAGGCTGCAGTCTTCAAGAAGAGGACTCAGATATGCAAGCCAAATGTCTGCACAGGTGGTTTTTTTTATGACCGTATCTCTGGCAAGCTCTTTTTTCCTCCACTCTCTTACACTGACATTCTTTGCTCATTTTAGCAACAAACAAAACCCTGCTTTAAATTAGTCCAAAAGATCACATAACCAAGGGCGCACAGGAATCACACGCATGGAACAGACTCTTCCGTCCGCACTTCCCATCACTACGCAAGTGCTAAGCGCGAGAAATTCAATATGCTCGTTTCTCACCTCTCAGTTAAAAAATTAAGTCAAAATTTATAAGGTTACAAAAGCAATCCGTATGGTTTGCAGCACGAGAGCACCATGTTTCATGAATGTTAGCCAGCAGGAGCAGACAGAAAGCACAACTTTAATATTCTACCTGTATCAGCCTGTTGCTATCAGGAAAACTAAAGCTTCATATGGTTCTAGCTCAGCATTTAGCAAAAGGGTTGTGCGCTTCTACTTTTGAGTTCTGATCTCTATTTCAAGTGTGTTAAAAGGAACAACTACCACCTGAACCCTGCCATGCTGTTGTCCAAGGACTGAAGCTGTGTCCCTCAACCCAGCACAAAAACACCTCACTGCAGCCTGAGAACATCACAGATCTCTGCAGTCTGGTTTCTCCTCCACCCCATTGCTTGGCAGTCTGTTGGAGATGAGGGCCCTTTCCTCCAGCCACAGGGATATTTAGGCATATTTCATTTCCCAAGGTTTTTTTCTTGGGTGCAAGCATACAATGGAGAGCTGTACTGTCCCTTTCAAAGCCAGGCAAAGACACCTCTCACAAACGAGACATTACACTGAATTCCTATCTAAAATGCTGGAGTGGTCACCAGACCTTAGTTAGATGAGAGGTTTAAGTACTATGCATTTCACACAGAGATTATGAGAATGAAGCCAGAGGACAGTTAATATTTAGGCACCACCCCTCTCTGCTTTGATGCAGCTGTTGAAGGAAGACGTAAAGCTCTCAAGATTCCAGGTAAGCTAAAAATAACTCTTTCAGTATAATTTTGGTACTGGGACTTGAATTGTTCCAAGTCATGACAAAGTAGCAGGGACTTTAGTCTCTATTCAGCCTCAGAGGCAGCACGGTCAGTTTGAGGCAACTCAGGGCCCCTCAGTGACTCAGATTTGTCCATTTCTAAAATCCAGGTGCTCTCAGAACAAGCTCTGACACTTTTTTTGAGGACATCAGCACATCATCAGGTTCAGCAGGAACCCAAGAACAAAGGCATTGGCAGTATGATATCCAGCAAGACCCTTTCCAGTTTCCATCTGTATCATTTCAACAACTAAAATATTAATGAAACTTAAGCCTCTGATCCATGCAAGCACATAGGTGCCCAGGTTTATCTTTCAGCCTTTGGGAACTTGGACAATTACCAGTACTAAGTATTGGCACACCAGCTGCAGCGCACTTTTCTAATGCAGAGGTAGCACAAAGGTTTGTAACAAAACGTTCACGTTTGGAGGTATATGGATACATTATTCTGGGATAGCCAAGTCATTTGCAACGCAGCCTGTGAGCAATAAGCTCTGGCATGCATTCCAGTCTGGCTACGTGTCCCAGCTACGGATATCTGATCACCTCTTCTGCAAGGCATAAACTCACTGTCTTTGAACTGTAAAGATCTCTCACGCTTGTTCAGAAGTGCTCCTGCATTAGCAGAACTGCGAGAGCCTGCCTGGAAGATTTTATTCCCTTCAAGTTGGGGGCACAAGCACACGTACTGTGAGGAGGGGTGGAAGACATTAACCCAGGAATTTCCCTGAAAAGACACACCATGAATCCCACAGCCTCCAGCCTTGCCTTTAGTTATATCACCAGCTGGTTGTTTTCGAGCTTCCAGCCTCGCATGCTGCACTCATCCCCAGGGGGCTGGCTGTGCTTGCCTACTGCAGTAGTGTTTACCAGCATGCCTACATGGATTGTTTTGACTACGTCTAACGCAAGCAGAGAAAACACCAGAGAATCATGCAGAGGACAGACGACTTCCCCAGCACTAACAATTTTATGCAGGTCTCGAAATTAAATGTGAAAAATACTTGTGAAAATATTTTCAGTGACATGGAAAATATGTGCTTTTCTAACAGCACAACACATATGCTTGCTTTTCTGGCACTTAAATGCAAGATCTCATACCTAGATCGGAGATTTTTGAACACTGCAAATAGCATACAGGTAAGTATGCCACAAAGCAGTACCCTACTCACTGAACATTCATGCCACACATGGATTTGCCTAAATTACAATTTGAGAAACTTAATGTTTGTTTCAGGAGTAGAGCACATACTCAAAACAGAGAGCAATCCAGTGACAAATTGTACCAGGATGCCAGATCTCTGCTGCAGGTGCCCAACTGGGGCAGAGGACCACGGAGGAAGGCAGCTCCTCGGCCCAGCCACGCCACTCCCAGCCTCTTTACAGGGGGATGTTTCACACATCTCTTTGCATCAGCCAGTACTGCTCAACTGACAGCCAGTCCAAACCCAACAAAGTCATTCATCAGCTGATAGCTAACATTTAGTTTTCAGTGTCTCTTTCATTAGTGCATTGGCAAACTTGACATTGGATTTTCCCTCGTATATGTATAAAAAAATGTATTTCCCAGAACTGTGCTCTAGAGAAGTTCCTACTTCTTGACCTGAGGCTGATTTTTCACTTCTAAAAAAGCAGCAGAAGCATTTGCTGCTTTGTAGTATTTTTGTAGACTGGAGGAGGAATAAAGTATAAAATGTGCAATTTGAAAACTGGCTTATTTCGATATTTTCTATTTTCTTTGACCATAGTAGTTCTGGGACAGTCACTAGTAGCATTTAAGAACTCCACACCTGCATCGCTGTAAACTGCTGACACAAAAGCAGAGAGCATGTTTTTGGAAAGCAATACATTTCTAATGAATGTTGAAATGTAATTCACTCATGGACACCACCCTTTTCTCTGCTGGATTAGTCTTGCAGTCTCTTGTAACATTGCTAAGTAATGCTTTACAGTTAAGTGCACATATTTCCATGCATATATTGCAGTTTCTTCCTGGCTAAGGAGACTCAAGGAGCCAACAGACTTCTGCATCTATTTCAAACATCTAAAGGCTCCAATACAAAATTCACATCATCCACCAGTATCCAGAATATATTTCCCCAAATCATACTTACTGTAGTGTATTTTCCCAGCTGGCAGAGCGAGGGGAAGGTTTCCTGGTGAGCTTTTCGGATCTTCTCAGTGAGGTCATCCAGCTCTGCTGTCATTTCATAGTTTTCTGTGGACTCCTGCTTTGTAGGTTCCTTCTTTTTTTTGTTCCTATCATTTCTGACAGCTGTAGAAAAAGAACAGGCACAGATGATTCAGATCACCCCATGTTGTGCTTGTTGCTCTGTTCCAAAACATCACAAAGTATTTTGTTTTATTTTAAGCATAAATTATTATAAGTGGAGATAAAACATTATATTCACAGAGAATACACACGCAAGCTTAATTATTTATCCATAAAAACTGAATTTAATGGAATAATGATGAAACCAAGCTTCCATAGGTTCTAGCTGTGGGTGTGCTATCATACTCCCACAGTACCTGTCCTCCAAGAGAGTCGACCACAACTCCACATGCATTCTAAGTCTCTCTTTAACTCTGCAAGGTGTGATTTTTTTCATTGTAGCATTACAGTTGTGCATGGTGAACGGAGAAATTCTCTGCAGTGACGTAGCTGGTATTTTATTGGATGTGAACTGTACTAAACAAAGACAGTAATGGTTTCTCTTTTTAGATTTCATAATATGGAATATAACAAACCCCACATTTAATACAAACTCTACCGAGCAAAAATTATTTAAGGGGACAGTTAAATTCAAAAACAGCCAATGAAAGAAGATGAAATGCATTGTACTCAAGATCTGAAGATCAAAGGAGAAGCACAAACACTTGAAAGAGGAAAAACTGCAGTGAAGCTATCTTAAAGTCGCTTGCCATCTGCTCCTGCCCTCGGATCAGCCTTCTACCTTCCCCGGGCTGTGGGGGATTACTGGAAATATGCATTGTGCTGCATTCGTTCTGTAATTGATTTCCCACATATTTGTGTTTTGTAATAAAATATGACAGCTGCTCTATCACCATGCTACTCTCTGTTCTTTTAATGAAAACAGCTTAATTTTACAAAATGTGCCCAGGAGATAAATCTATGTCTGCAGCATTGCCAATAGTTGTGAATTTTATCAAGAGGCTTGCTGTTAGTTAAAGCTAACATTTTAAGTGTAACCAGATGCACAAGGAACCCACCAGGCTTTACAACAAAGCCAAACAAAATCAGTCCCTCTCCCCAGAGACTCAGTATTGATCTTAAACACTCCAAAGACTAACCACTGCTGGACAAACAAAACAGCATTAACATACACTGGGGCTCAAAACCCCAATACTTAGACCAGAGCCCCAAATTCTGGGGGTGTGATTGGAGAATGGCACACATGAAGATGGTCTGCCTCCACCTGCCAGTTCTTACTCATACCAGCAGAAGCCCACAGCTGGCTCTTTTCTCAGTGGGTTCCACAGGTCCATCTCCACAGTATCCCATCTTCTGTGGGCACTTGCTCTGTGTCTATAACTATAAGGTGGCAAAAATGTAGGCAAACACTGGACACTGCAGGAACAAGAGGAGGTTTGAATTCAGTGTCACCTACAGCGTTTATTAAAGGCTGAATGACACACAGCTAGATTCATGTTCCTCTGGGTGCTGTTTCTGAGAGAAAATTAAGCGCAAAATGGGAAAATAGCAAAGTGGAAAAGCAGCAGAGTCAGGGGTGTCTACAGAAATAATGTAAGGCATGCACCAGAAAACAAAGGATAGGACACAGAATGTTTTTTGTGAGTGGATGAGGTACATACCTCATGCACAAATGGCTTTGGTTTCCTTACTGAAGGTTTGACTTTCCAACTGAGAGAATTCTGACCCTGCTCTGGTAAATATTTTAAGGATGTACTTGACTTCATTTGTGTGAACAGCCCTACACTGAAGTCAATTATGTGTTTTGCTGGATCAGGGCTGGGATGCTGAGCATCTCCATGGATTAAAGCCTAACCTCAAATACCATCAGTTTGCATGTCTGCAGTTACGGACTCTAAAGATGCCAAGAAAAGTGGACAGAAAAGGCAAAGGTATACTTTATTGCAAATCATAGAATACTCAGTGTTGGAAAAGACCTCTAAGATCATCTAGTCCAGCTGCCAGCCTATCACCAGCATATCCTCTAATCCATGTCCCTCAGTGCCACACCTACACAGTTGTTGAACACCTCCAGGGACGGTAAGTCCCTGGGCAGCCTGTTACAGTGCCTTATCGCCCCTTCTGAGAAGAAACTTTTCCTAATATCCAACCAGAATCTCCCCTGGCACAATTTAAGGCCACAGCCTCTTGTCCTATCACTGTTACCTGGGAGAAGAGGCTGACCCCCACCTTGCCACAGCATCCTTTCAGGCGGTTGTGAAGGTTCTGTGCTAGCAGTGTAGTCAGCTGTTGGGGAGTTGCATCCCCCCAGCCATTTTACAAATATTTTCCTAAAGCCAATGTCCTGCCTGACTTGCTCATTGGATCCCAAGGCAGAGCACAAATGCAGTCCTACACGCTGAAAAAAACATCCAGGACTGACATGTACATCTTGAGTGCTCCTAACTGCCACTGCACTCCAGAAGTAAATCCTAATCACTGCTGTACTTAGGAGATAAAAGAGCTCCTTAGAAAATTATGTAAACTCCTACACAACCACAAAAAGCAATAAGCTTTTGTAATAAAGGCCCATTTACTTATAGCTCTACGATTGACAAATTTGCTTAACAGGCAGCCTCAGCAACTACTTATCTCAATAGCTTTGAACTCCTCGTGGAAGACAAACACGTTATTTAGGCCAGTCCTCAGAACTGCTGCCAAGAGCTCCCAGATACAAGGAGATAACTCATGCAGTGTTCCAGCCACTGCTCCTGTGCTACACCTCACAGCTCTTCCTTCAGTTAGACATCAGGTCCTTCCCATCCCAAATCCATAGAGAGACAGCTGCTGGTCAGTCCATACCCAACTGGCCCAGGTCTGTCCTTTGCAGACACAAATCACTGAAGGGTAGGAAGGGCAGAAAGGGAGAATTAACAAGTCCTGAGAACTAAGAACAGTTCTTGCTCACTTTTTCTCTTATTCTGATGGTCTTTGCAATAACATTATAACCCATATAACATTTATCTTCTTGCTTTATGTGTACTTCTCCTATTTTCTAGATTTGTCTAAGGCTGCATCAGACCTAGTGGTATTTCTATATTCCCTGTAAGACAACACAATAAAGTGCATCTGACATGTAACACCCAGGCTCCAAAAGCATAAACAATTTTGACTATATTGAACTATTAAGCAGATTCAACTATATCTATAATTCAACTCAAAAAAAAAAAAAAAAAAAAAAGGGGGAGAGAAAAAGATTAAGACAACACTATGCTTAGAGGAGTTAAATAAAAACACATAAACACACATATTTACACAGTAAATTCCAAAGCCATCACTGCCTGGGGAACAGGAACTGTCACACTGCATGCTGGAATAGGTTTGGATTACAGCTGATGCTTATATTACATAAATCACACCTTTTTGTATCTTGGTCTTTACATGCATATGATCACATCAATCCTTGAAGCAATTCCACTGCCTTTTAATGATGATATGCAAGAGATGAATCTATGTCACAGTTAATGCTGTTGTGGAAAACTCAGGTTATGAATTTCATTACTTGGGCACTAAATTCTGATTCCACGGCTGCATTATTTAAGAGCTCCCAACAGGGGACAGTATGGAAGTTCACTTACCCTGTGAGAAATACTGGAAGTTACAAAATCCAAACAAAAATAAGGTGTGTGAGGGGAAAGAGAATGAGTAAGGTGTACCTGTGTGTGTGGGTAAGCCACGTCGGCATGCATCTCAACACTGCTTGGACAGCTGAGAGACACACGCCCAAGCCTGAGCATGTCTGCTCCCATCTGTCTTCCCATGACAGCTTCCATGTCATCTCCATGCATGCTGTTACAGGCATTTCCACACCCAGAAAAACTACAGGGAACCTTGCCAGGGTTTGCCAGCCCCTACCCTCCAATGCTCCCTCAATGCCTGATGGAAGAAGGGGTTGAACATCAGAGGCTGCCCCTTCTCTGCCCCTGATAGTCTGCTCCCCTTATCCTACGTCTCCCACTGCCTTTTCTCTCCTGTGCTTGAAGCAAAGGGCATGGAATGGATGCTGTAGGATGCTTTTAAGAAAAGCAGGGTTTGCTGTAGGTGAAACTAAGGAAAGGAAAGGCATGAACAGCTTCTCTCAGAGCACCCCAGCTCTCTCATTTAGCAACCATCCAGCAATTCCTGTGCTTGATCAGGCTTTTTTCAAGCATGCCAGAACGCTTGATATTGTCTAGTGTCAAGCACAGTGCCTTCATGTCCACCACATCCAGTCTCTGCTTGGCCAGATGAGTCTGGGATCTAGCCCAAAAGATTCAGGCAGTTTCTGGATCATCAGGTAAAATTACGGCATGCTGAGTTCTCGTGCTACCATTTGTCAAAGGCGACAGAAATGTATGCAATGGAAAAGATCCTGCAGCTCACAACACCATTTTTTCCAATTGCTTGCATAACCTTTGCTTCCCCAGATGCCCAGAAGATAGTTTGACAGCACTTTTCATGGATTATAATGATTAATCAGCAATAGATTCATGACTCGAAATGTTACCATTGCTGTTTTGCCTCTTAGAGATCCCCGTGACCTGTTACAGCTTTGTGTACCAGTTAACTGTTTTTGTTCCTGTGCTGACAACTACTAGTGCTTCCAGTTAGTTTGCATTCCTGCAAAACCGCACCACTCTTGTTCTTAAACATTTCAAAGTTATTTGTTAAGCTAACAAATCTCAGAAGCACCACAAAGCACAGGGAGCAAGTCAGCAATTGCACAACACTCAGCTGCAAAGGCGGAGCATCAGCCTCACCACTCACAGGTGGCACCATTTGCCTGCCACTGCCACCATCGGGGCTGCTGTCCCACTGGCTCCATGGCACTTTGGGAAGCCATCGGTCGATCCACTGCAGAAAGCCAGCAGCCCTGCCTGGTGGAAATGGCAGGCAAATGGTGCCATGTATGCGTGATGAGATTGATGCTCAGCCTTGCGGCCATGGCTTCCAGAGTGCAAACATGCACGGCTTGCATCCTGATACCCAAATCCTGACATCCAAATTCCAGCTACTAAAAATTTCTAATTCTCGAAGGTTAGCAGTTGTGGACAATTCCAGTCAAATACACAAAACAACTGCTGTTGTTGCCAACCTTGATTCATCAGGATAAAGGCCTGACTTCCTCCAAACACCTTGCATCTCCTTTCTCCCCTTCTCTCTCCTTCTATAAACTGTGCTCCCTGTAACTAATGGCATAATGCAAAAACATCTCTCCCAACAGCCACCTTAGCAAACTTCCAAAGACCTAGCACTCCAGAACAGGACAAGGAACCAGCTTCTCTGGCCCCACAGATGAAGCCGGCACCTTGCTGCACATCACAGAAGGCTCCCAAGTACCAGAGCTGATGGCTGCAGGCACAGAAATGGGGGACCTGCTAACATGTGGTGATCTAGGAGGTTGTTTTTCCCCTTTCATAGGGAACATTACACAGCCTTCTCCTGTCACGAGGGGATCAACACAGGATGAGAATTAACAACCATCTTGTATAAAGTCCAAGCCATCCCCATCGTAAGAAAAAGAACAGAAAAAACATCTTGAAAACAACACAATCACGCCTGACAAACAGAGATGCCATCAATTCAGAATGATAAGAATCCTATTCATGTGTTCACAGCAATACAATTGCAAGCCAAACATAGCATTAAAATATGCAGAGCACTAGGTAGTTATAAATGGATTGGCCTTCCTAGGTCATGATTTCCAGATGAAATAATGTTTTCTTTCAGGCAAAAATGCTCAGTCTTTAAAAACAAAAGGAAACTATCTTAAAACAAATTCTTATGCCACAGTTGAGACTTGACATATGGAGAATGACGGGAGGCAATGCACGTTTCACATTAAAAACTCTTCTTCCTAATAGACAAAGCCAGTTAAAAGTACACAGTCTTGCTAGGAGCTTCAAGTACAAAAACAAACTACATTGAAAATTGCATATTTTGTAGCTGATTCAGAGAAACCAATAAGGTTAGCTGTCTGGTGCAACTGTCACAAGACAGCATCTAGAGTTAAGTGAGATAGTTATCTCTCTACAGACACGTATCGAAATTAGCAAGGGAGTGCAGAGAAACAACCATGAAGGAAATTTCATGAGAACCTGGCATGCTACCATTTTCCCCCAGGCACAGAACGAGGACATCTATTAAAGCCTTCAATCCTGCCCCTGGTTTCCTGTTGAGAAATACTGCTCAGCTATGGCAGGCGTGCCCTGAGCACACCCCAGGAACCTCTGACATTAGGCCCTGCAGCTCCACAACACAAGACGGCACCACGAGCCCAAAGGACATCATCCTGCACGATGCCTTCACCTATGCAGGCTCTTCCAGTCACTGGTGGCAGGTTTTTTTCCTGAAGAAGGTGAATTTGAACTCTGCCTTGCAGCTTTGTATTATTCATTACATAATTGCTATGTTTTATTAGAAATATGATCTATTATAACCTTGAATACAGTAACTTAAATGACATTGAAAATTAGATTATTCTGATTATTAGAGAAGTGAGAAAGGTATTAAACATTTGTAAGACTGATAATCAATCAGTGTATCCATCTGAGTGCAATAAAAATCAATCAGGAGCTAGTGCGTTTAAATCTAATTTTTTAAGCATGACATTTTCTTCTGAGTTTCTTTTTTAAATGTCACCCTCTTCTACAACAGTGATTGATTCTCTCCCCAGGGACAGTTCACTCCAACTGTTTTATTCAAAGCACAGAGATCCCATATTCACATTCTTTTCTAAATATCAAATTAGTCACAACAATAATATTTTCATCAAAATGTGAATTTCAGAAACACACACGCATGTACTCAAAACAGTAAGACACAGGATCTAAATTGGTTCAAATAACAGTTTGCTTCTAACTAGCAAACAATGTATTTTAACATGGAAAATGGTGTGATTTTTTGTCCCTTAAATTCCCTTTTTTTTTTCCCCCGTGAAACAGAAGGCCAAGGATTTGCTTGTTTAAAACATAATTCATGTAGAAATGTTTCAGCAGTGAACAGTGAATCACTAGCTATAGGCCGTGAGTAATTACCTATGCCTCCAAAATAACCTTATTAGGCTATTGTAAGTATAGGGTAGACCTTTGATACCTATAGCCTAGGGGGCTCTATTTTTCCATTCATGCACAGGGGATTTATATGGTTATATCCTATTATAACTGACGAAAGCAACACATCTCCCATTTATGTATGAGGATAACTGCAGGGTTAATATATCAAGAACTGAGTTAAAAGAACAGGTTTCATTATATGAATGAATGATACAAATGGATGCTCTACAGCTTTATTTAAACGGCCTGAAACTTGATCTGTGGTTTCAAGGATTCCATCAGCCTGAAAATTTTATTTTTGACACGAAATTCGGCACCTGCTATTGTCACAGCCCTGAAAAATTAGTAGATGGAACGAGCAAAAAAAGAGTTTCTACTCTCTTGAAGAAAAACAATACTAATTTAACTTAGACGTAGTATCAAAATAACCAAGACAGTGCAGAACAATAAGCTGAGGGAAAAACCCACTGAAGACAGCAGACAGGTATGACTTTGGTGTTCTTTTTCTTCAATTTTACTTTGCTATCATTTTCAAGATGAATAATTAATGGCATGGAATATATACATATATGTATGTGCTTGCTTCTTAAACAACTTTCTTCCTGCTTTTAAGCCATATGAGAAGAAAATAAGTCATACTTTGCATATCTAGAATTGACACTGCAAGGCCTGAAACCAAAAGAAAAAAACAGCTGCTTCTAAATGCTGATTTGGCTTCAGTGTTGAGGGAAACCTAGAGAAGGTTCCTTAAAATACTTCAGCTCGGACAACAAAACAAAACAAAAACATCAAAGCTTGTAAACTGCTTCCAGGGCCATGAATATACTGATAAAGTCTACCTTTGTAGATTGTATATAAAACCAGCAGAAACAGCGTTTTGAAGCATGCAGGTGTGGTAGGCAGATGAGACAGTAAATGGAACAGCTTAAGTCAGAGCCAGGATATAGAGTGCAAAATGCGTAACATGGGCTGAACCAAAAACAGACTCCTTCACCTCCCTTATGGTTTCCCTGCATGTTGCAGTCAAACTAGATGGAGAAACAGGAATCCAAACTTAACAATAAACTGTTCAGACAGCATTTTCCCTGAGATTTCCGTTCTCAGGGTGCTTTAGAGGCATCAGCTAATTGCCGCCATGAAATATGATAATCCAGAAACTTCTAGAAGCTGAGGATTAAAGAACAACCGAAGGCTAGCATTAACAATTTCAGGCAAAATAAATCACAAGTATTTCCCATGAAGGCCCAGCAACATGTCTGCAATGGAAATAACCTAGTCATACCCACTGTGACATCAGTCGCTTTCATTTCTACGTGTATTTCACATAACCTACAAGTTACACAACACTGCCAGAATTTCCTATCTTCTCCCTAGGCAGGTCCCACAATGTATCCATTCAGATAGTGATGCATTACAATGAATCTACACAAGTGTCATTCCCATCTCATTCATGTCCTGCCCCAAGTATCTCCCAATATTCTGCACAAAATCGTTCACTTCCCTCTCTAATTGTAAAAGTAATTACTAAGATCTGCTATGCCACTTGTAACAGGCTTTGCAGAGTAACAGCATCATCTGCTGGATGTTGCCAGTCATCCTGTTCCCTGGGTCAGTGCTGAAATTGGAAGGAGTTTTGGGAATCAATCATTCCATCCTGAGAGCTTTCCCAAACTCGCAGGGCTTACGCAAGGAAATGAAGTATCTCTGTGGTTACTGTCTACTGTTTCATCTGCCAAAATCCTAATGGATTTACTAGAAACTTTTTCAGCTATCTAGATAAAATTCTGTATGCAGCTAGTTAAACTGAAATAGTATGGGGAACAGGGCACCTTTTATGGAATAGTGGTGTCCAAACACATTTGCTGAATACATACACAATCACAAATGCAGTGTGATCATTCTTGCTCTTCCTTACAGCTCAAGTGACTAAATGCATACACAGCGATTGAAAAACACTTCTAAATAGTCAGTTTGACATTAAATTTATATTAAGCCATGATAAAAAAAAAAAAAAAAGAAAGAAAAAAAAAGAAAAAATAAAAGAAAAAAAAATAGAGTTGCTATTCACAGGCTGGGTAAAGCAAAACTCCCCAATTTCATTTCAAAATCTGAACTTTCAGTCAGAAGTCGCTAAGTGGCCATTAAATCTGTCTCATCTGATTTTAGCTGTGCAAGTGCCCTTTTGAGCTACCTTCACAAAGCAACTGCCCTTTTGACTACAGTCTTGAAGTCTGCTACACTAACTCTTTATGGATAACCGATTACAGGTAAAAATATCCCAAACTTGACCTTTTTTCTTCAGGGTCACCAGAAGGTAAACCAGTCTACTCATCTACAAATATTACATTAATTTCTCTTATGAGACAGTCATGGTAGTAGGATGGCTCGCAACTGGGAGAACTTCGGGTTATACAATGTCATCAATTCAATTTGTTGGACAGAATTACCCAGAATTGCTGATGGCAAGGAAAGTGCACTGCTGTAAACTAAAACCAGACACTGCACTGTTTCTGCCCGCTATCTGGCCTGACTATAACACTTCATAGTATGTGCTGCAGCTATTTTATTTCTCATCCTAACAGGCTGAAGCAAAAAGTACTTGATTTGCTTGCAGCTTAACTGGAAAGCTACCTATCGTGACAAATTGCAACTTCTTTCCTGACACCACCAACATTTTTAACAAAATGGCTTTCCATAATAAGCACATTCAAAATAACGAACGAGTTTCAGTTATCATACAAATCATACATAATCACAGGACTGCAGATGTTGGAAAAGACCTCAAGAGATCGAGTCCAACCTCCCTGCTAAAGCAGGTTCCCTACAATACATAGCACAAATGGGCATCCAGACAGGTCTTGAACATCTCCATAGAGGGAGACCTCACTACCTCTCTGGGCAGCCTGTTCCAGTGCTCTGTCACCATTACTGTAATAAATTCCTCTGCATGTTTGTATGGAACTTCCTATGTTCAATTCTGGGCCATTGCTTCTTGTCCTATCACTGCACTCCATTGAAAAGAGCCTAGTCTTGTCCATTTGCCTCCCACCTTCCTTTAGATATTAAAAAAGTTTAGTCAGGTTCTCCCTCAGTCCTCTTTTCCCCAGGCTGAAGTTCCCAGCTTATACAGCCTTCCCTCATACAGGAAATGCTCCAGGCCCTTCATTAAATTTGTGGTCCTTCCCTGGACTCCTGGGAGATCCCCATCTTTTTTTAACTGGGGATCCCAGAACTGGACACAGTATTCTAAATATGGCCTCACCAGGGCAGAATAGAGGGGAAGGATCACCTCCCTCGACCTGCTGGCCAGGCTCTTTTTAAGGCACCCCAAGATACCTCTGGCCTTCTTGACCACAAGGGCACACTCCACTCCAGTGAGTCATCTCCCCCTAACATATGCTGACATATGTGGTTATTCTTCCCCAGGTGCAAGACTCTACACTTGTTAAACCTCATCTGGCTCCTCCCTGCCCAACTCTCCAGTCTGTCCAGGTCTTGCTGAATGGTAGCACAGCCTTTTGGTGTGTCAGCCACTCCTCCCAGCTTTGTATCATTTATGCTTTCTGATTATACATGATAAAACAAATTGGACAGATAGTAAACAAAAAGGCTACAGTTCTGTCGGAGGTTAAAAAAGGAGGTGAGCTGGAAGCACCCCTTCCCTGTGCTCATACATTACCACTCAGCACACAAAGTAATGCCTCCTGAAAAGGATGAGCGGAAGTTCAGCAGCAACACCAAAACTGTGTGCCACCTGCATTTTTACCTTTCATTAAGGCTGGTTTCATGCAGTGAATACAATTTGAACCCAAAAAGCGTTCACTCCTATGTTATTCACCAGTATTAAAAATAACAGCCTCAACCTATCACCACCACCACTTTAGTCGTGCAGTGGTGCTACTCCAGCGATCTCAGCAGAGTCCTATTAGTGTAAAACTACAGTAACGTAGTGAGAGATCAGATCTAATATCTGTTTCTGCAGATGGATAATACCGCATTCATAGCTAAGTTTCATTTCTTTGTTTAGCCCTCAAGGCTAAATTTCACATTCGTACCTCCTGGTGTCTTGTGCAATTGTGTAAAGGTGCATCTAGCGAGAGAGCTGCCAACTGACAACACATCTGAAGAGGCTTGCGTGCACTGTGTATTTCATCAAGCACAAAGAATACATTGCCTCGTGCAATCGTAAATTGAGCTCATGAAAGCAGAGGAACAGTTGTTCCAGATGTGTTTTGAGAAAGGGAGCTATAGTCCTGAACCACAGCGCTAGCCTGTGTTACAGCCTAGGCAGCTTGCAGCCCTGGCCTCCCACTAAGCCAGGGATAATAAAATCAAACAAAGAGCTCAGCTACTATTTACCTATTCCTCTGAAGGTAATGTAGAAAACCCGCACAGAATTTTTTCCTAAGGACATATGATTGTTGATACTTAAAAAAAAAAAAAAAAGAAAAACAAGTGAAAAAAAAAAGGAAGATTGGGAGGTTATTTCCATCTCTTGACGCTTTGAGGAAGGCGGTGTGGCTCTGAAGTGGGAGAAGGCAGCACTCAACCTCCCTGCCATTGCCACTGCTACCAGATGACCTGCTCTACCAGGAGGCAGCCCAGCAGCATGAGATCATAAGACAGGAGGGAAACACTGCATTACCTAATCAGGTGGACCTAAGAGCACCAGAAGAGCAATTAACAAATATATTGTTGAGACTTCACATGTACGTGCAGCCCTGCACAGCTGGTGGGCATGTGCCAGCATCTGCCTGTGGAGATTGTTCTGAAACTGGGCCTCATTTCTTAATTAATAGTGCTTGCCATTAAGATGTCGCAGTTGTAATACCAAAAGTATGTCTTATCAAATGGCAAAATGACAGAATGACATGCTCAAAAACTGCATTTTGAATTTTCTTCCCAACAGCTGAGCAATGGGAATAAGAAAAAAAGCTGTAAACTAGTTTAAAGAAGGGCTTTTTTTTTTTTTTTTTTTTTTTAAATCACACTGTCCTTTTTCACAAACCTTAAACTAAGGCTGAGCTCAGGGGGTCGCCTTTTACTCCCAGCCACAGGATCTTCAGCTCTCTGTAGAAGGCTAACCTGAGCTGCAGCATGCTCCCTGGTCAATGGGAATAACACATGGCGGCTGTGCTGGGCTCAGAGCACTTGGCTGGCCATGTCACCAGCTTCCCGTAAATGCAGGGCTGAAGCTGGCGGCTGACACAGGTAAACAAATTAATTCAACTTTGACATCTTGCTGCCTGCTCTGAGACGCTGCGCAGGTGAGTTGAGGCTCTAAAAATGTTCCTGCCTCTCAGCCACACATCGTGCCTGGGGTCTCTGAGTTTGGGATAGCACCAGGCTTACTGCGACTCTTCAAAGAAACATGCAGTAGGCAAAGGTTGCTGCTTGTGCGTTTAACAAATATTGTTCTATCCATAATTCACATGCAGAAATGCTGCTTTCATGTATGAACGCAGCTCTTCCAGACATCTGCATTCATGCTTTATGTAGTGGCAGGAGCATTGTGGCAGCACGGGGTCTAATTCCCTCAACACACCTGCAGAAACCCCAGCTGCTTTGACACTCCTGTTAGGACATGAATCACTCCACATGCCTGCACCTAATTATCAGACTGACTATTTTGATATATTCTATTTTTTATGTACAGTGACAAAGAAGTTCTTTAAAATACGTTCCAACTGTTCTTGCATTTAAAAAAACTAAAAGTTTTTTTTATCTGGGAGTTAAGTTCTGAAATAGTAATAATAAGTGGACTGGATTACTTAAAAAAGAAGGCATGGTAGCAACTACTGGCTTAAGGAGCTTAATTCTGCCAGACAAGGTCAAGTAACATCAAATCCTGATTTCTCTGTAAGATTTTTTAAAATATCTCCAGTAATGCCAACACACAACCTTCCCACATTAAGTGCTTTCACAGCACACCAGACCAGCCAGACCTAGTGATCACAGAAGGAGCAAGGCAGACAGACACTTGTTTCCAGGAAACAGCAACATACTAAAAAAAGAAGATTGTTGATTTGAAATCAAAGTGATTACTGTGGCCTCTGCAATTTCCACTGCAAGCCCTTACTGCACACAAGGGAGTTTGTTTTCAGAAGGCAAACAGGCGGCAGGTCATCACAGAGTTAACTCAATAAAATAATAATTTCTACTTGGATAAACTGACCTAGTTTTCCCAGACTTCTCTATGAAAACAAAGGATGCAACTTGGACACGAGATGAAGTGGAAGCCAAGGGCTGGGTAAGGAGCTTGGACTGCATAGCCAGCCCTGAATTAAATGAGGGTGGTGGTCCCCAGTAGACAGAAACTTGCATCACAAGACAGCGGCACAGTATTAATTGGCGTTACCGGCAATTTCTTCTCACACCTTGTCTTCCTGGCCTTCAACAGCATGGAACTCATCACACACCGGTTGGGCACCTCCTTCCCTTCCCTCCTTCTAGTAAGGATGGACTTCTAAACAGCCTTTTTAGAAGTCCTCAGGATATTGCTTCTGGGAAATCACTTATGGTTAGCATGGGCTGAAAGTTGGGATTTTCAAAAGTGTAGCTTTCTTCATTTCATGAAAGAACCGATGAAGAGCTGTGGGACCCCAGAGCTGAGGGCTGCACAGCACACATGTCACAGATGGGCCCAGAAGGCACAGCTTGGAGGACAGGAACCAACAAGGATCCATCCTGGCCCCTTGTAACTCATCCCAAGGTTTTGCAAATCTGAACAAACCACGATGTTAACAACTATGCATTTTGGAATTCAA
Source organism: Lagopus leucura (assembly GCF_019238085.1). Taxonomy (NCBI): domain Eukaryota; kingdom Metazoa; phylum Chordata; class Aves; order Galliformes; family Phasianidae; genus Lagopus; species Lagopus leucura. The sequence goes on from NW_024962334.1 coordinate 13,989,085, forward strand.
GACAGTGTTATTTTTCAGCAAAACGCTGTTGTTCTGGAATGCCTCCAACCAGCTCAAGTTAAACAATTTGCCCTGAGTGAATGTTCAATGGAGGGAAAAGCTAAACTTATGAACAGAAAGAGGCCAGATTCCCCCTCTTTTCTAATCCATCGCACAGCATTAGATTAAATACTCGTTAAAAAAATATATATAATGAACTGTTAAGACCAGGATATTTAATGATTCCCCTTAATTGTCATTCTTTCTACATTTCCTGGTTCCTAGGGAGCATTTTTAAAGTTTTTCATCCATTATTGCAAGGCTCATCAACCACAGGGTCATTCCCCCACCTTATACCCCCAGCCAAGAAAAAAGACCCCAAAACTCATAGGGATTAATCCTACAAACCTCGGGGGAGGCAGCTAGTGTATCTATATGCTTTTAAATGTATTCACGCTTTGCCATGCAAAAATACTAGCAGGAAAAATGTTCCTAATAAACAAATGAAATAGTTATAACTGACTTAGAAAACAGCAGGAAAAGTTGCCAAAGTTCTGACTCTCTCGTACAATCCTCAGCAGATTTAAACAAGTAAAATATTTCTGCTTATTCCCTTCTCTCCCTGTGTACTTTTCACTTTAATATGGGAGAGAGTTGAGCATAATGGAGTTGCTTTACCTCCGTAAAGCGGCTATCTTCCTGTCTCCATTTGTTTTCTTGTTTATTATTATTTGCATCTCTTCTCAATTTAGAATTATTTTCTGATGTTTCAACTTAACATCCGTGTTAAAGTGAAGAGGCATTCAAAGAAGTACTTACATATTCAGTTTTTCTTTCAAATTACATAAAGAGGCAAACTGAGTATCCTCCTTGTAGAAGGAAGCTGTCAAAAGGTTCTATCAAATTAACAGTTCTCTATGTCACTTGTAATGGGCATCTGGAGCGCATGAATTTGATCCCTGAGCTCTCAATGGGTTGATCAGAGAGCGCAACACTGCACAACATGGACTACAAGACCAAAAGCTCTAAGCTCTTGTCTTCTGCACTCATCTTTGAGATTTCTAATTTGAAGCTCAAGTGCTTGCTCCCTACCCAGCGAAGGTAGATTGGCATCATCAGAGAATGATTCAAAAATCACTTAACTCTTAATATTCCATGTTCCAGTATCAACAATTTCTCTGTATCAGAACAAACTTCTCTTTAATGAAATTTCATTAGTCACACTTTTTTTTGAGTAGCTCTTCCCCACTGTCTCTCTAAAATCAAAATAAACCATCTCATTGATCACTCTGAAGCAGTGTTAGGGCAAGAAAAACAGGGGTAAGGTAATCCTTTTATGGAAAGAATAGCTCACACAGTGAGCCCATGTAAAGTGACACGTCACAAAGGATGCTCACTGATTCATCTTTTGAGGCCTCCTCTATTGATGCATCTGTGCCACAAAATGGCTAAAACCTATGCAATACCAGCTTTAGTCTTTTTGATATATAGAGAAATCTCTCATACAAATAACCATATAATATTTAAAACTCTGAAAAATAATTTTCTATATTTACTGTGTCACTGGGACTCTAAATGTACACAACATATGAAAATGACTAAAAATACTGTACTCCACCAGAAAATATGTAATTCATGGATTATTATGAAACATAATGGTACTTCCACAAACCCAAACAATTCTTGCCAATTTCCATTTTTTCACATCTCTGCTATTGTGTTACTAACTCCATTACACACGAAAAGTGCAAAGAAGGAAATGAAAGAAAAGGAAAAGGAAAAGGAAAAGGAAAAGGAAAAGGAAAAGGAAAA
>NW_024962334.1:13990885-14019355 GCF_019238085.1 Lagopus leucura
AAAAGGAAAAGGAAAAGGAAAAGGAAAAGGAAAAGGAAAAGGAAAAGAACTTTGTTCAGAACAGACGAGAAGCTGTAGATTTGCAGCAGCTCTCCCTGTACCAGTGTTGACACTGGTAAAGCTGCTAATGACTAAAACAGATGGAGAGGTAACAAATGAGAACAGCATCTCCAGGCTGACCAGAAAACCAAAGCACTGTGTTCTCTCTCATTCTTTCAGCTGCACTGTGATCTCTTCATCAGAACCACCCGCTGTTGCTAAGTGAATGAAGCACATCTCTTTGCCATAGACATAACATGGCACCCCACATCATTTGATGAATTTCAGGTGTGCTCATTTCTAAAGAAGAGATGCGATCATGCTTGAGGCATTCTTAAAAAGCTCATCTTCCAATATCCCTCAATGTCTATCTGCAGTGTTATAAATTGTCCTCACTACTAAGTTTTCCGATTTGATTTAATGCTTTCTTTTCTGACTTTCATGTCTTATGGGAAGAATTTCTACGGTTTAAATTCACTAAGCTCTGACTCCAGGAAAACACCAAAGGTAGAGTTATCAGTTGACTTACAGCGATACAAAGCAGTCCCAAATGCAAAATGCACAGCACTATGCCAGTGATTCTTCTTCCCACAAGCCTGAAGACTAAAAATGTTTAAAAATATAATGCACTGAAAACGATACAAATGTACCACGCTTTGTTAGTCTGTCATTTTAAATGGCTCGTAAAGTCCTCCCTCAGAGGATTTGACTTAAATCATTCATTAACTTGAGTCTGATGGCTTTGTCCTGGAAAGGGACAAGAACATGGATTTCTCTAATGTAACCCAATTCCCTAACAGAAACAAAAACAACCTGATGAAATCCAGTTACTAAAAGCACGTATCGTACCCGAAGCAGAAGTGTAAATAAATTAATTACCAAGTGAGCTCAGTCAGCAAAATTCAATTTTATGAGGAGTTTTTACATTAACATTTCACTTGCTTAAAAGTTTTAAAAAAGAAAGCAAGAAAGAAAAGTAGGTCAGCATGTTTCCCCAGCATGTATTTTTGACTCCATTAAAACTGTCTGTCAGATGACTAACCAAGCCTGTAATCCAACTAAAAGCATGTTTGCTTTTTGTTGCACTTTTTGCCAGGGGAACGGAAGAATTCCACTCAGCTCTAACTCTGAAATTCGGATAAATGTCTCAAGAGGTCAGACAATTTCCTCACATTTACCTACCAAATCAATTTGTATCGATGATGAATAATGGTTATGGATTAATGACACTGAGAACAATCGCATAGATGACTACATGCTCACTGGCCTTAGGCACTGCCTGCAAGGCTATACGCTACCATTTTTTTAAGTAAGGCAGTCTCAGAACTGCCTCAGTATGATTGACAGACATTTGACTTAAGACTTAAATTTTTAAGACTTAAACATTCAGAGTTTTCATAAATGTGTCGACATGCGAACAACTGCCAGAATAAAGGTGGGATGGGGCAAAACTGTTCCTGTTAAATTTTACAGGGCCGAAGAAATCTGAAAATCCCAATGCCTTGTGATCTTCCTTTTGCTAGAATTAACAACAGAATGATGTTTTAGCTAGAATAAAGAGGGTGTTATTTCTCCAGCATGTATGCCATCTAGCTTTAAAAAATCCCGTACACTTTCCATGTGAGCACTAAGAAACAGGAGATTAACTGTTCCAATGTATTTTAAATTGAGCATGTGATACCAAGTCAAACTGAAAACAAATCAGGGCTATTTTTATAGCACAGTCCTAGGGCTAGCATCCCTGTAGCAGGAGTTGCAATGTGTCAGCTGGCTTATCACAGGCATGGCAATGGAAAATTCTGTCTGCTATAACAATTCATACAGTGGATGAAAGCAAACTGTAAGAGTCTGACAGCAGCAGAGGGAAATCCATGGTCTCATCTACTTATGTAGAGATCTTCTTAACGAGTCTTTGAGAGCCTACTCATTTCCAAGTGCCTTCTTTTTATCTTTCACACTATCAGTACGGGAGTCACTCCAACTGGGAGGTCAGCACAGTCTTTGCTTCTTTGCATTCTGCAGAAAAAAAACTACAAGAACATCTCCAGAGAAAGCATCACCAGGAAAATGGAGGAATAAGTTTGCAGATACAAATCATCAGGAGGATGTGTGCATTCTCATATGTTTTCCTGTGTGTAAGGACCAAACACGTGTCTCCTCTCATACTGAGTCTGCCAGGCACTTTTAGGTTGCTGCAGTTCAATCATCCCAGAACTCTTGGGAACAATTTACAGCACTTCTCATGAACCTTGACTACTGCAGATAACATTTTCAGGTTGGCCTGACAACCAAATAAGCCATGTTTAGCTTCAAGGTCCAGGACACTGGCAATTTGCTCGTTCCCATACTGATATCTATCTCATCAACATTTGTCCATCGGTCAGATTCAATAACCAAAAATAAGAAAAGCATTCAAAGGGAGAAAAAAAAATGCACAGCTACAGTCAGCAGAGAAACCACAAGGTGCCAGTAGAAAGCACAGTTGCATGGCACAATGACAATTAGGAAAAAGAGATGCATCAAAGATGCCCCATGCCCCCAAACAAGAAAATGATCTGAATAAGGAATAGGAAGCAGTGAACTGAGTGCATAAAGAAAGAATGGAAGCTCTGAAACAAAGCTTTTGAGGTCATGGGATTGGGGTCTCAGCCGTTATGTCTGCATGACCAAGCAAGCGTAGCCTCAGCCCTGCATTTTCGAGCACATGAGCCAGGCAGGGACAGACTACCTCCAGATTTCCCATCTGCTCTTATAGCAACACTGCCTGGCACAGGGCAGAGAGGATAACACAGTTGTGGTTTTTTTCTGCATGACAGCAGTTTGGATACTAAACTCAAGTGGTGATAAAGGCTGTCTACAATGAACGCATAGAGTCAGGGCGTTACAATAACCCCCTCCCCCCCCATACACACACGCCAAAACCAAAGTGGGGGACAAGAAATAACAGAAAAATACCACAGAAGTAATCAGACTCATGTGAAGTGAAAATACACAAAGGTGTGAAATGAAAACTCTGAAGTTTCAGTGCCGCTAACCGTTCCCACAATAGAGACAGACCTCTGAAGGAAGTGCCATGGGGCTGCCACAGAAACTGAATATCAACAGAGACATGACCGGTCTATGAGCTTGTGCTCTCTTTAAAGTAAGAAAGGGTTCAATCAGGTCAGAGGGCTTTAATAAAGCTGCTGAATAGTAACACGTACTTCACTTGAGTGTGCAGCAGATGTAGGCCCTGGCTGCTTTGAAGAAATTAGACTGCATGTGCTTTGTGCTTTTCTCTGGCTGTAATTATTTCCAAGTTACACAGTTGTTATACCGACAGACAAGTTATGCATACAAGGTCTCCATGTCATTCAGCTGAACTTCCTCCATAGGAGAAGATCAGGAGGCATTCAGGAAGTCCAAAAGTTCCTGACATCTAACTGACGCCTTTTCTTTTCTTAAGGGGCATCTGTTTCAGAGCATTACTGGGTCCTGCAGTGCGAGCAGTTTGCATAGTACCTCCAGAATTGCCACAACTTTAATAAAACACCTTGTTAAGCAGAAGGTAAGAAGGGTGCACACTCACAGTCCTGCAGGATTAGAATTTACAGGCACGGACAAAGGCTGAGGAGAGCATCTGGTAACTTCTGCAAGGGTCCACGTTGTCATAGAGACCGCCGGGAGCAGCCGCAAGTTCACTGAGGCAGCCATACCTCAGTGAGTGAGTCTTAATGCAACTTCCAGCTGAGGACATGCAATCAATCTCTGTGTGAGCTTATTGAAGGGATTCCCTTTATGCTTACTCAGTCCTCAAGAGGCCGAAATGAGGGAAAAGGTTTTAAGATATATATATTTTATTACTTTTAAAGACAAGGCAAGGCCCAGAGCTTCCTTTGGATTAAAGGGAGGAGAATAAAAAAGATAACTCTTTCCTTTGAACAAGAAATTATGCAAAACATCAAAATCTTGACAAAGACAGTCAATTTAATGATTAAAAAAAAAAAAAGGATGGAAAGAGTAATTCTAGGGCAGCCAGGCTGGCCATGTGCAATGCTGTCTTCCCTCTCTCCAGAGAATCCCCCACAGAGGCAGCCCCAGGGCCCAAAATCTCGCTGCTGCACTTCTCCCATCCCACTCTGACTGTCTCACTCCCTCCCTCTGACATTGTCAAATGCAGGAGGTCCCCTGTTTTTCCTCCTCTCTCCATGCCTTTCTCCCGACATGTCCCTCCCCAGTGGCATCTGACCCCTGGGTAATTTCCCTGGGGACAGCGGCACCTCTGCCCCTCTCCAGGTCCCTGCTCCTGCCTCCGGGCTCAGTTCCAACACTTGGGAGGTTTGGAGCTGCCAAAAAGAAACAGAACCAGTGCCAAGAGTTGTTTATTGGCTGGGGTCTTCAATTCTTAGCTTACACAATTTTCTATGTGAGGAAGAAAAAAAATAAATGTTGCAGATCTAGCATGCTATGATTTAAAGTTGCAGCCATTTGTGCAATGCCTGAAAGGCAATGAGCAGAAGAGAAAAAAAGAACTTCAGGACTCTATTTGTACTTCTTAACATTTTAGGATATAAAGATCAGACTAATTACCAAAGAGTCTTGACTTGAGCAGGGTTCACTAATCACGCTCTGCTTGAGAAATTAGGAGAGAATTTACTTAGCCGCACCACGAAAGGTGCCAATAAATTGTTCAGCTGGAGAGTTAACATAATAAAAAAAATCATTTTTTACGTTATTTTCTTTAGCAGTTTATTAATTGCTGCTTGAAATACTTTTCTGAAACACAACGAGCTGCAAATGAATTCATGGGCTATTAATCTGCTGTACATGGCACTGGAGGGAAAGCTCATTAGGTGAGTTGATGCAATTACTGCTATTACATAACCATCTTCACAGAACATAGAGTAAATTATGAATAATAACATTCAACCTAAGTTGCTCCTTCAAACATTAAAGCTGGCAAGTGAAAGCCATGCAAAATTAGGAGGAAAGGCTAAGGCACAGGAGAAGAGAGATCATTCTGAAGAGAAAAACGGAAAAGCATAAATGCTTCTTTTAAGACATGAAATCAATGTAAAAAGCAAAAGATGCTCCTTTAATGATGGGAAACAACATGCAAAAAAGTAGAAATCAGTTCTTTATGGCGGAATACTAATTGCATATAAATCATTTTCAGCTATCAAGCACAGCAAAGTGTGCTTTATCTCTAACAGAGGACAGAGTAACAAAAGAAAACTGTATTTTGTAGCAGGAAGACCTTTTATGTAGTTTTGCTCTGATTTTACAATTATCCCCACCAGTGACACTGAGCATTTGTGGGTAACTTTTAAAAGGCTCCAGTTCCTCAGACTGAAAGAATAAATACAAATATTCTTATCTGATCAGAAACTGAAAAAGAAACACGCAGCCTTAATGAACAAACTGAAAAACCAGGGATCTGTACAGCTTGATTACTGTTTCTCCAATATCTGCATACTCAAATTCTTAATTTTTCTTTTTTTTTTTTTTTGCATTTTCACACTTCATATATTTCACCTTATAATACAAGGTCAGTCTATTTTCTTCTATCAAGATAGAAAAATGAGTCTAATGAGCTTGTAACATTTGGAGAGAAGTCCCAGAACAGAATTCAGGGTTTTCTGATTTCTACTCTGATCTTTCAATTGTGCCTCTTGAGGAACCAATGTGAGTCAGTAGGTGAGGTAACTACTCTGGAATGTTTGAAAAAGCCCCCAGCCACTGTATGGTATTTAGGCATCTAGTTAAAAATCTAGCCTATAGCAAAGCAACTCTTACATCTAGTACTTACTGCTGGGAAAAAAAAAAATAATCAAAAAACCCACTTCAGTTCTGAATTAAAGCATTTAAATGAAGATTCCATGCACTCTAATTAATACATGTTAAAATTACATTAGATCATCAGCACGAGCTTCCGAAATGCAGCTACACAGACTAGCCCTCTGCTCAGCAACTCATGGGAGATGGAACTGCACTTCAGTAAGGAGTTGGAAGAAAATGAAACAGGAGTACAAAGTAGAAAATATAAACATGACAGTTCTTCAAGTTGATGTTTCCTGGTTGCTGATTTAAACCAGAATTAAAGTAAGTAAATCAATTCAATCTATTGTTCAGTAGCAGAATGTAATCATATGTTCTGAGAATCATGGCCATTTAAATATCATAAGACTTTGAAGTCTGTGACAAAAAGCAACACACATTTCTGAGCAAGCTTAAAAAAAAAAAAGAAACAAATTCAGAACACAAAACCTGGATTCTTTCCACTTCATGGTAATTCCCCAGCATTCCCTGCCTTCCTCCTTTCTCTCCCTCCAGGGAGGTTAATTGTAAGCAGATTTACTAATCTGAACATTGCTTCAGTGCATTGAAGCAATCTGGAACAATAACTCTGTGCCTTTTTAAACATAATTTTGCTCTATTAGAGCTCACTGCAGACGAGGCTGATGCCAGCACAGAGGGCTGTTCTGACTACACCACAGTACATGGTCTGGGAGTGTGCCTGAGATGGACCCAATGGTTCACCAAGCACAGTGAAAATGCTTGCAGGCTACATTTTGAAAAAGAGGAAGGATGGAAGTGGAAGAGTTGCTAGGCTAAGCTGAGCAGTTGTAGCAGAAGGAAGCTTCGCTTTCCTTCCCCTGTACCCTGGAATAAATCCAGTTTAGGTTTTCCTTTAGGGTAGGTTTCACCTTACAAACTATACATTCCAGCATCCTGATTGAAAGTCTATTTTATCATGTAGACTTCTGCCCAGCTTCCCGCGTGCTCCCTTAATTGTGCAAGGCAGCAGTGTTCGTGTGACCTCTCGTTAACTCCTGAGGACTGAGGTCCATGCATTCAGACAACAGAGTGCTTCTTGCTGACACCTGGGGTCAGGCCAAGGATGGTGCTTCAACATTAGCTTAGAGATCATGTAATCAAAGGGCAAAGGTTAGTTTCCTAAGGCTCTCAATCACATAATAAGGCAGTGTCAGCCTTACTGCCTTCTCACTTCGGTGACAGCAAAAAAAAAAATCCTACGTGATCACAATTTGTGTCTACAGGTCAATTAAGAAAAAATTAACAGGCTGCAAGGATATAAAGGAGAGAGATTTTTTGGAGTGGGGCTCAGAGCTTCAACTGCACCTACACACTCCTGAATGAGCATCTGAGCACTCACAAATGAATTTACAAGACCTGAACGTGACACACTGCCAGTGGAAGGTTTGGCTCTGGGCTGTTCTACTTAGAGGTGCAACTCAGGTTGCAGGAACACAAGCTCAGGAGTTTTTGAAGCCAGGGATCTGAGAAAAGACAGCAGGGCTTTGTTTCAAAGTCTGTTTTACCCGGTTACAGGATGATAAGCCTGCCATCACTGAGTCGTTTCCCCTCACACCTTTTGTCTTGTCTGTTTGGAGCACAAACTTTTTGCAACAACAACTACACAATGAAAGACAGTCCCTGTGCTAGTGGGATCCAGTTCCAGCTGGGTCCTGCAGATATTATCACAATACAAATAGCTCCATTGGTGCCCTGGAGGCAGGCTTGTTATTGACCTCTCTTGATCAGATCTGGGGACTAAAATGGGGTCGAAGATAGCTTTTTTCCCTCTACGAACAAAACAACCCATAAAGAAATGCAAATTTGGTGCATTCCTTTGTCTCACTTCATTCTCCAAAACAAGATAAAAGCATACAAGAAATGCTCAGTGTCTCTTCTCTTCCAACACACCGTATCTTCATCCTTAAATCTTACTTATAACACTGGCTAGGCAGTAAGTTCTGATCTCTGATGTTTGTGTGCAACACTCATTATACTCAAAAGGTGCTGCATATGCAAGTACTTTAGCATGCCTTTTAAAGGCAGAACAAATAAGAACATGACCGTAGCATTTAAGCATGGATTACTCTGTATATTGAAATTCTGCATTTACTCCTCCTCAGCTCCTGGGAACTGACCCTTGTGGTTCCTATTTGCAGCTGCCCACTGTGATTACCTTCCCTATTTGGGACTGGTTTGAACACTGTAGGCTTGTTTCCCTATGAGACTTCTCTGAAACTTATTTATACCCTTTGTTCATAGCTTTCATATTACAAGGTAAGAGAACTGTGAGAAGAAAGAAAAAGCAAAATAGCAAAATGCCAGTAAGTTATTTGGGGAGATAACTACCTCCTACAAAAAAGAAAAAAAAAGGGGAGGGAAGCCCTCTGACAACTACTCCTTCGTTTGCGTAAACTTCTAAAGAAATAAAAGAAATAAGAGTTGAAACCTGGAGACACTTAGGAAAGAAGATCAGATAAGAAAATAGTTTATCAAATCTCTTAAGAGTTGAAAAGTTCCTGCTTATGAAGGGATAACACAGAATCACTTCAGTCTCAGCTTCTAAACCAAGAAGACAAGATGCTCTTCAAATTGATGACATTTAAAATAATTCTCTACCCCTTTGCATATACTTTCTACAGAAACACAGCTGGAGGACATCCCTCACTTCCCCCACAGGATCCTCTGAGCTCCCCCTCCAGTCTGGTATCCCCTCTTTCAGAGTTTGTAGTGGTTTAGATAAGGCAACTGCCAAATGACAATTTCAGTCTGTCAACCCTAGGAAACAGGCAGACCAAACCTTAATTCTTGCTTGTAAAACTTCAATTATCCCATGAGAGAAAACCATCTATTATCTAATAGGCACTTTACAGTTATCCTAAGTAACTTTACTTAACGTGTTAGCAACATTGCTGGTATTTCCAAAGCCTGCTCTGATGTGACGTTACAGTGTTTAATAAGATTACTATTTCACGTCAGCAATAAAATCCTTCAAAATCCAAGGCCAGCAAACCCTGAGTTCAAGAAATCTTTCTCTGCCTCCAAACTATCTCGTTTTTATCAACAAAGAAGTTTCATATGTACAGATATATATGCAGTCATATAGCTAAGAACAAGATCCTTCTCATTTCATCTTGCATTTCTGTGCATCTTTGTACTTAGCCTACTGATGCCTACCTCCTCCTTTACTCTCACTGTGATCTCCATTCAGTAAACCTATGCACAATGCTTGCTATCAACTACTCTTTTTGCAAAAAGGTAAGGAATTCTGGGCAGGACTACTGCTATTATCACAGGCTGCCTCCTAGGATTATCTGGACATTTCATTTACTATAAATAATAGCACTAAGATGACTCTTGTGACAATCCATGGTATTGTCACACTCTATTTCTCACCCTAAGGTATCTGACATGCAGATATGTGCTGTAGTCGCTGTGCCCATAGCAGGTTACACAAATCTTTGAACACAAGACATCTTCTGCATGACTACTCTCAGTGGTCTATGTTCTCCCTCCTAGACCTGAACTCCAATAAAGTTGCATTTCAACTATACAAGAAAACTAGAAACCCCAACAACAAGGACAGTGAAGTCATGGAAAACCTAAGACCTCTTTGCTATTCCATTTCCTTGAGACTTGATGCTGGGCATTTTCAGTAACCACAGTTCTCAGATTTTGAGGGAAGGAAGTGGAAACATTTTTAGTGATCCAAAGCATGTATCTGGCCCATTCTCTGGCCCCTTCTGGAGAAGGAGAGAGTGGAAGAGAAAAAAGAAGAATAAAACCAGGACAGATCAATGTGGCACTGGGACCTGTTTCTGTTCCTACCCAAGGATGCAGAACAGAACTACTGAGAAGTGTAATGCAACTTAGGAAGGAAAAATGCTGAAGATCAGAATGTATTTAAGTCACAATTCCATCATAAATGTTTCATGTTCATTTTTTTGTCCAATCTTGAAGTCTCGCTAAGGAGAGACTGAGTGAAGGAAAGTAAGGAAGTGTTATCAGGAAGTTTTTTTCTTCTCTTTTCTCAAATTCCACATTTCTACACTTTATTCTACACTATTTTATTCTATTCAACACTATTTTATTCTACACTACTTTATTATTTGAACTAATATATTGAAATCAGAAACATCCCTGACAGAGGTAAAAACGCTCAATATTTAAGAAAGTCACTATGCCAAAGATTTTTTTCTTACTGCCATCACTACATTTCTCACTGTTGTCTCAAAAATGAGAATTTTCTAAGTATTATTCCTTAGAAACTTGAGATTAGTTTTTTTTTTTTTTTAGCTAGATTTTCCTGATTGACAGAGATATCAACAGCATGGAAAAAGGGAAAAATTGCAAATTTCTATCTGTATATTTTAAAATGCTAATTTGAAGAGCAAAACTGAGATTTCTAGAAAAGAAGGCATGGAAAAGTCATTTTTTTGTGGTGTGTACTTGACAGTACTTGTTTGTAGTCAAGTTCACTGCCTTCTAAAAAACCCACTTTTAAAAAGCGTGGGTTTAGAAGAAGATTAATCAGCTTGTTTCACCTTTCAAAAGGGCTCCAACAAGTAAGAACAGAAGACTCAAAGCCACTGCATCATCAGCTTACACTGTACCACCGGCGTAAGCTGGTGTTAACATCAGAAGAAGAGTCTCTTTGCAGAAGCATCTACACTGGGTCAAGGGAGAATGTGCAAGGCTGAAGATGGCTGTTACGTGCCTCACATAGGCCATCAGGAGGTCCTTGTGGAAAGATACCCTGAGATGACCCCCAGACTTGCCAGGCAGCAAAGCCACAAGATGGTAACTATGGCTGAGGAAAGACTGAAACAGAGCTTAAGAAGCCAGCACTATTTCCCCTATGCTCCAAGGAGTGATTTCTAGAATACAGGGTAGATAATCCAAACTTAAAGCAAGCATCTGTGGTTGTGTTTTTTTTTTGTTTTTTTTTTTTGCTTTACTAAGTGAAATGACCCACTGAGAAAGTTTTCACATCCACACAGTTTAGTGACATTGCAAAAGCAGCATGTTGCTCTGTTAGTTCTAAAGTGATAGCACTTAGGCTGCAAAGTTGAGAGCTCAGAAGTTAGTAAAGTATGTTGTGTGCAAAGTTCAAACTCCTTTCCATGCATATGAATGTAGACATTGGCTTCAATTGTGTAATTGTAAAGAATTTTTCTTCCCTTGGAACTGTCACATATACTTAGGGCATGACAACACATATATGCACGTATACTTAGGGTATGACAAACAATATATTGTTTCTGAAGACAACTTACATTCTTTGGACATTCCCACTTCAAAGCACTTCTGTAGTCTGCAGTACTGGCAACGATTTCTGGTAACTTTATTGATAACACAGTTCTTATCTCTATGACATGTGTAAACCATATTCTTCTGGATACTCCTGCGGAAGAAGCCCTGAAATCAAGAAAAAAAGAAATCAAATAAACCTTTGAGCTTCCCATAACTCTTAGAGACAGGCACTGACATTGATTGAAAATAACAAAATAAATTCAAAGTTATAGTATGGCATATAGGAGTATGGTATCTTTAAAGACTCACTCTTATTATAATTAAATACTGGTTTTTTGCAGTATAAAGGCTCATCTCTCAAGTAAAAATTAATTAAATAATGCAACCAAAAGCCAAAATAAATGAAACTAAAACTACTAACACCACTCAGGAAATAGAGCCCTACATTTTTATAAGAAGGTTCAAATAAAAACTGAGCTGGGTAAACTATGCTTTCTTAATTGATCCACTTGGAAGTCTAATACTCATCCAGGAACCAAGGGTCACTCTCAGCCTAAAGATTCCTTTTTTTGTTGTTTTTTTTTTAATATCCACATACATTCGGTAGTTTGAATGCTGCATGTTAACAAGTGAAATCATTTGAAACCCAGGTCTTTTAGGTGTCTGAACTCCTACAGCGATTAATTAGGCTTCTGCAGGTAGAAGAGTTCCAGCATCAGGTTATTGAGTTGTAAACTTGTAAAAGTCACCAATTACAGCATTTTTCTTATTTAGATACAGCTGTGAAAATAATCCTGTAATTATAATGATCTTGAACAGAAATTAAGGAGAACTAGAGGTCTGGTTTATACTCAGGGAACAACAATTGCCTGGATTCCTCCTTTGGCAAGTAAAAAACAGTCATAAATGGCAAGGCTAGCTGGCACAGAAAAAAAGGCAAAACTGAGTTAATTTCTTTATCTGAACTAAAAAACAAGCTGTAGATAATATCATATAATAACGAAGAAGAAAAAAGAGGATTACTTTAAGCATTTTAGAGATCTACCCCCAGATATTCAGTGAAAGTATTTCTGTAACAGACATCTGGACATTTGACAGTACCATTTAACCTTCTCACTCAGATTTTGAAAATCATTTCATCAAGTGCCAGGGTCACATTTCAGTCAACATCATAGCATTATGGAAGAAGAGTTAGCAATTTAATATTTGTTGGAGGGCTTGAGAGGTTAAGGCTCTTCAACCAGTCACATGTTTATACCCCACAGGGAAGTGGTAAATGCGATGCCACAGACGATAGCTCTGTACCCACAATGCATATGTCTGAAGATGTAATCATAGTAAGCTATAAAATTGGCTCTTCTAAAAGGAATCGCAGAGATTTAAGCAGTTCAAAAGCCCCAAACTCTGTCATTCAGAGTTAACTGAGAAAGTTTCTGGCCATACAATCAGGGAGTGGTAGGGCAGGCACGGTCAGTAAGGGATAGTCATAAATTCCTTGCACACCCAACATGCTATAGATGCTAATGTTATGAAAATACCTCAAAATCACTCAGAACTGAAAAATGCCTCTTAATCATGCAACCTCTGGCAAGAGTTTTCTGCTGTTCTTGCACAGGCAAGCCTCATCCTGAAGTTAACTTCTCTGATTTAGAAGATAGTTAATAGAATCATCAAAGAACTAACAAAAAACACTTCGCTTATTTCTTAAGCTACAGGATACAGCAGAAGTATTTAAAGCCATTTGTTTAGATAAATAAAACTTTTAAAAGTTATGGATAACACTGCTACCTTATATTCCCTACTTGGCTCATTAACATTGCTTTAATGTTAATGGGAAAATAAGTAAGAGAGAACATTTGTTTATTGCAGAGAAGAAAATTTATGCTAATATCTACATACTAGTTTCTTGCTTTGATAGTCCCCTAACTGCAATACCTGACTCTCTAGTAATTGTTGATGATGCTAACTAAAACTGCGAGAAGTCCCTGACGTCTGCTTTTGTTGAGTTCAACAGAGAGAAGCTGTGAACTATCCTGGTTTGAGGGTCTCCATAAGGCTTACTTGGCCACCAAATCTTAGGTGGCAGGAGGCAGGGTAAGCCAAGACTGGTAGCTTGCCCTGAAGTCATTCTGATTTAATCCATTCCTAAATGCTGCTGATGGAATAAAATTCCTAACATCAGCTGGACATGGCAGGATGCAGAATGGCTTGGAAAAAACAAATGTAACAGTCGTGCAACAACTGTCTCACCACACTGAACAACTGGAGTAATTTAATATAAGCAGCTCTTAGAGCCTCCCTGTTGCATGCATGTTCCTTTGGGCATCAGCTGTCAGTCACCCATGCTTAAGCAACTTCAGATTGACTGAAAGAGGAACTACCCAAAATTCAAAAGTCAGAAGTGTCACCCAATACCCATACAAAAAAGGGTGAACAAGTTCCCCCAAATATAACTGTACTACACCCAATGTAGGCAGAGGTTAATGTGATCCACTGAATGATCATTTGTTCTCATATTTAGACACAGGCTCTTTTAACCTAGGGTCTAATTACAACACATCACGACGGAAAGTAGAGAAGGCTACTTCAGCCCTTAGCACGCAAAGTTGACAAACAGAAGAAGGTGATCTGACTTCCGCAGATGACAAGCACAAAGTATTCGTGAACTCATTGCTAATATCAAAGGCTTAAGAGAACAAACATAGAAAAAGCAGATATCCAGGTTGAAATTAAGAGTTCCTACAACAGCCTAAGTTCTCCAGGAAATATTCTACGTAAAATGAAATATACAGAAGAAAGCATTGTGGAAGCTGAGATTGTTGTTTTACAAACTCTTTCTTTTTCACCTGCATTTGATGCTCTTCCTGAGTTTACTCACGAAACAGAAAGAAAAGTGAATTTGATAACGTAAAATCTTTAATTTTAAAAAAGCTGTAATGTGGTTCTGCTCAAAACTAAGGACCTGTTTCCCAGGGACACAATCTTTAAGTACTTTTCTGCAAGACAATAGTGAGACACTACTTCTATTTATATTTGTGGTAAGCTCATCTTAAAACCTCAACAGTCTGCCACTAAAAAGACTTGATCTGTCTCTGGCCAGGCACTAAGAAAAAAGCGCAGATTATAAATACTATTCAGCTTCTTTGCATACAAAAGCCAAAACAAAACCATCAAACGGAGCAATAGGCCATTCTGCAAGAACAAAATGGCAAGCAGTTTTTATGTAGTTCTGCAGATTGGTTTTGAGAGCCGCCTCCACAAGCCTTGCACTGTGAGGGAGCAAGTGTGGGGTGGCACGGCCAGCAGGGTCATGCCCAGATGGCTTCCCAGATCTGAGGGTAAGCTGACAAAAGTATTTGCTTTGTATTTGAGGGAAAAACCTCAATCCCAGAAACCTGTTCAGAACTTTGGGGATTTTTTTTCTCTGTCCAGTTTGTCTCACCTCAAGCGTCAGGTTTATAGGGCTGACAACAGCAGGACTAGGGGAAATGGATCCAAGTTGAAGGAGGGAAGATTTAGGTTGGATGTTAGGGGGAAGTTCTTTACTAGGAGAGTGGTTAGGCCCTGGAACGGGCTGCCCAGGGAGGTTGTGGATGCCCCGTCGTCACCTTGGACCAACCACCAACACCTTGGACGTGTTTAAGGCCAGGTTGGACGGGGTCCTGGGCAACCTGATCTGAATGTGTATGTTTGGCGGCCCTGCTAGGCAGGGGGGTTGGAACTACATGATCCTTGAGGTCCCTTCCAACCCGGGTGATTCTGTGATTCTGTGTGATAGTGTGGGCCATAAACACGAGCAGACACACTCCAGGCACCCGAGATCATGCACAGGCCTGGCTCAGTGCCACGTCACACATGGGGCCAGCCTAAGGGATGAGCACAGAAGACACTGATTTGCACACAGGGCCTGGCCACAACAGGAAGGCAGTCTGCCAGCAACTATGAAAAATGGCTGCTCGTCTCCAAAACTGAAGGGCCGGCAGCCTGCACCGCTTTAATTTCTGTGCCCGCTCGCACTGCGCTACAACAAAACCTAAGTACAAGCACTTTGAGCATATCCCCCGGCAGGTATGTGACAGGCTTGCACTTGACTGTGGCTCCTCCTCATCCCCAAAGTATTTGACTCACTGCCCCGCTGAGGATGTGACGAACTGCCCGTGGCAGTGTGGCTTCCTGCTGATCTTGTTTCACAGATTGCAGCAAGAGCGGGAATGAGACAGGACAGGAGTCTGCCTTTGTCCCAGCGCAGGTACCTGCACATCACCTGCTTTGGCTCTGCAGCCAGAGACTGCTCTGTGGGTCACAGTAATGGGCCGGCTGGGAACCTGCTGCCCTGCAGTGCAGAGAAGCCCAAATAAACCATGCCATGGCTGCCTTCCGAATAGCGGAGAACTGCACACCAGTGTCCACACTTCTTCCTCTCTCTCACATTGAGGTGGGAGGCTAACACCACCCAGCACTGTTCGTATCCAGTCTGTTTGCCCTATGTTCACTAAGAATCTTAGAACCACAGAATGTCTTGGGTTGGAAGGGACCTTAAAGATCAGCTAGTTCCAACGCCCTGCTGTGAGCAGGGCTGCCATCCACTGCATCATGCTGCCTGGGCCCCATCCAGCCTAGCCTTGAATGTCTTCAGAGATGGGGCATCCACAGCTCCTCTCAGCAGCCTGTGCCAGTGCCTCACCACCCTAAAATAGTGAAGTTAGAAATGAGTCTACTTTTTCAAGTGACTTTAATCTGAGCTCTCGAATGCAACAGGTTCCTTAAAAAACACAAAAGAAAGTCTGAATGCAACCTAACCTTAAGATGTCAGAAATTTTGGAGACAGCAAACCGTGCAATCACTATTTGTGTATTAATGGACTTCAAGTGCTTCTGGGTTTTTGGAAAACAAATACATTCACCTCAAAAGGAATTTGTTCTGCTCAATATTTACGTGAACAATTTCTTAGGCAAATATTTAAGCAACTCTCACAAATTAACACTCTGGAGATGAGACACTCCTGTGCCAAAGACAAGCACAGATGATCCTTTGTAATTTAAAATATGCTATGAATATAAAGACAAAAGCTTTCTGTGAGACATAAAACGTTACTGTGATACATAATTGGTTTTGATAGCACCTACAAAGTGCTTGAATTTCAAATACAGAAACATACCAAGACCTATCAGGAACACTGATTTGCTCCAATATTCCTTTTATCTGCAACTTTTGAAAGGAGCATAGAACTCATGTTTTTATTTTCACAGAGACAAACAAAGCTTCAGAGAAATCACACTTTTGAATTAATTCTGTTCTTGTGAGCTGCAGTTACTGGCAGCCCTTACACAAAGCATTTTGGATAGACATTTCAATTTTTAATCTCATCTTTTCTGCACACCATGCCGTGTTCCTCCCAGGCCCACCAATCTTGTTATCTTAATGGATGACAGATAGAGTATCACTCTGACCATGCCACATTAGGCGTCCTCATTTACCCAGCGCAAGGAAAAAATGCTGAGTATAAATTATTCAGAAATCTATTGTATCAGCGTGTGTTCTCCAAGCATTCAGCACTGGCAGAGCAGACAGATTATTTTTCACTTTTAATTGTGTTGATATCTTATCTGCTGCACTGAAAGCAGAGAGGGATACGTGAAACTATATGTACCAAGCAGCAAATAAACCTCATTTACTAGGTCTACTGCTTAAAACTAGATAACAGATTTAGCCAATGCAACTTCAAAACAATGCCAAAAAATCCTCTCTAGCCCATTCGCCACATATTTCTGTAGTTATCTGTTAGTGTGTCAAAAATTAAAGAGCCCCATACAGAGCAGCACTGCCTGCAGAGAACATTAACTATTTTGATACTATTTGGAATGCCATCATGACGCTGGTTATCTGAATACAAAGGAGGGCTTAAGGATAAGCCCTTAAAATGATATTAAATATTCAAGCAGATAAAGCCTTACAGAATTGTTTAGCACGAATTGCTACCCTTACCTATCTGATAGGGAATCTACACCAACTTCTGTCCTTCACTGTCTGGTTGATTTCAGCAAGTCATGTGACTGAAAGCTGAATTAAAGCTTATCATGTGAATGGATCATTTGGTCTCAACAGCTTCTTAAAAATATTTTGGCAGCAGAGAGCATGCCAACTCTTATTCACAGATGCAGCAAGCTTACAAGTTGAAAAACTGCACTGCAAGCAAGCGATAGAGTCATCAGCAGAGGAGGGCTATTTCTAGCTCAATCTGTTAAACAGCCTGCTCAGTTCATCTGGTTCAGCTTTGATTACCCCCAAATACAGCCAGCCCGCTAGGATTCCTGCAGATTTAGAGGCTATTCTTTGGTAAATTTGCAAAACAAGCTTCTGAATGAAGCACATTGCTACTTTACCATAAAAGAAACAAAGGAATAGGAAAGGCTCTTCTGTAGTATCAGTCATTCATAAACTCAGACTGCCTGAGCTTTGAAGGGAAATATACAAAACAGAACAACTGAAAAGAAAACCCCACTCAGAACATACCTGAAACTTCAGCTATCAGCTTAACAGTGACACTGGGAACATGTAAATATGACCTTTCCACAGAGCAAACTTGTTTGTCATACACAAGTTTGTCATGTGTGTGTCATACACATACATCTTTTCAATCTATTTATTCTAGTCATTCAAGTAACCCTCTACCCTTGCCAGCCCTGTAAAACAGGTAAAAAACGGGTAAGTAAGAAGTGGATGAATGAAAAATAGGCAAGAAGGAAAAAGTTCCTGCTGCCTCTGAAGCATCGGCAAAGACAGTTAAGCTCTCAGTGATGAGATCTGCACAAAAGCACTTTGCTCTGTGTTCAGGGAATTGCACAGGTATATTCAGGAACTGAATATGATTTGAGTATTTTTATTACAAGAGGCAGCAGCCAAGGAACAAAAACCAACCTTCTTGTAGGATCAGTGGGCAGCTTAGGGCAGAGAAAACACAATTTTTTAGTTGTTAATCAGCACTAATTGCTCTGAAAGGTCTTGATAGCATGCAGTCCCATTACTAGAGCTGCACAGGAAGACTTATAAAAGACCTAAAAAACATAGCATATGCTGGTAAGTGATTCTGTACAGTATAAGAAGCTGTAAGATGGCTGCAACCAGAACACGAGACCCCTCAAGTAACGAAAGCTGCAAAAGCAGCTATCTAAAAGGAAGCTAAAATGAGCAAATTCTTAGCTGCACAGCACTTTTCCGGGATGTCTGCACTGTCTATCATGCTTTGGAAGTCACGGCTTTTAGAATAAACAAATTAATTGTCTGATATGTGGCTGGAAACCAGTGCCTGCACAAAATGGAAGCAGCTACAACAATAAGTAGAGGAAGGCTTGCTGCCAGGAAGCCCAGAAATTGTGCTGATTATGTATGTCAGGGCAGGACAGCCAGATCTCTGCGAAAACATGAATAAACACTGTTCTATGTCCATAGCTCGTAGAGAACACCTAGCAAATGTAGCTGCCTGGTAGAAAAGGGGCTGGACACAGGCTACGTGCCAGCCCACAGTGGGAGCGCTCTGTGTTTTCTGGTCATGGTTGTTTTTTTCAGCGGGAATTCATGTATCTCCTCATCTAGCCACTTATTCTACAGATGAGGAGCAGCCATAGCCTCTGCAGCCAAAGGAAAAAGCAAAATTTGCTACTTAAAGTAGGGCTTTTTTTTATCTTACAAAACTTGAGGTACTAGCATACAGGAATACAGACTTGTGGGTCTATGAGCAAATACCAAAGGGGAAAAAATGGTTGCTCTTTTTTTCATTATGTTTATGCAAACTGAAAAGTTCATAAGGTTTTAGGGTTCCCTGATTTCTTAGAAAGAGAAAAGGCTCTGGTGGACAGGGACAGGCAGATGAGAGATGTGCAACCCAAGTGGGAATGCTCCAGAAAGGACAGGGCCAGGCCAACTTGATAGAAACTCCTAGCTTTTAAGGAGAAAAAAAAAGTCTTGTGGGCAACAGAGGATAAAGAAAAAAACAATTTCAACAACAAAGTTTGAAGGAAGCTATTCAAGAGGCCCATTAGCCTTTAACCTGGTAAGGCTAGAAATGAAACCCATTTTTCATGTCTTACATGCCAGCATATTTTCTGATTCCACAAAGCTTGGCCCAGCATTGAAAACAAGCTCCTTGTCAAACAGTCAAAATGTCCATTTTGTTCAGTGAGTCCAAAACACTTCCAGTAGCAGAAAGCAGCTCCTGACAGGGTGACCTCCAACCCAGGGAAGGAGTGTAAAGGAGAGCGATCTGCCGTGAAGCGTGCGCCGCTCATTCATTCAGCTGCAGCCAGCAAGGGTACAATGGCATCCATAAGCCTACCCACGGATTTTTCCACAACTTCGATTTTCACTGAACTCCTGACCTTTTTAGCAAACATGTCAAAGTCTCCAGACAGAACAGTCATCACCTTGAAACAATAAGTAAGGGGAAAGAACCGCTTAGGTTTTCTGCTATTCCACTTCAGCAACTGAAAGAGAGGAAAGAGCTGGTATGCACTTCCATCTGCTTTCTTCAAATGTGTTTTTTTTTTAAAAAAAAGGAGATGAAAAGTATACAATTAAAAAGTTACAGTTAACTTCCTTTCAGTAATGTCTGTGGGATGATTTTTGGCCTGCTAGGAAACTCCAGATGGGAAGTGTAATGAATATAATTTGATATGAGTAAGAGAAGATCAAAGAAACATTTTTCTGAGTGGCAGAGCGCTGAGTTACTTCACACGGTTCAGTGCAGAACTCAGGAATTAATTATAGCACTTTGCTACTTTCTTATATTTTTGTTTATGCAAATCAATTTCCCTTAACCTAATTTGTGGAGGACCAGACCTCTAACCCAGTAGAACCATAAAATATCACTCGGATGGTTGTACAACTGGCTAGCACTTATCCAAAACGATATATATGTTGTTAAGTGCTCATCTTTTTTTGTTTTTTTTTCCCCCTCTTCCCCTCCAGTGCCTCAGGATTTATACCACCAATTAAGACAATAATGAGTGCCCTAGGTTGACCTCGTAGGAACAAGAATTAATTAAGTGCAGTATTTCTTAGTAAAGAATGACACTTTTCCAAACCCTTGTAGCTCCCTTGCATGGAAGCACAGTAACAGGAAAGACTTTCCAAGCCCACAAATGTATGACAGATATTGGTTTATTCTCTTTAAACAGAGACCTGAATTATCTGTGTATGGTTCAGGGGCAGTGGGAGCAGGAGAAACCATCTTTCAAGAACAAGGTCACGTTTTTCCTAGATGTACAAGGGATTTTTGGAACAGAATACAAAGGGAAGACACTAAGCAGCAGCCAGTCTAAGAAAATATCGGACTGGTTGGTAAAAACAAACAAAAAAATCCCCACCAAGCTCTACTCATGCAGTGACATGCAGAGTCCTGCAGTACACAGGACAAGGAAAAGGCTCATGTCAGCTGTGCAATTACTATGCTGCAGTTACTTCTAAGTGTTTCGCAAATCAAGCACTCCATTTACCTGCTGGCAGAGATGGAAATATGTGAAGAAGAAAGGGCAAGCTCAGACAAAAACCTGCATGAGAGAAAAGAGGTATGTGCGTGTTCCAAGGAAATTCCCAGCATGGGTGGGCTCTTGCCGCCTCCTCCTCCCCTTCCAGACTTAACCAAGAAGGATCGCAGCATCCCCACCCATACTTGGCACTGCAGTTATTTATAGACATAGGGACTTTCACTAACTACCATTCAGAAAGAAAATTTCCCCTAACATCTAACCTAAACCTTTTAGTTTGAAACCATTGCCCCTTGTCCTATCACTATCAAATGACGTAAAAAGTCACTTTCCGTACCGCTTCTAACTTTTCTTTGAGTATTGCAAGGACTCTTCTTGATGTCTTCTCTAGACTGAACAAGATCACACTCCTCAGCCTTTCTTTGTTAAGAGAAGTTCTCCAGCCCTCTGATCAACTTAATTGCCCTTCCCTGGACTTGCTCCAACAGCTCCACATCATTCTTGTGCATGGGGTCCCAGACCTGAATACAGTACTCCAGATGGGCCAGAGCAGAGATGGACAATCACCTCCCTCTCCCTACCAGCCACCCCTCTTCTGATGCAACCCAGGATACTATCGGCCTTCCAGGCTGCAAGCATGATAACCCAGCTGAATGTAATGCCCCAGCTTGATTTTTGGCCCCTGGGCCAGCTGCACCTCCCTGGGTGCACCTGCTGCAGGCTGCCCACTGAACGCACCACGTGGCTTGCCTCTACGCTTCATACCCAGCAGCTTTCTACTGGCTTTGTTCTGAGAGGAGTTCTAATGAGTTTCCAAGGAAGGATGGAGTGACATATGAAAACAAACCAAAAACATCCAGAAGAAATGACACAGATGTAAATATGCCAAAATAAAGCAGATGTCTTGAACATTATGCTTCTTGGTAAGTTTTCCATGCATCCATCTGAATGGCTCATCAGCACACAGTCATTATATCCCCACTATTTCTTTTGCAAGCAGCTTTGACAACTGATCCCTAAACAAATATGCTGCATGAAATCCTCTGAAACCTGGCAGGCAGTATCTTGTACTTGCTGCTTCACCCACATTTGGCAACAAGCCCTGCTAATGCAGAATGACCCTCTAAAACTTTGTAAAATGCATAGTTTAGCAAAACTCAGCTGCCTGGAGACTAGAATGTAGAGTTCAAGTAAACACCCAGAAATATTTAAGTCTGGCTCTCCAGTACTGGCAGTAGTGAAGGAAAATTACCTTTCCACATGACAGCTGAAACTCATTACTGAAGGCGACAGCAGAGAGATGAGTTGGAGCTGGAACAGCCTGGCAAAGCCACCAGGTCTAAGGGCAACACAGGGGGCACATGCCTCTGCTGCTTCTGATGTGCTGAGAGTATGTGCACACTCCACAGTGTGGCTGCCACCTATTTCTTTATTACATTGAGCAGAAAATGGAGTCAGGCGGTGACTGGCAGAACCTGCACTGCTGGTGCTGGACAGCAGCATTAAGGTAGTGCTGACAAAATGGAAAAGATGCCAGAGAAAGGTGGATGAACTCCACTCTGCAAGTGTGGGGCAGAGGAAACAAATGGCTATCTCATCCACACTGTGGGGATGAGGATTCACACGCTAACCACAGACAGGCCTCATGTTGTACAAAATATGGCAGAAACAATACTGAGATGCTGGCAAAGAAGAGCCCACACCACTTCCACTGTGCCCAAATTGGGCACCGCTGTTTGTCCAGGGACACAGGGAAGTGAGAGTGAACCCCAGCTGGAACAGGGCAGCTCGGAGTGCTCTGACAATGAGGAAACACGACCTTTTGGAGGAGAGCAAATAGACTGCGCCTGATTAATCTAACACAGGAAAATCTTAGCAAGATCTTTTCCTGTTTTCTCCCTTCCCTGCCAGACTCAAACAGAGAGCTTCTATAATCACAAGATGATCATTCTTTCAATTTACAAAAATCACGTGGAATCGAGCAAGATAAAAAGTCTTTTTAGTTAGCTCATCCATGAGGCTCCTGGGTGCTATGCTTGCATCTCTCTCGCTCACCTAATGCTCTCTCTCTTGCCATAAAAATAATAATCAGGTTTTTTTTTTTTTTTTTTTCTGAAAGTACATGTCACAGTTGCTGTGCATCACCAAGGATAAGTTGTAAGACCATAACTGCTGGGCTGCAAAGTATACCCTGAAATCTTCTGCTTCAAAGTTCCTAAATGTGGAACACGACCACACTTTACTATCAGCAGAAAGCACACAATGGTCACAGAACGCTCTGAAGACAGATCCTCACCATTTGCACACATTTATCATACATGCACAGAGATCCACATAAAGCCAAGCACCCTGGAGATGGGAGAACCCTCTCTTTTACTGGGAAGACTCATCCCAAGAGCAATCAGCCAGGGCAGTCGCAGCAAACAGCACAGTGTTATACCAGAGTTACAAACCTCCACTTTACGTGGCAAGCACCTGGATTGAGGGACAAGGAACTGGTGGCAGCTGACAATAACGGGTCCCAACCAATCATCACTTTTAAAGGAAATCTGAAGCAGGAGCAAATTTCCTCCATAAGCACTCCACCAGCCCTGCTGCAGCCCATGGCAGGCAGCCTGCTGGGCCCAACCTGTCCCTGGGGCTGGAAGGGAGCTGTAGTCCCAAGGGTTGGCTGTAGTTACAGCCCCTCAAACCTGTGGCTTTTGGCACTATTCTAGCCTGCCATCTCACCTAGCAATTTATGTATCCGTTATTCTAGACATGGGATCCAGAGTCAATATACCTTTTCCCCTTTAAACATATGTATTATGATAGAGTTTTTATTGCATCGTAACTTTTCCCACTAAAATATATTAAATGAGAAATTTTAAGCAAGGTCATGTGAAATCATAAGGGACTTTATAGGCAAAAACCTGTTCCTACTTCTCAGCTGTCTACTGAACTGTCAAAACTGCAACTGCTATGTATTATTGAAGGAAAGAAGGGTTTATGAATAGGGATCATGAATATTTGGCAGAGCAGTTGCAGTAATATACAAATTAAACATTTTACTATATCAATATACCCAGTTACAGAATTGGATGTGCGACCTCTTTAATACTACAAGTTTTTTTCCATGGTATACTGAGCTGCATCTCAGATGTCGCACTGACAGGTGAGTCCTGTGCGTGGAAAGTCCACGCAAAATGACCAGAATAACATAAAATGTGAAGGACATAATGTCTGTGTATGTAGTTTACACTGAACTCAAGAAACAAAGCATCTGTACTTAAAGACTGTTGCAAAATGCAGATCCAGAGAAGGAAAGAAAGCCACATGGGCGTAATCTTAAACTTCAGCGGCTTTGAAGTTTGAACAGTTTTTTCAGTAATGGATTCAATTTGCTTTTCTGGGGGGTGAAAAAGTAAAATGTATGCAATAGACAACTTAAAGGACTCATAAAGCTTCCTTTACTGTAAACACCAAATCTTGGGAAACCACATCCTGTTGGCTTTCCTGGGATGGAACAAGACTGCAATTTCACGAAGCTCTGCAAAGCTGAGCAGCTCTGGGATCCATGCTGAAAATTCAACTGCACTCCAATCCCAGTAGAAGCTAAAGAAAATACCCCTTTAGGAAATTTCCTCAAAGAAACACTTCATTCGGGATTAGAAAGGCCCTCTGTTTCCATTAGCGGGTCAGTCACTAAGCGCAGAGAGCAATGGAAGGTCACTTTCTGAGGCCAGTCAGAGCACTGCTGCAAATTGGAAACCTGACCACTTACGGACAGGGTGATGGTTTACAATAACCAGAAAATACAGATAGGCCTATCTTTCAAAATAAACCTAGTAAGGAGCAAACTAAGAGCGTCTGGATGTATATTTAACACGTAAGTAAACAGAATTAGATAACAAATAATCCCATTCAGTACACTTACGAAACCCATTCATTTTGGATTTAATTCTCTTTTTAAGACACGCCAATCAGAAAATCTTTAAGTATACTTGGTAAGAAAAATGTAAACAGCAGTTTAAAAAGTTGCTTAAAGCAAGCAGGACAGTGACCCCAACCACCTCACCAGTGCTGGTCAACATTCAGCCAGAGCCAAACTCAGCAAACTATTCTAATCTCCCCACTTATTCCAGAGAAAACACTGAAAAGCAATGCACTTTACTGTGGGATCCAGCAAGCTACCAAAACTAAATTCAACAGATTGATTGCTTGTATATCCTTCTCTATCAATGTCTCATTATGCAGTTTCATTTTTGAAAGTTCCAAATTAAAAAGTGAAATCTAGTTCACAGCAATTTTACAAGTCTGTGCCTGCTGCTCAGTAAGCATAAATAAATAATGTGGCATACTGTAAAAACCAAAAGGTTGTTACTGTTAATAGAAAATCTCAAAATATTTCATTTTGGGGATGCTTGCTCAGATACACATATTTCCTATCAGCTGCATTACCTCTGCAAATAACACTTTTAAAGAGAATAGTATAAAATGTTGTATTACATATGGTAAAAAACTGTTTTTTTCCATGCTGTAACAAATTTCTGGGTGTGCACAGGACACCCTGTACTCCACATCTATAATTAAAGGCCACATGTTGTTCTTAAATTAAAGGAAAGATAGGAAATAGATTAAGATGGTGAGAACAAACACATTTTTCCCCCCTTTCTTGTGAAGAAAAATGTAAAAGTAAAATCCATTAGGCTCTACTTACAGAAAAACACACCCTGTACTGGTTGCATAAAAATTGCTGGACTTCTCAGAAAGAAGTCATACCAGACCAAATCACAGCCCACCTGCTGCTGACACCTCCTGTCAATATGTCGTGATGTGATTTGCATAGACAGTGCTTTTAATCCTACATCTAATTTACTTAATTGCATTGTAGTTCTTGGAAGCCATGCATGGGCTACGAGTGAACCTCAGCTCCCAGCCATATCTAGTAAGCCAAAGAGCCACTGGCAGTGAAAGATGGCCAGAAACATGACAAACACACGCATGGGGTTTCAGTACCTACCTCAGTGCAAGAAGAAACTATGAGTCAATAAAAGGCACGTATGCATACAAATTTGAAATTTCTTCTTTTTATGGTATGGATTCTTGGTTATAGAACAGAACAGACACTGATAGAAGAGCAAGCCTTGACTGCTTGGGTTTAATAACAATGACAATTTGTAGCTGTTCTAGGCTGGACAAAGGCCCTACAAAAAGAGATGTGCCAAGCAGGTCAGCAGGTGTTAAGGCTACATCTCTATTAACGAATACTCCTGGGGACAGCCATGGATGTATGATAGAACAGACCTCACCTAAATCAGCTAACCATTTTGGCTTCTACAACTATCCAGGCCTGTTACTGTAGGTGACCACAGGATGGCTTGCCAAGTTGTAACCAGCAGGAGTGCTGGCTGGCACAGCCAAAGTCCTTTGGGGTATGCAGAATGCAAAGCAATGCCCCAGACTCTGTCTGGAGCCATTTAATTTACCTCAGTTCGAAGAGTCAGATGCTGTTCTCCTTTTATTGACTTCATCGACTAGGACAGGAATTTTGTATGGAAAAAAAGTGCAAATATAGTCCAAACGATTGCATGTCGCTATGTGACAGCTTATGCAAAATAAGAGAGTAGCTTCCAATTCCTGTTTCCACAGGACATTAGCCTTCATGCTTGCAAATAACTGGAACAGCATGGTTAACACAGTTATAAACTAATTTGGGATAATCTCTGCACTTTTATAGCATCAGCATCACTGCCAGAAACAAATTAAAATAATTAGTAAAAACAACTATATTCTCACAGCTTAACATGAGCCCCTGGTCTGTGACTGAGGATAACTGGTACCCAGTGCAGCAGAGTGGCAGAGGTATAATCCATGACTAGAGCCCAAAGCACTGGAAATCAAATATGACATTCAAATACTCAACCCTATTTTTAATTTTCTCACCTGTCATGGTTGGCAATTAATTTTTTTCTTCCCTCTGTGTCATTCACACAAACCAGAAATGGATTTTAAAATCTATGGTATCATGAAACATTTGTACCTGATCCTGTCCTTTTTATGTCTACTAGCTCTCAGTGGACTTCCAGTAAATATGTTTTCCCCATCATTAAAAAATATGAAATAAATTTAGGATTTGGTGAAAGTTTTGTATTCCAAACAAAGAGAAAAATTAAACTAGAACTTACTGAAAATCAGATATCTGCTTTTCTGTACTTAGGGACGTGGTTCAGTAGGCGTGGTGGTATTGGGTTGATAGTTAAACTACATGGTCTTAGTGGTCTTTTCCACCCTTAGTGATTCTATGGTTCCATTCTATGGTTTTCAAAGGATATCTGTCTTTTCCTTTTTTGTTTCTTTTTTTTTTTTTTTAATTTTTTAAACATTTTTAAAAAACTTAAATCTTAAGCAGTTACAGCATTTGAAACAATTAGGCCTCCTCTGATCATATGAAATATATAAAAACTCCAGGTTTGCAGTGCTGCATTTGTATCACTTGCAACTCCTTCCGCATCTTCCTGTATATGGTCCTGCTTCTTGCAAGTGGCACTGCTTTCTGCAAACAAATAGCTTTGAACATTGCTATGCTGCAAAGTGCTCAGTGTTTAAGATCAGTTGTTATTAACAGCGTGCAGTAATATAACTCAAAATACATTTTTCATCTTCTGAAAAATGATAGTTGATATAGCTAAAACTAGGAGCAATTTTCCATGATTTGAGGAATTTTTCATAGCTGTGCATGAGTGACAGCATGCATCTCTACTGCCTGCACTGTCACTTACTAATGCAGCTTAAATGGAGACGAATACAGCTTGATCATTCAAGCTGATCTGTATTTTTCTTTGAACTGATGGAAGCTTTTACAATGGCATTATTGCAAACAATATTATTTCTTTCCCTGATACAAATCATATGCTTTCTGTAATCAAATATTTAAGGCTTAGAAAAAAAAAGCACTTTCAACTTTACAGTTCTTACTTTTTCTTTCATTTGTAGTTGATTAGAACGTGGCAGGAGAAGGAAAACAAGCAAATCACAGAACATTGGCAAACTCATTTTAAGATGTTTGTTTTTATTTTTAGTGCTAGGTAACTCAGAAAATTCGATGTCTGGATCCTTAATTTCCAGTAAAGGGGCATAAATACAAACATAAATATAATTACATTATAGCTGGAAGCTAACATGAGCAAAAGTATGGATGCCAAAAAGAAATGCTGCTTAAGATCCCTCTACAGTTCCAGAACTGCCTAAAAAAATGCACATCTGTCCTCATACGATGTAAGAGGCATTACTAAAAGAAAAAGGCATCTGTCCTGAAGGATACTGTTCCATAAACAACACTGATACAACAGTCCCTAAAATATTTTAGGCTACTCATCAACATTTCCTGCAGACTAAAGCATATCCTTGCCACTGAACTCTAAATAAATCAAATCAAAACCTTTTCCACTTTCAGTCTGTAGAATTTTGTAAATCATTTGTTGACCTGCAGTGACCACGGATTCATGGACTGCAGCAGGGAAACCCCAACAATCTGGGAGTCCAGAGGGACAAAATCATGGAGGCCATCCTGGGGATTACTAACAAAGCTTATTATTTGGGTACCTAGGCTCATGGGGACAGGCTGCCCTGGTGCAGATCTAATTTAGATTCTTTGAATGACTTAGCAGAGGAAGTTCTGTCTCTCCACTGACTGGAGAGGTTCAGAGCTAAGCCTTTCCAAGTTAGGTAACTGATTTTGGTCCCCCAGCTGAGTGACAGAGCTACCTCCCAGTGCACTGGTATGCAAGCAAGGAAGGACTAGTAGCGTGAGCTCTTCTCTCATCATCCACACGGATCAGCAAATTTGGATAAAGCAAAAACTGTTTGATTTTCTTCCCTTCCCTTCCCTTCCCTTCCCTTCCCTTCCCTTCCCTTCCCT